>NW_015166422.1:1141894-1238089 GCF_001447785.1 Gekko japonicus
GTGGTCTCTGAATTCCATCTGCAGTCCGAAGTCTTCCTCCCTGATTTTTACCCTGACCCAAAATCACTGGAAGACAGACTTATGCACACGCTAGACGTGAAGCGGGCCCTCCTCTTCTACCTGAATAGGACACGCCCCACGAGGCAAACCCCTAAGCTGTTTGTCTCATGCGCTGCACCCCGTGTGGGCACTCCAACGTCTGTCCAGGTACCTTACCTTTCCGTACTTCCTGACGGAATCCGATTGGTGCCGGACATTTCGTTCCTGCCTAAGGTAATTTCTGAATTCCATCTGCAAGCTGAAGTCTTCTTGCCGACTTTCTTTCCAAATCCAGTATCTGCTGAGGATAGATTACTGCATACACTGGATGTCAAGAGGGCTCTCTTGTTCTACCTGAAAAGGACACATCCAACTAGGAAAGATCCCCATCTATTCCTTTCATATGCATCACCTCGCCTGGGGACTCGTATAACAGCCCAGCGTCTATCCAAGTGGATAGTGGACTTGGTTCGTCTTTGCTACCTCCTGGCAAAACAGCCGTTGCCTGGTCCCATCAGAGCTCACTCCACTAGGGCTCTCGCGACATCTACAGCTTTTCTGAAAGGTGTGCCAATACATGACATCTGCAAAGCTGCCACGTGGGCTACCCCCAATACATTTATCAGGCACTACGCCCTCGACGTCCGACGCACCAATGACAGCATCGGCCGTCACGTTTTGTCTTCAGCCCAGCGATGAACATCCTGCCAGCACCCTCCTCCAGGTAGGATATGGCTCCCTAGTCTCCCCTTGGTGTGAAGCACAGAGACCACGAAGAAGATAAACAGGTTGCTTACCAGTAACTGGTGATCTTTGAGTGGTCATCTGTGCATTCACACCACCCGCCCTCCTGCCCCGCTGCTGTCTTCTTCTACGTGATTTGTTACGAGATTGATGCGCGGCGGTTGGTAGGAACTGGCGGGATGTCTGTGCCTGCCCTTCTGGGCATGCTCACTGGGGCTCCTGGGCATGCTCAGTTGGGCCAGGCACGAAAATCCTTCTAAAAGAGCTTGCTAGGCACCGGCAGATCCAGCGCAGGTGCACTAGATCCCCATTGGTGTGAATGCACAGATGACCACTCTAAGATCACCAGTTACTGGTAAGCAACCTGTTTTTATTAAATGTCTACATGACATGTATTATACATATGCATTGCAGTGAAAAACCATACAGACATGTCCAACACACAATGAAATCTACAGCACGCCCATGACAAAGAATGAAGAAACAAAATCACAGAGAATAGGATACATCAGAAAAGAAAGGAAATAGGCAACATTTATTAAGGGCTTGAGATACTGCATTAATGGCTTGAGATATTGGGAGAGAAGAGAATTTGAGATACTGGGAGCCAGCGTAGTGTAGTGGTTAAGAGCAGCGCACTCTAACCTGGAGAACCGAGTTTGATTCCCCACTCTTCCACATGAAGCCTGCTGGGAGGCCTTGGGCTTGTCACAGTTCTCTCAGAAGAAGAAGAAGAAGAAGAGATTGGATTTATACCCTGCCCTTCACTTGGAGTCTCAGAGCGGCTTACAAACTCTTTTCCCTCCCCCTCCCCACAACAGACACCCTGTGAGGTGGGTGGGGCTGAGAGAACTCTGATACAAACTGCTCTTTTTCAAGGACAGCTGTGCCAGAGCCTGTGACTGACCCAAGGTCACATCAGCAGGTGCAAGTGGAGGAGTGGGGAATCAAACCCGGTTCTCCCGGATTAGAGTCCGCACACTTAACCACTGCACCAAACTGGCTCTCTCATCCCCACCTACCTCACAGGGTGTCTGTTGTGGAGAGAAGAAAGGAAGGCAATTGTATTTATTTATTATTAAATTAGATATCTTTTTTTTACTGCCTTTCTCTGCTTGCATGGGGCTCAGGGCAGTTCAGAACAATTTGGTTCAAAACTCCTTAGGGCAGAGAAAAGTGGGGTATAGTGAGGCGGGGTCTATGACACAACAATGGCGGATGCCTTTCCCAGCTCTCTGGGGAGGCATACCGCACAGCAGCGAGGGGGAGAGGTGCCGCTGGTTTGGCACCCCCACGGGAATTCAGGGAGAACTCCCAAGCCATAGGGCTTTTGAGGGTGAGCCTCTTTTCCTGCTAACAGCAGGGAGATGGAGGCTCCCCTCCACCCTGACGGCCCCTCTCGCTGACTGCGTCCTCTTAGCGAGGCCACAAGCTGTGCGATCAAGCGCAGGAGATCTAGCGGAGGAGCGATTAAGAGCGTGGTCAAGATAAAGACCAACAATGAACTGTGAGTTAATGAGCGAACTGTGAGTGAAAATGAGCGATTTGTCTTCAGAAGAGAAAATCCCCTCCCCCTCCAAGGAAAAACTTTCTGAGCGATAACATGCTGAGAGAGGGACGCCTCTCAATGCATTTACATAAACAAGGAGGGGGAGGGAGAGAGAAACGATTGTAAACAGATACTTGAAGCGAAATCCCCCCCCCCGAAACTCCTTAAGCGATTGGAGGGGGGTGCCTCTTTGACGCGTTTACATAAAAGGAAGAGGGGAGGGGGAGAGACAGTTGTAAATGGATACTTCTGAAAGACTTTATTTGCAAGCGTGTAAGCCTGTTGTGGGAGATTTCCATGAGCTTTTAACAGCGTATGCGATTTGCAGAGCCAGGAAGAAAGAGACTTTATTGAAAATAAAACGTTGAAATGGCAGATACTCTAAAAAAGATGGCAAAAACTCCGAGGAGAAGAGTATATTGTTTATTAACAGCCTTTTTTTACTAACAGCATTTTAACAGGGAATGATCTCCTAACCGTGGGTTATCTTTTCTTTCTCCCTAAGTGTAGTCCCCCTATCCCTATTTTTTCTTGGTAGTTTATGTAGTATTATAAAAAAAATAAAAAATCCCCTTCAGGGGGAAAGAAAGAAAGAAAGAAAGAAAGAAAGAAAGAAAGAAAGAAAGAAAAAGAGGGGTATAAAAATCCACTCTTCAAATGCTTTTTTTTTTTTTTTTTAAGTAAGAAGAGACTGAAAATGGACCAGGTGGGGACAATATTGGCGGAGTGAGACTTTTTCACTTCTCCCCTTCTACTGTAGCCCAAAGCGCCCCCTGAAATTCTGCTCCTAGGTTTATGGGGACCTGCAGGAACAACATTCAGAGTGGGGGGGGGGGGGGGAGTCACAGATCAGCCATGGCAGAGGCATTTGGCAAAAATTGCCCCCCCCTTCCATTAGTAGAAATCTTCCCTGTGATGAAACCCATCAACCAGTTAAATAGCAACTCCAGGCTATTTTGCGAGCATATTATCCTTGGGAGGATATGAAGTTTGAATATGAATCATAATAAGTTTCCTTGTTCTTTTCTCCCAAGTTGCCATCTGCCTGTTTTAAATAAGGTAACATAGAGGTTACAACAGAAGTTAGAACCTGATCTTGGGTTTGCAGGAAAGAAGATTCAGTACTCCTGTAACTCTGCGCTGGGGTGTGGGACAATTTCCTGAGAAGCACCTTCTTGATCTAGGAATGAGGGGGAAACCCGAGGATCTATTTCCTTCTGCAGTGTTCGTGAGGAAACAGAGAAAACCCTCCTTCATCTCAAGCCTTTCAGCATGAGAAAGGAGATACGAGAAGAAAAATGTTCAGGTTTTATCTCAGAGGAGGTATCAGAACGGCAGCTAAGCATGGTCACCCACCTGGTAGTCTGGTGCTTTCACTCTGGGTTTTCCCAATGTCTGAACAGAATTCTCCAGATCATCTGAAGTTGGGGAAATGGCATGGAGGAGAGCTGAAGCCCCCTTCTCCATGCGTGTCTGTCTAAATGGGGCACTGTTATGTATCAATCAATCAATTTATTTCTACAGTCCTTAGACCAGTCATACAAAAAGATTTACAATATTCCAAGATTTTAAGATACATCAATGACACTGTTATGTATTAGGTCTGGAACATGCCAGGACCATCTATCAGAGACTGGTTGAGCTTGGAGCTCTAGAACAATAGCCCATGAGGTCTCTGGAAGTGACCAATAAGAAACTAATGTTACGTAAATAGCCTATCCTTGGGAGCTGGGTGTGTTTGAGTGTGGGTTTTGCATGCTACTTAAACAGGGCTGTTGCCCTGGAGTTTTAGTCTTGTTCCTGAAATCACTTAATAAAGTAGAGCGGCTCACTGCAATGCATCTTGAACCCAGTATTTAATAGGCACAACGCACATGGGAACTGAGGAGAACCTGTAAGTCTGGGATTGAGGATGGGGGCTTACCTGCTGCGGGTGGGCAAATAGCAAAAAGGGAGGATACAATGCTGAGATAAACCATCACAAACTATAATAAATTAAATAAAATATATTTATATCCTAACATTGTCACTTTTTGCACCTATAAACATGCATAAAGGTAGCATCCAAACAGCAGCGGTAATGCCTAGGATGCCTTAGCTGCTGTTATTAGCAGTATTTGGACGTTACATTTACATATGTTTATAGGTGTAAAAGGTGACAATGTTAAGCTATAAATATAAGTACTTTAATTAATTATAGTTTGGGATGGTTTGTTTTGGGGTTCTATCCTCTCTATTTGCTTATTATATGCTGGGAGTGTTTCCCTTCTTGTTTGCTCTGCTTTGTGGGTGGGCAAATGGCAAGCCTAAACAACTCACATCCGACTGTTACACAGGGTGGGGACCCCAGACCCAGCCTGTATAATCTGTACGGTATGAATTGTCCCTGATCAAGCATCTGCAACCGACTGTCCTATTGTGATTTATGTATTAATCCCTTAAATTAAAAAGCAGAACCTCAACAAGGGTTCTTTTTCCTCTCTCTACCTCCCAATACACACACACACCAAGAGAAAATCTTATTCAATGTCTACTGTAAGGAGACAAACCGATGGGAAGAGCCTGTGACTGACCCTTAAGCACTGCACTGAGCATAAGGGCGGCGATTGTCTGGGAACCACCAAACATCTTTGCAAGCCCAGGAGACATGGTGACCTCCTCAGAAACCAAATTGCCACTTCACGACCTTGCCCCCTAACAGTGATTGTCTATGAGGAATCGTTCTCCTGCATCTCATAATCTTTGACACAAATCTACAGCGTTACATTCTGTGCCACATTTTCTGCTTAGCTACCCTTAATGAGACTGTACAGACAGAGGAGTTCAAAGGCCCGGCAAGACCATAAAATGTAGTTTCTGAATGGCCCTTTTCTGCATTTTTCAGTAGATGCCCAGAGCATACTAAGCTCCAGGAGGTATCTGTACTCTTGAGAAGTCACTGCCCGTTTGTTTCCCATTTATACCATATGCTCCGCTTCAATTTCCCCCAGGTAACGTGTGTTATAGCAATACTGTCCTTTTCAAATTGTTGTCTTTTGTACCTGGGACTATATATTGCCTTGGTATTGCACAGGCTAGGTCTTTTTTTTATTTTAAAGAAAGGGCCTTGTGAAGGCTCGAAGCACAGGGGTCAGGACCTTTCCCCAACACTCCTACAAGGGTTACCAACCTCCAGGATGGGCCTGGAGTTCTCCTGAAACAGCAATTGATCTCCAGACTGCAGAGATCAATTTCCACTGGAGGAAATGGCAGCTTTGGCAGGTCTCGGTGGTCCTTGACTAACATGACATCCACACAGAGCTTCCCTCCCACTTGTCAGAATCTGCCCACCCACACTCTATCCAATCTCAAATCTCCAGGACTTTCTCAAACAGAGTTGGCAGCCCCAGCTCCTGCCTTTTAAGGTGGGCATTTTTGCCATTTTTTAAAAGAAGGCTTAAGAAGTAATAATTTTTCTCCCACCATCTGAGTCCTTAGATCAGCAGGTTTTGTTTTGGTTTTTTAAATCTCTAGATTAGACTATTGTAACCCTGTGAAGCTTTTCCTGAAAATGACCCAAAAGTTTCAGGTAGTGTATGATGTTGCTGTTCATTCCCTGTCAAATCAGCTACTTACTTTTCACACTTGTTGTTGTTGTTGTTCTGTCACACAGTCGAGTCCGACTCTTCGCGCCCCCATGGACCAGCTCCCGCCAGGCCCTCCTGTCTTCCGCCGTCCTCTGAAGTTGGCTCAATTTCATGTTTGTTGCATCTATGACACTGTCTAACCACCTCATCCTTTGCCGTCCCCGTCTTCTTTGACCTTCAATCTTTCCCAGCATCAGGGTCTTCTCCAGTGAGTGCTCTCTTCTCATTGGGTGGCCAAAGTATTTGAGCTTCAGTTTCATTATCTGGCCTTCCAGGGAACAGTCAGGGTTGATTTCTTTTAGGATTGACTGATCTGATCTTCTTTCAGTCCAAGGGACTCTCAAGAGTCTTCTCCAGCACCATAGATCAAAAGAATCTATTCTTCGGCGCTCGGCCTTCCTTATAGTCCAACTCTCGCAGCCATACATGACTATGACTTTTCACACTAAGGCAACACAATTAGTTTACAGATCAGTGAAGGTACAGGATGGGAGAAATCCTGTTCTCCCTAACCGGTCGCTCTGAAAAGTGAAGTTGATGGGCAGTGGAATCAGGACAGAAAAAAGAAATGACTTCTTCACACAGTGCATAAGTCACTTGTTGAACCTATTGCCACAGGAAATCTCAGTGGCTGTTATCTTGGTGGAAAGTGCCACTGAGTTGGAGCTGACTTATGGTGACCCCATAGGGTTTTCAGGGGCAGCGACCAACAGAGGTGGTGTGCCATTGCCTGCCTCTGCATAGCAACCCTGGACCTCCTTGGTACCCACCCAAGTAGTAACCAGGGACAACCTGCCTCAGCTTCTGAGATCTGAACAGGTCAAGGCATCTATTATCTTAGAGGACATTAAAAGGGGACTGGGCAATTGGCAGAAGGGTCCATAAATGGTCATGGCCCATGATGAGTAGTTGAAAACTCCATCTTCAAAGGTAGAATGCCTCTAGGTGTGAGTTTTTGCAGGTGGGGCTGGAACAGAAGCCTCAGATCCCATGTTCTACTTGTAGCCATTGTAGGGATGCCAGGTGCATGGCTGCATTTCATTTTTCATATTTATAGCCTGCTCTCCCCTGTGACCAGGCTCAGAGCGGGTGACAACTACTAATAAAACATTCAACAATCTAAGATGACCATATAATTACAATAAATACAATAACATTCAAAATAAATACTAGTAACAATGCAATTAAAAGATGGCATAAATCTCAGGGGGAAATAATATATATACTATCTACTCAGAAAGGAAAGGGGAGAGGAAGAGAAGAAAGGAGAGAAGAAGGAGGCCAATCCAAGATGGAACCCGTCACTGCACTCAGTTGTAAGCCCAGTGAAACTACTCTGTTTTACAGGCCCTGCAGAACTGTATCAGGTCCTGCAGGGCCCAGATCTCAGCTGAAAGTGTGTTCCATCAGGCAGGAGACAGGGCCCCAGAAGACTGGGAAAGGGGAAAAAGGTGATGTATATGTACTGACATAACATCCGGCTAAAACCTGGAAATGACATCACCAACACTCTAGAATTCTGACAATCTCTATGGTAAAACATAGAGATCAGTGCATCATTGCCATTGTTTCTGATCTATAGTCAGAAGTGACATGAACACAGGCACTACATCTTCCCCCTGCTCCCCCAGTGCCTTTGCCACCAGTCATTCTATTTAAGCAACACAAGGGAACACAGTGTACAGGATACAGAAATATAACAAACCACTATGTAAAAATCTGTTATTACATATATATTTTAGGCTGATATGAATTCTATACAATTACGTATTGACAGCAATAGTCTTATATTTTGTACATACCAATATCAATAAAGTTAAAATACCATTCAATAAGAGTTCATCTGGTCCTTCATAATATTACCATGTAAGGGGAAATAAACTCACCAAAAATTTAATGTCCAAGCCAAAGACAACAAAGAGCAGCTCCCAAAACAAAGTGCTCTGGCTGCAGAATAAAGATAAAGATGTGACTTGTGTGTAATCTCAAATGCAAGTAACTGCAACTTGCAGCTATAATTGGTTGACAAGATTCCTAGGTTGATTCTCGTTTCTCGTCTTCATCAGAGTCACATTTCATCTATATGCAAGAAGCTTGAGTCTGGAGCCTGAATCTGTCTGATCTAAACTGGGTTTAGACCCAATCCCACTTTAACTAGGAGCCAAATATGCTTCAAACTCAGAAGGCTTGGTGAGAGCTTCTTACAATAGATGGTGAGTTGGCTGTTCCAAGGGCGTACAGTTGGCCACTGGATCAATTAGATGGGCCACTGTGTTTTTTCCAGAAGGGCTGTTTTTCTATTTCTTTTCTTTCTTTTTAAATCCCATTGCATGAATCATCTTAAAATTAGACTTATCAGTTTGGTTCATATGCCTGCAAAGCTACAATGAATATAGTATGGTCTGCTCCAATTCTTCAGTTTCCTGTGAATCTCTCAGTGTGCAAACACCTGTAGAGTGACATAGACACCCATGCAGAAAGTCCCCAAGTCCCTCCTGACACGTATATCCTAGTTCAGTGCCAGGCTGGGAATGGGAGCCAGAAGCTGTCTAGCCCCATGTACATCAACACAAATACGCTGATAAGAAGGAAAGAGTATGCCTTTTTTTGCACTTAAAGTTCTTTCCTGCCAAAAAGAAAACCATTCAAGCAGAGCTCTGTAAAGGTGAGGTGGTCCAAAACAAGAGACAGGTGCAGCTGACACAAATCAAGCATGGAGACTGGGCTGCCTGCAAACCTAACAAATGGGGCCATTGGGTGGTGATTAAAGCATTGGCACATTTACCAACAGCAGATTACGTGCAGGTGCAACTGCAATGGCCATGCTTATTTCTTCCAACACACCTGTGCCTACATTTGTTCAGTGTATTGGCAGAGGATTATGGGGAAGTTGGGGAATGTGTTTTCAAACCCTGCTCTCAATTACCCTTTGCATCTGAGGTCCCACAGGCCTGTATGCATACATCTCAGTATGTGCACTATGTGTTCTATATCCTTCAAAAAAGGGCTGTGTGTTCTGAGCCTGGCACTTGTATATAATGCCTGCGTAGGTTCTATAGGGCTAAATCAGGAACCCAACTTGAAGGACAAATGAATTTAAAATAGAACTGCTGTAACTCAAATACCTCCGTCATTCAGAACAGCACAAAGATGCATATAGGATGATGGGGTTGAACTCCCCTTGAAGGAACAGGTCCATTGTCAAGGGGTTGCTTTTGGACCCAGGCCTACTGCTGGTAAGTAGGTGGCAGGTATGGCCAGAAGTGCTGTTTACCAAAAGAAGAGGAAGAGGAGGAGGAAGAGGAGGAGATCACAGTGATCTCCAGCTTGGTGCCCACCACTGTGTTTCCAGTTGTCCACTTCCTTTTTCCTTGAAGCATATCTTTCCTAAAGCACAGAGCCAGCCCTGGCTTTCCTCCATCTCGTCAGAGCAGGATGTTCTTCAGAACACCCGAGGAGGCGTCACTTGTATGTGTTATTGGAGCACCTATTCAGAAACAGCTGTCTCTGTCATTGGCTTGGTATGGAACTTCCTAAAATTTTATGATTGGCCCCAGTGCCTGCAGCAGCCATTTTGCTTTTGACCATGCCTCCCATGGCAGCCATCTGAGGTGGTGAATGCTACTTGTTTTCAAAATTCCAAAGGTGTTGCCAGCTTGAACAAGGTTGGAGATTTAGCACAAGCATTTAAGGAAGAGAAGTAGACACGAATCCTGAAATGAGATTAGGCCATAATTGACAGGAGAAGTAGAGAAAGAAATCACAGGTATTGTCCTGAGGCCAAGTACAATGTAAACACAAAGCCATGTAATGCCTTTTATTAGGATCAACCAAACTACCTCAAACAGTGAGCAAATTTCAAGTTCTCTGGAACTCTTCATCAGGCAAGATGCTTTTTTAAAAGGGTCAGGGAGACATCTAGAGTTGCCCGGTCTTACCAGCGTCGCTCTGGGAGTCTTCCAGGAGGTGATGTCATTGTGCTGGGCACGTCAGGTGGGACACTGTAGCATTTGGGGGGGGAACTCTATGGTCGTCATAGAGGTTTTGCCCAAATCCTAGCCCAGGGGTGGCCAAACTGCGGCTCGGGAGCTTCATGTGGCTCTTTCACACATATTATGCAGCTCCCAACAGGGAAGCTGGGGAAGCAAAGGAGAGGCATGCCTCTCGATCAGTCTTTCCTTCCCCAGCCTGTGTTCCCTTCCCTGGGCAGGCTTGAGGTGGGGGGAGCAGAGAAAGAAAGCAATTTTAACTTTAAATGCATTCTCAAAGCAGCCCCCCCCCCACCAGCTGGCTTGGAGAAGCCATTTGTCTCTTTTAATTCTCCAAACCAAGCTAATGTTGTTTTTTTGAAGGATGCATTTAAACTTAAAGTTGCTTTCTTTCCACTCTCCCTCCCGCATCTCTCTCTCTCTCTCCCCCTTCCTTCCCATCTAAAGTTAAATGTGTTCTCCAAGCCCCACTACACCAGCCAGCTGGCTTGGCTCAGAGAAGACATTTGTCTCTTTAAATCCCTTCTCCAAGCCAAGCCAGCCAGTGTGGCAGTGTGGGGGGCAGTTTGGAGAACACATTTAAAGTTAGTTGCTTCCTCCCTCATTCCCCATTTCTTTGCTTTCTTTCCACCTCTTTCTTTCTTTTCACCTTTCTTTCTCTCTCTCTTTCTCCCTTTCTTCCTTTCTTTCTTTCTCTCTCACTCTTCCTTTCTTCTTCCCCTCCCTCATCTATTTGCTTTCTTTGTTTCTCTCTCTCTCTTCCTTTCTTCCTTCCCCTCTCTCCATTTGCTTTCTTTGTTTCTATTTCTCTCTTTCTCTCTCTTGCCTTCTTTCTTTCCACCTCTTTCATTCTTTCCACCTTTCTCTTTCTCCCTTCCTTCCCCTTCCTCCCCATTTATTTTCTTTCTTTTTCTCCCCCTTTCTTCCTCCCCCTCCCTCCACCATCTATTTGCTTTCTTTCCACCTTCCTTTCTCTTTTTCTCTTTCTCCCTTCCTTTCTCTCTCTCTCTTCCTTCCTTCCTTCCTCCTCACTTCCTCTCTGATCTATTTGCTTTCGTTGTCTCTCTCTTTCTCTCCACCACTTTCATTTGTTCTTTCCACCTCTCTCTCTCTTAGATAAAGAAATATAATTAGCAAACAAATATCATTGGACAAATAAATATCATTTTCAATATCTATTTTAACCTTTTGTTTTTATTTTTGGCAGTCTCATTTATTGTTAATAAAAAGAAAATTTCAATACTTTCAGTAAAAACATGTGTATAATTATTTATTTATGTCTTGCGGCTCTCAAACATCTGACGTTTATTCCTTGTGGCTCTTACATTAAGCACGTTTGGCCACCCCTGATCTACACTGTGTTACTGAAGTTAAGTTGTGGGAATCATTTTGTGGCTGCACCTGCCATGCTGCATCAGAATTCCAAAGGTGCCTGCAGGTTCAAAAAGATTGGAGACTGCTGGCTTGAAGCCTTGTCTTGCAATTATCCCATGTGGAAAGCTGAGAAGATGAGCAGATTTTAAAGGATGCTGGAGTCAGTCTGCACCCTCAATCTTCTGGGAGAAAAAAAGTGTCCAGGTGAAAGCACAAAAACCAGCAGTTGATGAAATGGTTCAGGAATGCGGTGCAGTGATTAGAGGACTAGACCATGATCGGGAAGATCCAAGTTCAAACCCGCACTCCCATGAAACTTACCAAGATCCAGTTACCAAAGACATGTGGGACACTAACTCCAGTGTAAGTGAACATGTAAACAGTACAAACATATGGTAAGGTACTTCAGTCTATACTGGCTGAAATCAATGGGCATAGACTGAGAACTACAAATAATCTCCAGACTGGAGACATTAGCTCCCCTGGAGGAAATGGAAGCTTTGGAGATGGGCACGGGGCATTCTTCACAGTTGCACATGAAAGCATTGTGCACAGGCAGCTGAATCACAGTGAGTAGAACTAAGGCTTCTGCTTTTGCATACAGGATCAGACCCTCCTCCTCCTCCTATTTTTGAGTCCTGTATCTCACCGCAACTTCCTGGACAGAAAAAGACACGCAAGTACAGACCCCGACGGAGTCATACCAAAAATAAACACACACATATCATTCAAGTCCCTCTACATCAGTTCCTTGCGTGCCACAAATTCTTTTTCCAAGCCAAGTGGCACTTGCAGACTTTAATCTGTGTGCCAGGTACAGCGTGATACAACCTGTCATGCACAACCAGGCTCACTGTATGCAGGGTCAGGTTCTCCTCTCCTGATTCTCCCTTGGGAGGAGCAGAAATTGACCGGTACTGCCTGCTCCTCAAGCATACAGAATCAGTCCAGAATCTCTTAGGCAATCTCTGCAGGCTCTTGAATGTAGGTCAGATTAAAACCTTGACTGATTCCCCACCACCACGCTCCAAATCCCCTCTCTGCTATTAGAGAAACCTCTCTTTTCTCTCCATTTCATACTGTGCTTTCGCCAAGAGCACCCTAATTAAGCTGTTTCCTTAAAGAATTTGAATTCCCCATGGTGGATAATAGAGGATTAACAAAAATGGCTTGGGGAAAACCCCAAAGGATTAGACAAATTCATGAAATTCCTGAGGTCTATCAATGGCTGTTAGATATGTTGGTTAAAGAGATCCTCCATGGTGAGAGGCAGTGTGACTGTAAATATTAGTTGCTCACAGGAAAATTGTGGTCACATCTGTCTTTTGAATAGGCATGTACGAAGATACCCCCTTTTTCATTTCTTTTTGTGTTCATACATTGTCCTTTTGACCTTTTCATAGAATCACTGAGTTGGAAGTGGCCCTAAAGGCCATCTAGTCCAACCCCCTGCTCAGTGCAGGATCAGCCCAGTCCAACCCTGACAAGTGTTTGTCCAGCTGCTGCTTAAAGACTGCCAGTGAGAGGGCGCTCACCACCTCCCGGGGCAGCTGATTCCACTGTTGCACAACTTTTACTGTAACAAAGTTTTTCCTGAGATCCGGCTAGTACCTTCCTGCCCTTAATTTAAATCCATTATTGTGAGTCCTATTATCTGTTGCCAACAGGAATAGCTCCCTGCCCTCCTCTTAGTGACAGCCCTTCAAATACGTAAAGAGAGCAATCATGTTCCCCCTCAACCTCCTCTTCTCCAGACTGAACATTCCCAAGTTCCTCAGCCTTTCCTCATAGGGCTTGGTCTCCAGGCCCCTGATCAGCCTCATTGCTCTCCTCTACACCCGCTCCATTCTGTTCACATCCTTTTTGAAGTGAGGCCTCCAGAACTGCACTCAATACTCCAGGTGTGGCCTGACCAATTCAGTGTACAGCAGGACTATGATATCTTGCAATTTGGATCTTATGCCTCTGGTGATACACCCCAAGATTGCATTAGCCTTTTTTGTCGCTGCATCACACTGGCTGCTCATATTTAACTTATGGTCCAATTTAACTTACAATTCAATTTCATCCATTTTCACTGCTGGGATTCCCAATCTGATGCCCTTTTTACAATAATAAGTATGCACATTTCTTCAGCAGTGATTCACAAAAGCTCATCCCCTGCCACAAATTTTGTTAGTCTAAGGTGCTATGGGACTTTTGCTCTTTTCTACTGCTACTGACAGACTAACACAGCTACCCACCTTGTTCTAGTTTCTAGGGAGAATTCAGGCTTGATTTGATCTAGAACCCACTTGAATTTTTCACAGTCCAGAGTATCTGTAAATCTCTCCTTCAACACCACATTTCAAACGAATCAACTTTCTTCCTGTCAGCTTTCTTCACTGTCCAACTTTCACTCACACCTATCCAAGTTCCACTGGGGGCACAAGATGTCCCACCCCATGAGGGCACATGACAACCCCAGCATGAGTGGTTGTGCAATCCTGATTCTTTTAAGGTAGTGTTTTACTGATGCATAGGAGTACCTTTGTGCATTGGTTAAACACCATTTTAAAAAGAGCCTTGATACAGTCATACTTGTTCAAGTGGATTTTTTACTGCATACTATTGATGGAATTATCTGCATCAGCAATGCAGGGAGTATATGGGGCTGCCAAGCAGTGCCTTGGCAAATGCTGGGAGATTCCATCTGGGGAGGATATGACATCACTTCTGGGTAGCACTCAAGGAATTTCCCCTCATCTATATGGTAAAGACCACAGAGACATGGGGAGGCATTAAAGCTCTGTATGGCTTGTGATCAGCATACCTTATGGACAGCCCTGACCTGGATAGCCCAGGCAAGCCCGATCTCATCAGATCTCGGAAGCTAAGCAGGGCTGACCCTGGCAAGTACTTGGATGGGAGACCTCCTTAGAATACCAGGGCTGGGAGGCAGAGACAGGCAATAGCAAGCCACCTCTCTGAAACATCCAAGCATCAGTAGGGGTCACCAGAAGCCAACCATGACTTCCAGGCATACACACAAACACACACACACACAAAATACCACTCAAAACAAATGAACAACAAAAAAAGCATACCTTGTGGTCTACCTACTACTCCCACACAAACCTACTGCTATTATCATCTTCTGAGGCCCTGCTTTCAGCACCCCTGCCTTCAGAGGACAGATGGGTGACAACCCAGGAAAGGGCCTTCTTGGATGCAACACCAGAATCGTGGAACTCCCTCCCGGGATCTTTTCTTTGTCCCCATTAGTTGCAATCTTCTGCCAGTGGGTAAAAACTTTTTATGTTGTTTGGCATTCTCTTCTTCCTGCCCTATGTTCCAATTGATGATTTATTTATTTTTTGCTTTAAGAGATGTATTTTGCTTTTGCTTTTATGATGTTTTGATGCTCTGTTTTCAATGGTTAGTGACCCTAATGAGGCAGAAAGGCAGGATATAAATGTTGTAAATAAGTAAAAATGTTCCCAGCACCTTCTTGAGATGCTACAGATTGTACCGGGGACCTTCTGCATGCAAAGCTTGCACTGTCACTCAACTATACTCTTCTTTCAAACCTCTGTATAGATGAAGTTGCCCGGTATTATACCAGACCTTTTGGGTCCATCTAGGTCATTGTTTAGGGTTGTCAACTCCGGCTTTGGAAATACCTGGAAATTTGAGGAATGAATCTGGGAGTGTGGGGTTTATGGCGGGATGGGACCTTGGTAGGGTATAATTAGAGTTGTCTCCTGAAATGACAACTTATCTCCAAGTTACAGAGATCAGTCCACCCGCAGAAAATGGCCGCTTTGTAGGGTGGACTTTGTACCTTGCTGAGGTCCCTCCTCTCCCCAAACCCCGCCCTCCCCAGGCTCCACCCCGCAAATCTCCAGGAATTTCCCAGTCCAGTGCTAACAATCCTAAACATAATGCCATACAGTTCACCTTCCAAAGCAGCCATTTTCTCCAGGAGAAGTGGAATAGATGTTTTAAATAAAGAGAGAATAAATAATTTATGCAGTCCGGAGATCAGCTGTAAATCTGGGAGGTCTCCAGGCCCCAGTTTTGCCTCGTTTGATTGGCAAGAGCTTCCCATGGCCCTGGGCTATCTTTTTTTACTGGATGTGCTAGAGATTTGTAACTGGAAACTTCTACCACTGACACCAATAGCAAGCTTTGCTCCTGAATGCATTTGAACATGAAAAAGCTTGCCTTCTCTCACTCTCTCCATACCCTAGAGTTTTGCACTTTAGATTCCGAAACCTTCTGTCAAGGTTAGTTGCAGCTGATTAATAAGCCCTTATCTCATAAAGCTAAAAGAGATTTGCCAGTCTTAATCTGGCATAAGTGTGTCTTCCAACTGTCTGGGGATTCCTTGAGCATTTGAGTGCCCCATGGTTCAGAATGTTCAGGACCAAACCCAAACATATAATGAGGTGATGACAACTCAGCTGTTCAGCAAAAACAACCAAAAAAAAAAAAGCACCGGTTTGATTGTTTGTCAGGCCTCCTATGCTTTCACGGCTCAGTGTGAGTCACGCCGCCCGTCTTCATCATGCAGCTTCTGGTGCACATCAGATGTACATATAAAGATGACATAGATCATGCAGCAGAGGAAACACAAGCCAGGGGGCCTTGGCTTGACATGCAGAAGGTCTCAGGTTCAATCCCTGGCATCTCCAGTTATAAGGACCTGGCAGGAGGTGATGTGAAAGACCTCAGCCTGATATCCTGGTAGGCTTGCCAACCTCCATGTGGGGCCTGGAGATCTCCTGATATTACAATTGACCTTCTGGCAACAGAGATCAGTTCCTCTTGAGACCTTGGTGGAGTATAATGCCATACAGTCCTTCCTCCAAAGAAGCCACTTGCTCCACAGGAACTGATCTCTGAAATCTGGCAGATCAGTTCCAATGCCAGGGGATATCCAGGTCCCACCTGGAGGTTGGCAGCCCTACAAAGTGGGGATTTTGGACAAAACCTGTGAATAGAGTTGCCTGTGCTGGGTTGAAAAATACCTGAAGATTTGGGAGGTGGAACCTGGGGAGGATGGGGTTTGGGAAGGGGAGAATGCCATAGGGTTGATCCTCTAAAACAGCCATTTTCTCCAAGAGAACTGACCTTTGCCATCAGTTGTAATACCAGGATATCTCCAGTCCCCATGTGGAGGTTGGCACCCCTACCTGTATATCCCATCCAAGTCATACATGCTTTGTACATTCTCCTCTCTTCCTGTGTCTACTGCGGGATCTCTTACAGTTCCATGGGACCTCTTACCTGCAGGACCTGTGGAACCTCTTACAGTTCCGCAGAGCCTGCAAGACAGAGCTCTTCCACCATTCCTTTGATTAGGAGCCACGTAAAACATCCAAGAAGCAATCCTGAGCCCTGGTTTTACCACTTTTCGCCCGCCCTCGCCGCATAAATAAGTAGATCAACGGAGCTGGTGTGGGAATACCATCATGAATGTCACCTATGGAGTACTGTTTAATCTTGAAATTTCTGCTCTTCACTTTATCTGAATATTGTTCCAGCACTTTAGGACAATTGATTTGTTTATGGTTTTTGGTTGTTTTTATGATGGATTTTAATTGTATTTATATATGCATTTTATGTAACCCGCCCTGAGCCTGCCTCTAGAGAGGGCAGAGTATAAATCGAATAAATAAATACTGTCTCTTCCCAGGGGAAAAAGTCATGTGGCCGGCTGGGGAAGACCACCCAAGTGGCCTCCCTGTGAACCCCTCATGAAACTTGACCCCATGATGCCCGTTCCTAACACCCAAAGAGATGAGGCTGCGGAATCACAACACACCAGCTAGGTGTGATTGTTTCCATTTGTTTGGAAAGTTAGTCACACTGTCAACAATGGTTTGAGAGCTTGGCTTTGGTTCAGGTTGGGAGGAATCTCTACAGAGAAATTCCCTCTTGTACAGCTGAGGGAGAGAGGGAGGCAGTTCTTTAGAGTTACACACACACACACACACACAAAGACAATTTCTGAAAGTCCTGCAGTTATCAGAATGTGGATTGAGGGACCCTGGAACCACGGCCTTCCTTGTTTAGTCTCAGCAAAAGCTCTCCAGGAAAACTTCTCCATCCTGTTTTGGAGGTGGCAGGAGGCACACAAGAATGAAGGAAAATATCACAGCCTCCTGACAGGCTGTGATTAATTTCCATTGTGTCTGACTTTTTTCTGGAGGCTAAAGTTACTGTTAGAATAATAGAAGCCTCTTCCAGGAGTCCTTCGAATGAACCGCGCTTCAGACGTGGAACTTAACCATGGCTACAGCCCTTTATCTTTCTCATATACGAGGCAAGTTCCACCTTGCCAAGCATAGATTAGAGATCACTGCTGCCAAAAGATGCCATCAAATCACTGCTGACTTATGGTGACCTCATGGGGTTTTCAATCCAAGAGATGTTCAGAGGTGGTTTGCTGTTGCCTGCCACTGTGTAGTAACCCTGGACTTCCCTGGTGGTCTCCCATCCAAATACTGACTGGGGCTGGCCCAGCTTGGCTTCCAAGATCTAGCCTGGGCTATCCAGGTCGGAGTCCATTCACAGAGAGCACTGCGGAAATGTTGAAATGAAGTGTTCTTGGAAATGATGCTGTACATCCAACCACTATCCCACCGTGCCACTCCTGACCTGGATAGTCCAGGCTAGCCCAATGTCATCACTTCTCGGAAACTAAGCAAGGTGGGCCTTGGCTAGTATATGGAAGGGTGACCTCTATGGGATACCAGGGTCGTGACACAGAGGCAGGCAAGGCCAAATCACCTCTGAAACATCTCTTGCCTTAAAAACAATTCTAGCTTGCCACCTAATAATACTTAACGCTAAAAGAGCTAGAACCTCTGACTGCCAGACAGTCTTAGGATCTCCTGGCTATACTACACACCCTGCAATATGATAATTATTATTATTACCATGCCACTGAACAAAGTTGGAAATCTTCCATCAACTGCAGTGGCTCTTTCACCAAATGAAGAGCTACTGATGTTGGAGGAAGTCTCTGAAGGCAGAAGGAAGGTTCCACATGGGGCTACCCTCAGTGGAGTTCATGGAATTAAACCTTTAACTTGGTACTATTATTACGTAAGACCACTTTTATTTGTAGCATTGGCTAGATCAAATCAAGCCTAAACTCTCTCTAGAAGCTAAAACGACAAAACTGAGGCTATTGTACTTTGGTCACATTATGAGAAGACAAGAATCACTGGAAAAGACAATCATGCTAGGAAAAGTCAAAGGCAGCAGGAAAAGGAGGGAGACCCAACATGAGATGGATGGATTCAATAAAGGAAGCCAAAGCCCTCAGGTTGCAAGACCTGAACAAAGCTGTCAGTGGTAGGACATTTTGGAGGACGTCAAGTCATATGGTCGCATAAGTTGGAAGCAACTTGATGGCACTTTACACACACACACACAGCATTGTATTTCCCAGCCCAGAGTTGGCAACCGCATACCTACTGAACTCTCTCCCCTCTCCAAACCCCTCCTTTCCCAGGCTCCCTCCCCCAGCTCCAGGAATTTCCCAACTCAGAACTGGCAACCCTGTGGCATGTAGTGGTTTTCAATAAACCATCACTCTGCCTTTGAAGCCAAGTGGTCTGCGTGTAGCAATGATGGGAGGGAAGGAGGGAACAGAAGCAAGTTGTTGGTGTGGAGCACAGCACCTGGAGATCCCTCCCAGGCAAAATATCTGCAGTGCACAGGAAAGCACTGGATTCGTTACTAGAGATGTAAAATTTCTGGAAATTTTGAAACTCGGGAAAAAAAACGGGTTTTTTGGGGGGGGTTTCAGGGAAAACCGGAAATTTTTGGAAAAATTGAAAAAATGCTACATTAGCATCTCTTTTGTCTTTTCTAGATTGAAAGTCATTCTGTTACTTTAGGAACATAAAATATGACTATGGACATTTTTACTTGGCATGAAATTATCACAACTAGCATATTAAAAATATAGTGTATCCAAACAATTATTACAAACAGAATACCCACCCACATGCAAAAACAAAACTGAAACTTTTTTATTTTCTTCTAACAATCGCACCTCCTAAACGAAGAAATGCATCTTGTTCTTGCATTGGAGAGTTCAGTTTGTAACCTAGGACTTGCTTGTCCTCAGTGCACAGAAATTAGATCAATCTGATACCATATATATATATTTTAGAAATGATTTGGAAAATATTTGAACACCTTGTCTTAAAATATTTTATTCATCATGTTAAAATAAAACGTTCCATAATCAATTTTTTTTCTTTTCTTTTTTCAATTTTTCCAATTTTTCGGAAAAAAACAAAAAAGGCTTCAGGAAAAAAACGTTTTTTCCCCGAATTTTTCCAGTTTTATTCCGGACCTTCACATCTCTATTCGTTACATGGGTTGTCATTGTGCCATCGTCTGAGACCAGGAGCATAACTCAGGCTGGTGATAGGGAGAAGGAAGGCAGAGTGCCATACCAGTTGGCTGTAAAGTAGGTTATGAGACCTCACCTATACATTATAACCAGAAGTTCCAAGAAAAGAAAACAAGATGGTTGTCTTCAAAGAAGCTGTTCTCAAGCACTGGAACCCTTAGAATAAACACTGTCCAAGGGTCTCACGTGTGAAGCATGAGCTTGGGGGGGGGGGGGCTAGACACATTTTTAAATTATTTTATTTCTGATCTTCCACCTCTAATGAGTTCAGAGTGGTATTCTTGGCCTTCCCCTACAGATGTCTACTTTATCCACAAATGACCTGCTGATATCGGTAGTGATGGGCAAATACTCCCACATTTGACCAGAACCTTCATCAAATAGTCAATAAAGAGTCAACAGAGGAAGCACAGAAGGGGAGGGAGGGGATAGGATTGAGCAGGGTCAGCGCCAGCATACCCTGAGGTGAGGCAGGGGCCCACTGACCCCGCCACCCACATACCTTCCCCTGCCACCTGTCTGTCCCCATGCTCCCAACCGCCCAGAGTCATCGAGGAAGGGAACATGGGTGGCGCACAGTGGGGGCACTCCTGATGGCAATGGCAGCAGCACTCCCCTCTCCACCCACTGGCCAGTGCTGTTGGGGAAAGGGGTGTGAAGATGGCGCAGGCCACTGAGCCTGGGTGGTGGGAGGGCTTGCAAAGGAGATGGGAGACGAGCGGGTGTCAGGAGTCAATGGGCACTGCCTGCCCAGGGCCCCCCAAAACCTGGAACCAGCCCTCGGACTGACAACAGATCTCCACAATTTCACACAGAGGAGGGTTTTCCCCAACAACCGCTGCCTAAAGCCCTCTTAAAGCCCCTTTTTTCGGATGTGCAATAGTGGGGAGTTCAGAGCTTATTTAATCACTGGAACTAATTAAATTACTGGAGAAGAAGTAGGAGGTCCATTCAGCCCCCATCTGGCTCCACACGTCTTACCTGCAGCTGAAGCGGCTTCATTCTGTTTCCACCACAGTGACTCCACCATGCCAGGAAAGCCCCTCAGCAGGACCTGCTACAGTGCTCTCATTTTTCTGGTGCGCCACCTCGGATGCTCCCAGATACAGTGGCACAAATGACAACGCAGAGGTTCCCAAACTTATTTGGCCCACCACCCCTTTTCAGAAAAGAAATTACTCAGCGCCCCCCTGGACATCTACCTTCAAGAAGTGGACAAAAAGATGCAGTTTGTGGATCTGCACCTGGATGGTTCCAGCCCACCTGGATGGTTCCAGTGCCCCCGAGGGGGCAGTATTGCCCACTTCGGGAACCAGTGCTTCCTTCAATGTGTGACAAGACCCTCTTTCCTCTGCCCAGCCTAACCCATGTGTAATTGCTGGCCTCTGGGAGCCACCACAACAGTCGCACTAAGTAAGCTGGTAGCATAGGAAATAGATGACGCATGTGTTGTTAACCCCTAAGGCCTCAGTGCTGGCAGAACGGTGCTCATGTCTCACGTGCAAAGACTGCCAGTCCCCAGGTTCCCTCCCCCAACCACAAGGTGTGCAGAACAGACCCAGGCTCCCTCCACCTCCTGGGGGAGGGGGGATCGGGAGAGGAGGGGGCATTTGGGAGAGGTTGTTGCCCCAAGAGGCCCACGTGGCTATGGGCCTGTGCAAAGCAGGGGCTCTACCACTGAGCCACAACTCCTCACCCAAATGTAGCCGCTGTATACCGGCAGATGGACTTTGGTTCATCCAACTCAATAATGTCTACTTTAAAACAGCTTCTCTAGAAATGCATTTCCCAGTATTTAAGGTCCTTTAACTGGAGGTGCAGAGGATAAGAACATATGAAGAGCCCTGCTGGATCAGACCAGTGGTCCATCTGGCCCAGAATCCTGTCTCACACAGTAGCCAACTAGTACCTCTGCAGGTCCAACAACTGGCCACAGAGTCCAATGCCTTCCCCTAATGTTGCCTCGCCAGCACTGGCATTCAGAGGTAGACTGCCCCTGAATATGAAGGCTCCCACAAGTGACCATGGCCAGCAGCTGCCAATAGATCCACCCTCCATGAATCTGTCCCGTCCCCCCATCCATTTCCACAGTGCTTTCTGTGAATGGGCCCTGACCTGGATAGCCCAGGCTAGCCTGACCCTGTAAAAACTCAGAAGGTAAGCATCAATGAAGAACACACTTGTAGAAAGGGGTTTCCTTTATTTGAAGCAATAGGTG
This sequence comes from Gekko japonicus, assembly GCF_001447785.1. Taxonomy (NCBI): domain Eukaryota; kingdom Metazoa; phylum Chordata; class Lepidosauria; order Squamata; family Gekkonidae; genus Gekko; species Gekko japonicus. Next base: position 1,163,853 of record NW_015166422.1, read on the forward strand.
CATAACAGGATCACTGTTCAGAATGAGGCATAAGCATGGATCCCAATAGATTATAGATAATTCAAAAAGCTGAGGCCCAATTGCGCGCCATTAAGCCTGGGAAGCAACGCTCCTACTTAATCGTAACATACTGCTTCTCATGGATAATGCCATGAGATCACCCAAGCTACTACCCGCCAGCAACCACCTGTGGCCTTGAGAGATACGGACGTTCCTGCAACTAGGCAATTAAGTGTATACATAGGCCTGCATAGGAAAGTGAAAGTGAACAAGCGCATACCCAAAGAATAAGAACACATACGAATACACACAGAGCATCGTGAAACATAAGAGCATACACAGAGTACAGGGAAACACATTGGCAGCTTGCTGACACATGGTCTTGGCCCACTGACCCAGTTTCTCATGTGGATTGTGCTCAATGAACCAGACTTACCAGAAGTTACTGTCAACCTATCGGATGTTCAGAACAACGGGTTCCATACTACAGTTATACAATCACAGAAGGAGATTGCCTGTTGCTATTGTTAGCTAATCAGCTGTGAGAGAAACAAACACAGAAGCCCATGTGGATCAAAGTCCAGCGCTCCAGTACATCTCCACCCTGGAATCGTCAGGGAACACCTGTCCCTGCAGCATGCATCCCACACCTTCTACCAAACCACGTCACTTTCTCTCACAGGAAAAAAAACCCCAAACAGCTTACCAGCCAGAGAGACAGCTGATTCTTTAAAAAACTAGCAGAGGCAAAACAGAATGAAGAGGCAGGTATCCCCCAAAATGCCCATCGGAGCACAGCAGACTCTCAACATGGAGATTTATCCCTCCCAATGGAGACTAACCAAACAGTAGCTTTTCCTGCCAGGGTTTGTTCACCAGTAACTTCCCGCCAAGCAAACCTGACGTCTGCACTTTTAATCTATTAAAATGGGGCTGCCTTATCTCCAACAGTAATTATGCTCTCTGTATGACTTCTCAAGAAGTGCTCTCTACAACTCTGATAGCCCAATTATTTATTGCAAGGTCATCAAACCCAGTTAGGTAGCAATTCATTTTATTTTACAACGAAGACTGAATTTCAAAGGTCCAACTGTCCATTTTTCCTTCAAGCTCCCAAACACTCATTCACACAAGTCTCTCGCACAGTTGTGACTCCCAGGTTTCTCAGTTTCACAATATCCCTTTTCAGATATTGCAGTCATGAGGACTGGTAGCCTACCAGCCTGCCAGCTCCAGGCTGGGAAATACCTGGACATTTCGGGGGTGGATCCTGTAGAGGGGAGGGTTTGGGGAGGGGAGGGGAAGGGTGGGGAAGCACTTCAGTGAGGTATAATAAGCCACAGGGTCCATGTTCCAAAGCGCCCATTTTCTCCAAGTGAACTGATCTCTGTTGTCTGGAGATCAGTAGTAACCCCAGGAGATCTCCAGCCACCACCTGGAGGTTGGAAACCTTACCTACCAACTACATCTGACAGGAGCATGTGCTACCCATGAACCTCCCAATATGTGTGGTCACGATGTTGCGTGAGCAGGGGAAATGAAGAAGAGGAGGAGGAGGAGATTGGATTTATACTCCGCCATTCACTACCCGAAGGAGTTTCAGAGCCGCTTACAATCTCCTTTCCCTTCCCCTCCCCACAACAGACACCCTGTGAGGTAGGTGGGGCTGAGAGAGCTCTTTCGAGAGCTGCTTGTGAGAGGACAGCTCTGAAAGAACTTATGGCTGACTCAAGGTCACACCAGCAGCTGCATATGGTGACGTGGGGAATCAAACCCAGTTCTCCCAGATTACAGTTCATGCTCCTAACCCCTACATCAAACTGGCTCTCACATAGTTAGCCATGCGTGTACAACTTCCCTATGTGTAAATCACTGGATTTTTCAGAGTTCATTTCCGTCCATTCCAAAGTCATATGTGCAGGTAAATACACAACATGGTGACAGCACATATTAGGAGAATTGCAGGTGTGTGCTTCCATTATGTGCGGTTGGTGGGCCCCTGGTATGCATGAACGTAATATCTGAAAGTGGCTTTTAGGTAACCTGTATCAATTTGGGCCTTCCTTTGCTTTCAAACGATAAGGAGAGGATAGAGTGGAGGAGTCAGTCAACTGTGAGAGCCATCCTGAGCTTCTTACAGGAAGGGCAGGATAAAAAGTACTGGGTAGACAGAAGCAAGATGGAGCTCCGGACAGCCCCAAGAGGGAGGGGAGGGGCTGTGGCTCAGTGGAAGAGCCTCTGTTTGGCAAGCAGAAGGTCCCGGATTCCATCTTCGCCGTCTCCTGTTAAGAGCATCAGGTAGTAGGTGATGGGAAAGACCTCTGCCTGAAACCTGGAGAGTCGCTGCCAGTCTGAGTAGACAATACCAACCTTGATGGACCAAGGGTCTGATTCAGTATAAGGCAGCTTCATAAGTGAAAGGCTGGAAAGACTTATTTTTCCCATCATTACATGCTTTTAAAAGAAATCAAAGCTGAGATTCTCAGGATGCTGAATTCTGAACCCACGGCCAGTCGCCACAGGTTGGATCCAGACTCACTTTTCTACTAATAGAAGGTACTTCTGTCAGCAGAACAGAACGTTCCTGGCTCTCCACCTCCCATTGCAATCTGCTTCAAGGGGCCAGCATACCTCAGGGACCACCTTTCCCCACATGTTCCCTAGAGAGTACTGTGCTTAGGAACACAAAACCTCCTGGCTCTCCCTGGCCCTAAGGAGGCCAGGCTGGCCATGACCAGGGCTAGGGCCTTTTCTGTGGTGGCTCCGCACTGCTGGAATGAGCTCCCCAAGGATATCAGGGCCCTGCAGAATTTATTACAACTCCACAGGGCCTGCAAGACAGAGCTCTTCCACCAGGCATTCGATTGAGAAGCCACATACAATGTCTTATTATAAAATTAGAGCGTATCCTGGAATTCCACCATTGACTATTGCTATTACTGACTGATACCTGTTATGGATTGTGGCAAAACGGGGACCCGCCCTCAGCCCTGGGAGACTGAGGTGTCACCCTGTGGCTCGCAAGCCCCTGTTTTGGCCTTCCCACCCTGCCTGGTGGGACTACTTCTCTTTATTAACGCTGCCACCACTCACTGAATTGAGTTACCTCCTTCCTTGAGGGACAGTGAGACCCCTCTGGCTAAATTCCCCCCCCCCTTGGGAAGTGGGTACCTCGATCTTTGGGCACCCCCTAGAGAGTTGGCAACTCCTCAGATTTAGGCCCGTTTGTGTTCTCTGGCAATGTGCAGAGCGGGGAGGACTATGTGGTTAAGGCACACCAGGCTTTTTAAACTCGAAAAAGGAAGATTTATTTAACTATATACATATTGGGCACAGAAAATAAACACAGGCACTTCAACACAACTGGGGCACAGAAAATAAACAGGATAAAAATGCAGTTCCTCTGTCCCTGCCCACACACCCTCTCTACCTCTGTAGTGGGTTGTGGCCTCAGGCCCGGATTTGCGTTTCCCCCTCCTGTTGTGGAGAGAAACTCCAGCCCTCCTCCACCGGACTGGCCACCAGCACTGCCACCCTCCTGGCTCTCCACCACGGTCGATAGTGGCCTGGATTGCCCACGGAGTCTCTGGTGACAGGAGTCCCACCTGCGCTCTCACTGGAACCTGCCGTCCACGCAGAAGACCAGGCTGAGACTGACTCCTGTTCCCCTCAGGAGCCAAAAAGCCACTTTCTCCTTGGCCCCGCCCCTGGGGTGTGTCCCTCTTTTCCCGCTCTTTCCCCTCAAGACTGCTGGGAAGTGTAGGCGGGGAGGTATGGCAGCTCCATTGTTCCCTATGGAGTACCCCCCCACACACACACACGTAAGGAATGACCAGGCTGGTATCCATTTTAAGGCCTGGCAGCCATTTCGTCACATGGATAATACTTGAAAATCATCTTACATCATCTTACATGTAATATCTATGTATAGCACCTTAGAACTGTTTTATGCTTTTAAATCTGTTTTAAAAATTTTATGTAAGCCACCCTGAGCTTGCTTTGGCAGGGAGGGTGGGGTATAAATATAATAAAATAATAAAATACAGATGTCTCCCCAGTGCTGCTCCTGGAGGACAGGGGACCCTCAAGAATGGCAGGAGGGGCCAGTCCTGCATCTGCAGCAGGAAAGGGAAGTTGGCGGAAATGACACCTCCCCTTCCGTTAGCAGAAAATCTAGCATGGATCCAACCCCAAGTATTGGCTGCACTTGCCTGGGAGGATGAAACACACAAGGCTCTGAGCATCACCTTCAGAACAGCCTCCCTCCGGGGCTGGGGGGGGGGGCAGTGTTCCACATAAGGCCAAGCCAGGGTTTTTAAGCTGATGAGAGCTGAAAACATAATTACCGCAGTTCCGTGGCCCTCTGCCAAAACGTTGCCCAAGTTTCAGAAGCAGCCCAGTCGCCTGGGCATGCCTTCCCTGTTGCAAGCAAGATGAGCGGATTCACGTGCGGTGAGGGAAAAGGCCAAAGCAATGTGAATGTTCCAGCTCCCTGGGAAGCCAAGGGGCTTTGCAAAAATGAAGGCACTTCTTGGAAGCAAGTCCCCCTCTCCCCCGTTTTCATGCAAGCCCGAGAAACTTAACCTGTTGTCCTTGGGAGGATCTATGAGAAACCCTCCATCTGATCCTCTTTTTAGGTGTATCAGTGGGGGAAGGGTTGGATGCTCATGCAAACGAGAACAAGAAGGCCCTTTTTTTATGTCAAGTCGCAGCTGACTTATGGCGACCCCGGTGGGGTTTTCAAGGCAAGAGAGGCTCTGAGCTGGTTTGCCGTTACCTGCCTCTGTGTGGCAACCCTGGACTTCCTTGGTGGTCTCCCATCTAAATACTCACCAAGGCCAACCCCCTGCTTAGCCTCTGAGGCCTGGTGAGATCAGGTTAGCCTGGGCCATCCAGGTCAGGGCATGGTCTCTCTGCCCATGACACAGCCCTTGTGTTTGTTGAGGAACAGGAGCACTTTGTATCCCGTGGGGGGGATGGGAGATCTGAACCTCCCCGAAGCATACTGGCTCTTCCCTGTTTGTGATCACAGCATGCAGGCTGTAGCCTCCCTCACCATCTGCTGCTTTCACATCCACAAACCACCCCATGGAGCAACTATCTGCACCACTGTGAAACTTTTATGTAGCCACATAAATAATTATGCTTTTTTACAACAGAACCCATAGTGGCTTCATGGAGTGGTCTGAAGACATGAAAAAAATGATGGTTGGGGATAAAGCATTTCTCCTGCTGTACTATGGCTGCAAAAAGGAAAGAGCTAGTCTGCTTCTAGAAGGCAAAAAACACTCATCACACATGTGATATAAAGTCCTCATGTTGTCTGCCCTACTGGGTGATAGAAGAAGAGGAGGAGGAGGAGGAGGAGAGGAGGAGGAGGAGGAGGAGGAGGAGGAGGAGGAGATTGGATTTATACCCCACCCTTCACTACCCAAAGGAGTCTCAGGCTGCAGTCACACACACTAAATAATCCACTTTCAATGCACTTTCCAATGCATTTTGTGAGTTCACACAGTAAAATCCAGTTGGAAAGTGGACTGAAAGTGGACTGAAAGTGGATTATTTAGTCTGTGTGACCACAGCCTCAGAGCGGTTTACAATCTCCTTTTTCTTTTTCTCCCCAGAACAGACACCACCCTGTGAGGTAGGTGGGGCTGAGAGAACTCTTTTGAGAACTGCTCCTGAGAGAACAGCTCTGAAAGAACTTGTAACTGACCCAAGGTCACGCCAGCAGCTGCATGTGGAGGAGTGGGGAATGAAACCAGGTTCTCCCAGATTACAGTCCACGCTCCTAACCACTACACTAAACTGGCTCTCGTTATCCATTAATCTACTGTATGGATAAAAAAAACCCTAGCAGATGAGCAAAACTCCTAGGCAGAATTCATTTAGGAAAAAGGGTAATATACTGACCAGTGAAGAACGCCCAATCCTGCCATTTCAGAGCATCAACAGAAAATACTCAGCGGGGGGGGGGGGTTTGGGGGGGAGCTGTGGTCATTCCTGTCCCCTTTCTCTTTCATCTCACTGCCCTCCCTGATGGCAACTGGATGCTTGGTAGCTGAGCTTCTCACAGTCTGAGGGCAGAGAGGATGGAGCCAGATATATCCGCTGTGCTCCTGCTGGGATGGTGAGTTACGATTGGTTGGGTGGCCAGCTGTCCATGAGCATGCTCCTTGCTCCCTTGGCCCAGGACTGCAGGACTGCAATGACTCCAGTGCAAATGCTCTAGGAAGATCAATAGTTAGCTCATGGCTCTCTGGTGTCTCATCTGGAGAATTTCACATTACCTAGAACCTAAAATTTTTAACCATTGATTCCGTGCATCTCGGCGTCTAGTCATGCCGGCCACATGACCATGGAAACATCTTCGGACAGCGCTGGCTCTTCGGCTTTGAAACGGAGATGAGCACCGCAACCCTAGAGTCGGATTCGACTGGCTTTCGAGCAAGGGAACCATTACCTTTACCAGGCTGGTACATGCTGTGCCACTGAGCCATGACCTCTTCCTGTGTCTATACCACTATAGCTCAGTGGCAGAGCATCTGCTTGGCATGCAGAAGGTCCCGACCCAAGTTCAGTCCTGGCCTTTCCAGTGAAAGAAGAACAGGCGGACGGTGATGTGAGGACATGGAGAGCCGCTGCCAGTCTGAACAGACAATACCGACTTTGATGGACCGATGGTCTGATTCAGTATTAAGGCAGCTTCGTGTTCTGCTTCCAGGTTTGGAATTACCATTGTTTTAAAGCAAACTCTGACATCTGTAATCTCCCTGGGTAGGGAGACCTTTAGCAGGAGTCCTTGTGCATCTTTGGTTGAATGTCTGTCCCGAAAGGTCTCAAAGCAGCAGCCAAACACAAACAGGTCATCTTTCATCTACTGCTGTTGATTCCTCAAAGGACACAGCAGCTTTCCTCTTTGAAACCCTCACTTTACATATTGCTTTCTCCCAAGTGAATCATGAGCTGCTTAAAGTCACCACCATAAATCACACAGCACAGTAGCCAAAACCCTTCCACTGATCTCATTTCAACAATGCACAGCCCTGCAAATTAGCTATCCATCTAACCCAAGAAAGACAGTTCATGGTACAGTTCTCTGGGCACCCAGTGGAGATGAGGCCAGGAGGCCAAGAAAGTTGCATAACAGCTTGTTTTCATTCAGGGCAGTGGCATTTCCCTGCAGAAGTGCTCTTGACTCAGGCGCCAGAATCTTGGCTGCGAATGACAGGTATGCCTCTAGGCTTGCCATCCTCCAGGTGATGCCTAGAGATTTCCTGGGATTACAACTGATCTTCAGGTGACAGTAACCAGTTCCCCTGGAGTAAATGGATATTTTGGAGGGTGGACTGTATGGCATTCTACCTTTGGAGTCCCTCCCTTCCCCAAACCCCACCCTCCCCAGTCACAGCCCCAAATCTCCAGGCCTTTCTGAACCCAGAGTTGGCAACCCTACACAGAAGTAGCAGCAGCAGAAAAAGATGATGATGAGGAGTTGGATTTAGACCCTGCTCTTCACTCAGAGTCTCAGAGCAGTTTACAATCTCCATCCTTTCCCCTCCCCACAACAGACACCCTGTGAGGTAGGTGGGGCTGAGAGAGCTCTGAGAGAACTGCGCTTGAGAGAACAGCTGTGAGAGAACTATGATTGACCCAAGGTCACCCACCTGGCTTCATGTAGAGGAGTGGGGAATCAAACCTGGTTCTCCAGGTTAGAGTCCGCCACTCTTAACCACTGTACCACAGAGATCCACATCTCTGAAATTCTCCCCTGTTCAAATTTCTACCAGGATTTGGGAGCTCCAGATGATGCAGTTCTCTTTGCAAAGGAGGACCTAAGAACTGTAGATTATTCACTGTTGCGTTTTGTGATTTCCACATTTTGTTTAAAGCTCTGCGCAGGACAGCTTTTGGGTCCTTCCGTTCATCTCTACAGCTTCGATCCCACAAAGGATTTCTGTGAGCAGAAGGGGTGTGTGCAATTTTAGTGGATTCCCCACGCCTGCATCAGACATCTGACTTCTCCCCAAGCTATTCCCATGGGTCTCCTGCCCCCCCAAGAGGAGTATTGCAGGGGCATTAGGGAAGGGGAAAGATGACGAAGTCATGCTGAATGGACAGAAATCCCTTCCACCTGTAGAGATGGGGGGCATGGCTCACGGTAGAGCATCTCCTTGGCATACAGAAGGTCCCAGGTTCACTCCCTGAAATCTCCAATTGAAAGGATCTGGCACTAGGTGATGTGAGAGACCTCTGCCTGACATCCTGGAGAGAGCTGCTGCCAGTCTGAGTAGACAATACCAATCTTGATGGACCAAGGGTCTGATTCAGTACAAGGCAGTTTCCAGCGTTCAGGTCCTCTATGGGATTCAACTTTATGGCACCCTCTTCTGTTCTCTGCACTCTCCCTATCCTTCCTCCCCCACCTGCAAAGTGGTCAGCAGTCTGAAACGGGAAATAATTGGAACTTGCCATCTGAATCGTTTAGATTGTTGCTTTAATGTTATTTACATATTTTATTGTACGTTTGGTGTTTTATCATGACTGTACATCACCCAGGGCCCCACACCAGCAGGGATTGGGTGATCCATAAGTAGTAGTAGTAGTAGTAGTAGTAGTAGTAGTAGTAGTAGTAGTAGTAGTAGTAGTAGTAGTAGTAGTAGTAGTAGTAGTAAACAAGAACAATAGTTCTGCACCTTGCATTTCTCCACATAGCAGGGATACTGTTCTGGGATTAGCCCTGTCCCCAGCCTCTGGGTAGAGATACCACTACAGAACCTCTGATCATCTCCTCAGTGAATGGGCAGGTTCTTCCAGCAACATTGTTCCATTTTTAAAAAACGGATTTTGTATTACCAGACATGTTATGGGTCTTCGCTGGATACATCGCTGTGTTGGAAGGTTCAAGGAGACAGTACACCCATCCAAGCATGTCCAAGTGGACTTTGCCCTTTGGAGGTGCCACGTAACTTGTGTTCTGCTTTGAGTAGGTCGTCTGCCCGTAGGCAACAAAACGGTTTCAGAGGACTGCATTCCTTTCACCCAGCTTCTGCAGAAAGTCAGATCTGCAGAGCAGCATAATGTAACAAGGGTTTCCCTGATTACCATGCTCTGAAGTAACACTTTCGTTTCATTACCCAGTGCAGCAGGGCACTCACCATCCCAGGGGGTCAAAGTGGAAACACCATCAAAATCAAACTTATTTTAAAAACCTGAAAGCACTAAAACACTTCGAATCAACTTTGTCGAAATGTGCAGCCATGGGGATAGTTCATACAAAGCCATTGGGGCTCTTCCAGTTGCTGGAAAAGAGCCACAAACGGATGCTCCCCCCCCCCAGCACCAATCAGTTTTTGATGGGGATGCTGAGGGTGGTATCAATAATCTGATTGGTGGAGGAAGATATATACAGAGGAACGCAGAATTGTAGCCTGTAATGTATTCCTCGGCTGCATTTCCAAGACCTACTTTTCCTCTTTGTACCGAAGGGCTCAAACAGACATGGCAAAAGTCACAGATCTCCGTCAAAATATAACAAATAAATTGCAAGCATGCATAGCTGCAGTGCAAATACAGCTCACATCGGAAAAGAAGCAATTTAACCCTTCAAGCCCTGGTTCCTTTTGCTAATTGAGACAAGGCTCCTTCTGCAATTTTAGAGGGGGGGGGAGACATTTATCCTCAATAAGTTTCAATAAAGAAGTGTGTTTAATTATATCCTGCTGTTCTCCCCCAATGGGGACTGAAAGCAGCTTACAACATTGTCCCCCCCCCTCAACGCCGCCTCCATTTTATCTGCACAACAACAATCCTCTGAGGTACTCAGGCTGAAAGAGAGTAGCACATTGTCTTCTGGTAAGTTTCATAGTACAGAGTGGCGACTCAAACTCGGGTCTCCCAAATCCTACTCCGACATTCTAACCTTTTGAAACCTGTTTCCCCCCTTTAAATGCCCATCTGTTTTGATCCTTATGGCAGTGTTAATGAAGCCTTCTCTTGCATTTCTCTCTCTCTCTCTCTCTCTCTCTCTCTGTGTGTGCACATGTCAACTTCTCTTTGAATAATGCAAAGTGGTGGAAAGTGCCCTCAAGTCACAGCTGACTTACGGCGACCCCACAGCGTTTTCATGGCAAGAGACGTTCACAGGCGGTTTGCCACGGCCTGCCTCCGTGTCGCAACCCTGGACTTCCTCAGTGGTCTCCCATCCAAATACGAACCAGGTCCAGCCTTGCTTAGCTTCCGAGATCTTATGAGATGAGGCTAGCCTGGGCTACCCAGGTCAGGACTAATGCAAAGTTGGGAAGAGCAAATGAATAAGATCCTTTTGAGCAGGAATTGTGTGTGCATTTCTGCTCCCTTTGTGTGTGTGTTTAAAGTAACAGTGCAAGCAAACCACACACTGTGCTGAGGAACTAATATAATTATACTGCATAATCTAATTTAGTGTTAAAAAGCAGTCATACCGAGGGGAAGAGGGAAATACAGATCTGGGCTGCTGAACTGGGTAGCTCTTTCCATTTGTACCATGTCCCGCTCTGCACTACTTTCATTTCTGATGTGAGAAAAATGCAGCCCAAGACAAGATGTCTCACTGTGTCATTTCCTACTAGAGCTTAAAGCAGACTAGGGGCATTGGGGGGGGGGTTTAGTTTTGATCATCTCTTCACCAGCACCATGCTCCCCAAACCTTACTGGGTCCTTCTGCGGTTGCTTTTGAAGGTTAAGCTATGTGTGAAGGGAGATACACATGGTTTCCTCCAATGTAACATGTAGCTTGGCCCAGATCTAGCAGTGGTTATAAATTAAACACACACAAGCTTCATTGGTTTCAGTGGATGTTACGTAGTGGTGCTACAACTCAAAAAAAGCAGCCCAGGAAGAACCAACATCATCAAGCCAAGCCAAAGTGAATGCTGTCCAGAACACGTCTGAAGCTTTCAGCTGAACAAAATCCCCGTCAGCTGTAAATGTGTGCGATTTAAAGAATTATATGCTGTCCTCTCTTACCCCTATGAAATTGTTAGTCCCTTGTGTGAAACCTGTGTAACTGTAAATCGCTCAGAGCCAGCAGCTCTGCTGGATTGAGCGATCAATAAATCGAATTTTTTTTTAACTAACAGTAATCTTTAGAAGCTGGAAGATGCCAGCAAACCATTGGTGACAGAAAGTGCTGTCAAGCTGAAGCTGAGTTATGGTGACCCTGTAGGGTTTTCATGATGAGAAATGAACAGAGGTGGTTTGCCATTGTGTGCCTATGCACAGCAGCCCTGGACTTCCTTGGTGGTCTCCCATCCAAGTACTAACCAGGGCCAACCCTGCTTAGCTTCCAAGATCTGACGAGTTCAGGCTAGCCCGGGCCACCCAGGACAGGGCAACAAACCACTACCTCTTCCTGTCCAAAGGATGCATAAAAATATTCTCTGGAGAAACTGATCAAATTCTACACAGTTTGTTTGTTTGACTTATATCCCGCCCTTCCACATGGGCTCAGGGCGGCTAACAAGAGGCAATTGCCATACATAACACTAAAACCAGATAAAACAATCAATTACATTTACATTTACAATCGGTGCTCATAACAATATGTCATCCACTCCAGTGCAATGTTTCAGAGGATCTGCTGTCTCTTCTTGATCAGTCTGCACTATGTCCGTTCTTCATTCCCAAGGCCAGTTCGCATTGCCAGAAATGGCAGCACGGTGGTGGTACAGTGATGGTGGCGGCTCCTACTCAAAAGCCTGGTGGAAGAGCTTTGTCTTGCAGGCCCTGCGGAACTGCATAAGGTCCCACAGGGTCCTGATCTCCTCCGGGAACTCATTCCACCAGATAGGAGCCATCACCGAAAAAGCCCTGGCCCTAGTGGCAGCATATTTGAGATCTCTAGGGGCTGGGACAACCAAAAGATGTTTTGCCCCCGACCATAGTGCCCTTGGGGAAACATATGGGGAAAGGCGGTCCCTTAGGTAAGCTGGACCCTGGCCATATAGGGCATTATAGGTAAGAACCAGCACTTTGAAGGGACCCGGTACGCTATTGGCAGCCAGTGCAGCGCCTTCAAACAGGCTGGATGTGGTCTTTCCTAGAGAGGCCCATCAACAGCCTGGCTGCTGCATTCTGCACCAGCTGCAGCTTCCGGATTTGCGACAAAGGCAGCCCTATGTAGAGAGCATTACAGTAGTCTAACCTCAAGGTAACCGTTGTGTGGATCACTGTGGCCAAGTCATCGCGGCCAACTGCCGTGCCAGCCACAGATGGTAGAAGGCTAACTTGACAGTGGCTGCTACCTGGGCCTCCATCATTAAAGAGGAGTCCAGGAGCACCCCCAAACTCCTAACCCTCGGCGCCGGCACCAAAGGCACTCCGTCAAAGGCCGGAAGAGGGAGCCCCAGCCCTGAGCCGACCTGACTTAAGCCCAGGACCTCTGTCTTCGCCGGGTTTAGCTTCAGCCGACTCAACCTGAGCCAACCAGCCACAGCTTGCAATGCCCGATGAAGGTCATCCAGGTCGGAATCTGACCGGCCACCCAACATTAGATAGAGTTGGGTGTCATCCATGTATTGATGACAACCCAGCCCATAGCTCCAAGCAATCTGGGTGAGGGGGCGCATATAGATGTTAAATAGTATTGGGGACAGCACTGCCCCCTGAGGCACCCCACACTCAAGAGGATGCCTCCGGGAGCGCTGATCCCCAATCAACACCCTCTGTCCCCAACCTTGAAGAAAAGAGGCAAACCATTGAAGGGCAGGTGAGAATCTATTAAAGCAAGAAAAAAAGTGTGGTTCTGTGGCTGGAAATGTCGTTGCCCAAGCTGATGTAAAGGTAAAGGTTCCCTTGCTCGAAAGCCAGTCGAATCCGACTCTAGGGTTGCGGTGCTCATTCCCATTTCCAAGCCAAAGAGCCAGCGCTGTCCGAAGACATTTCCATGGTCATGTGGCCGGCATGACTAAACACCAAGGCACACGTTATGCTGTTCCCTTCCCACCAAAGTGGTACCTATTTATCTACTTGCAATTTCTTGATCTTGAACTGCTGGTTGGCAGGAGCTGGAACCAGAGATGGGAGCTCACTCTGTCATGCAGCACTCGGGTCTTGAACTGCTGAACTACTGACCTTCCAGCCTGCAGTTCAGCATCTTAACCACTTGAGCCACCGCAGCTGATGTAGTGTGCCCCAATTTGAGAGAGTACTGGCTCAGGCTGCCCTGACCTGGAGAGCCCAGTCTAGCCCAATCTCATTAGATCTTGGAAGCTAAGGAGGGTCAGTCCTGGCAAATATGAAGGGCCTCCAAGTATGGGTGACCTCCAAGGTATACCAGGGTCATGATGCAGAGGCAGGCAACAGAAAACCATCTCTGAATGTTTCTTACCTTGAAAACCCTATGGGGTTGCCATGTCAGCTGTGACTTATGGCTCAGGCTACCCCGGATATGATCTTGTCAAATCTCAGAAACTAAGCTAGGTTGGTGCTCATTAGTACTTGGATTGGAGCCCACCATGGAACCCCAAGGTTGCTACGCAGAGGGAGGCAATGACAAACCACCGCTGTTTATCTCTTGCCTTGAAAATCCCATGAGGTTTTCAGAAGTCAGCTGCAATTTGATGGCACTTTCCATCACCACCACCAGAAAAGGGGAGGCCATCTAAGGTGCCCAATTGCCATGGGAAAGTATGTGAGGAGATGTGGTCCATTTGGTACGAGGGTTTGAGGCCATCAAATGTTTTAAAGGTAAAATCCAACACCTTGAATTGAGCCCAGAAGCACATTAGGTAAGCAGCTGTTGTTGTTCAGTCACACAGTTGAGTCTGACTCTTTGTGACCCCATGGACCACATCACGCTAACCCCCCCAAAAAGCTTGGCTACCATGTTTTGTACCAGTTGATGCTTCCAGGATGTCTTCAAGGACAATCCTCATATACAGTAGTCCATTCTAAAGGTTACAGTGCCCTGGATCAGCATGATTAAGATGGCAGAGACCAGGTAAGTGGGCAATATATGAACAAGGTGGAACTTTTTTAAAAAAAGTATTCCTAGCAACAAAGCCTACCTGTCATTCAATCAACTAGGCGAGCCCAAGAAGACCCCTAAGCAGCACTGGAGACCCCTGGTCTGTTACAAACAACTCAACCCCATCTAAAGTTGGCAAATCAATCCAGGCCAAAGTCTCTGCCTTCCCACCATTACCCTCCTTTTATCTGTATTCAGTTTATCTCAGAACTCACAGGAATCATGAAGATCACACATCTCCATCAGTCTGTAACATGCAAACTGCAGGCTCATACAGCCACCATTTTCCTCGGGGCTGTGTGCTGAAGAAAGAGAGTTCTTTAATCTCTGCTCCACTTCAGTAATGGAAACCAGCTTCTTTGCTATTTGAATAGAAAAAAGGCATGTCCTTTAAAATATATCTCTTTTTTCCTTTTAAAGTTATAATACCAAAGTAAGGTGTTAAAAGCATACACCTTCTCTATCTGCCCTCCACAACCCCAGAAGAGTCTCAGTGATTCTGGGACCCCAGACAGAACCCTAGAATCTCTGGCTATTATTTGAGCTGAAAGCAACTTTGCATAAGGAACGAATGTGTTGGTGAAAGTTTTCCTTTCGGAGCAGAAGACTTGGGGTTCCGTCTTTGTGAAGAAGCCTTGGACGAAACACGGCTTGGTATAAGCTAGCTCATACGTAAAGAAGAAAATTGGAGGAACCTACATATAGTTCGTCCACCAGACTCCTGTGAATTCTTAAACCCTCCTTAGGGACTATTTAAATTTTGAAGACTATGTTCTATGCTATTAGAGTGCTGGTGTATGAATTGGTAAAAAAGTGGGCATGGTCCTGGATTTCTTAAAATATCAGCCTCTTTTGGATGTACAACATGGCTTTCTATATCTAATTTCATTACAGTATTTGAACTGCATTGGACCATGTCCTCTATATTATATTTTGAAACATCTGTCTAAGATCTGAGTTGTTTTTAATTTGAGCACAGTTTATTGTTCTTGGACACAAGTGCAAAGGGCAACAAAGTACAGGCAGCGCACGCCAAGTGGCTCCAGTGCTGCCGCACTATGTGTGTGTGTGTATGGGGGTGCCTCCATCCCTCCCCCTTCCTGCTTCTCCCCTGCAGCAGTGGGAGCCCTGTACTTAAGACCACCCCTGCACGGCCCCAAGGCAAATGTGGGCTGCCTGAGTCTGCAATTGGCGTTTTATAAACAGAGGTGCACAACCACTCATGTTTATGCCCTCATTAAGGGAGATGGCAGGTTCCTGTACAAAAGTGCATTGTGCCTTACTTTGCATAGTTCTCCCTTCCATACAATCAAGAAGCTGGCCGCAGCTGTAGCTCACAGATTTCTATTCTCTGGAAAGATCCCAAATGTTCTTGGATGCACTTTCCACAATGCCCGACCTTTCCTGCCCGCTTTCTGCCCCGTTTAATCGGTAACCAGCAATCTTCAGCAACCCCGCCCCCGAAGCTGAGAGAACAATAACTGGATCTCCCAGGTTGCAAAAGCTTTCGACTTGTTTTCCTTTTCTCCCTGTTGTTCTGAGAATGAAACTGATTCTCAGTCAAGGTTTGTTTTGTATTTATTTATTTATTTCTTAACTCAGCAAACTACTGGCCTCTCGGTGAACCCCATGGCCATGTGCAACCATAATCAGTTGAGATATACATGGACAGATAAGGGAGGTAACCAATAACAGGGATACAGACAGATATCTTATCTTGAATAATTTCCTTTCCATCAGTATTTAAAGGCATGTGTCAGTTTCTTTCGGTTGCTGCCAGTTTCTCTTCAACATAGTCAAGGTGTTTCTATCAGCTTTCTGCAGAAGATGCCCTCCTTTCTTCAGCGTAAGAGTTTGGAAGCAAAACAGCACTGGAAGTGCTGTCAAGTTGCAGCTGATTTATGGCAACCCCATAGGATTTTGGAGGTAAGACATGCTCAGAAGTGGGTTGCCATTGCCTGCCTCTGTCCCGGGCTTCCTTGGTGATCCCCCATTCAAATATTAACCCGGGCTGACCCTGCTTAGCATCCAAGATCTGACAAGACTGGGTTAGCCAAGATCTTGGGTTAGCCAAGATCTGACAAGACTGGGCAGAATCATCTCTAGCTGTCCTTATTTACCAGGAACAGTCTGAATTATCCCAGATTTATTTATTTACCCCAACAGGGACCCAAAACAGTTTACATTGTTCTCCTCTCTTCCCTTTTTATCCTCACTACTACTCAGTGAGGTGACTGGCCCAAGGTTGCCCAGCAAGCTTCCACGCCAGAGCGGTGATTTGAACCTGCCGTAATAACAAAAAGAACAGCTATGATGGCTGTTCGAGACCCACCGCGGCCGGAGTGAGCTCCCAGCCCTAGTCCCAGCTCCCGCCCACGCAGCGGTTCGAAAGCAAAATAACAGCAAGCGAGTAGATAAATGGGTACCTGCCCTAGGTGGCAGGGGACACCCCCTCCGTTGTGAGGCTTGGTGGGGGCATCGGCAGCCGCAGTGTGACGGGCAACGGCGGCGAGGCGGCGAGGGGCGGTGGCGATGAGTGAAGTGGCGAGCAGTGATGGCAAGGAGGCGCAACACCAGCAGTGGATCGGATGACGGCGGAGGCGGAACCAGAAGGCGCAGGAACGTAGAAATGCAGGCGCGGCAGAGCCTAAAGGACATAGCCGGAGCCGGGCTGATGCGAACCATGCTCTAGATGGGCCCACTGGAAAAAACAGCCGACTCCGAAGGCCACTAGAAGAAGAAGAGCCAAGCCGAAGCCGGGCCGAGCCGAAGCCGAGCCGAAGAACAGCGAGTCCCACCATTGGGTGCCGGTAGGGCAGTCCCCACCCCTGACGGTGTGGCCATAGATAGGGATAAATGAAATTGTGTAAGCACAAACCTGGGACTCCCAGATCTTAGTCTGATATTCTAACCACTGCACCACACTGGCTCTATATTCTTACGTTGTCCCTCTGTGCTTGACTAGGAACTATTGATTGACAAGGACTATCTGAGAAGTCCATGGCAAAACCAAGAATGATGCCGTTAAGAATCTGGAGAATAACCCAAACATAATCGCCAGGCAAACTTACCTTGATGGAAATTTCTCAACTACATGCACATTGAACTCCTGATCAAATGGTTTTAATTTTTCTCCCTCAAAATTCATCTCAGGAGCTATATCAAGCAATACAGCACATGCACAGAAGTCACGTGTCCTACAGTCTAGATCTCTTCTTACACCCCTACACAGTTGATTGCACCCCTTAAATTACTTCCATTGGATCTATTGCATTGCCTACTTTGTGCAGTGGAAAAGACACTGAGACATCTAAGTAATAAGTTCTTCCCAATAATCTCAAGAATGCTGAATGGAAGACAAGTAGGTGGGCTGGCAGCTGTGAGAAAGCAGTCTAATCATACAATTGGACATAAATGAAGTCATTTGGGTGCTTCAGGAAAAGCTTGTCAAAAGATCAGCTCCTAAACTGGTGGGGGTCCAGTCTTTTGATAGTCTTTTGGATCTACCCCATCTGTTTGATGAATACCAGTAAGCAGTTACTTCTGAAGGCATTGTCATTTCTTGAAAGTCAGTATGGCACAGTGGTTAGAAGATCAAGCTAGGATCCAGGAGACCCAAGTTAAAGCCCCCACTCTGACTTGAATCTCACTGGGAGAGCTTGGTTCCATCAGCCTCATGTACCTCACAGGGTTGTTGTGAAGATAAAACAATAAAGGGGAACTCCATAGTCCACTCAGAGCTCCTTGGAGGGACAGTGGAATAAAAACGTACTAAGGAGATAGGGTACATGTGTCCTGCTGATTCAGTGTTGCAAAACTGTTGCAATGCTGCCATAAAGCATTCTATGGGGAAAGGAAGTGAGGCATACTGACAATGATCTTACAGTTTTTGTTTAAAAAATGATCAACAGGCCATCTGACCAAACCTCCTGCTGTGTGTGAAGACTTCTCCACCTGTCAGCCTTGTTCCTCCAGGGCAAGACTCCTCACTTAGTGGGAGTCCTATCCTGCCATACCAGACAGAGTTACACCTAGGGATGGGCACAAACTGCATGTTTGTGGTTTGGTTTGTGGCGGAACCACAAACTGAACCACGGGCCCATATGAACCAGGAGGTTGATTCATGAACTGATTCTGCTTTCTGCTCCCTGTGGCTTTTCATGGGAAGCAGAAAGCAGGGGTTTCCAAACAGCTGAGCAGCAGGGACCACCACTCAACTGTTTGTTTTAAATGCCTCAGAGCCATTTAAACCAAACAGCTGAGCTGTTTTTCATGAAGAGAGGAAAGCAAGGGTAAACCACCACAAACTACCCCAAAATTCATGGAAGTTCACAGTTGTTCTTCAGTTTGCGAACGTCACTTCACGAACCATGAACTGGTGAAAACTCAAGACGAACTTCAGTTTGTCAGTTGGTCCATGCCCATCCCTAGTTACACCCTTCTAAGCCCATTGAAGTCAATGGGCTTAAAGGGGTGTAACTCAGGTTAGGCTACCACTCAGAAGATCCAACCCGCAGCCTCCAGGACTTAGAAGGAAACCCAAATAGTGTCGTGCGATGATCTGCTGTATGGAACAATCCCTTCTGCCACTGGAGAAGGCATTCCTTTATGATCAGCACCAGGGATGCCTGCCGTGTTTCTTGTTCCAACAGTTCTGTTCAGACAGTGAGATGAATCACCCGGCATGTATTCAAAGCATTACAGAATCTGTGCCTGAAGGCAAGGTGGGGCATCCCACTCATACCAGCCTAAATGCCCAAGACGAAATAAGATCTGGGACTGGAACATTTTTCCTCAATGCCATTTTGGTTGAGTGACAGTTCTACCTTTGAGGCTATTTTTGCTTCTTCTGGGCTTTTATGTGAGTGTCTCCCAGTTTCCCAGTGGCTGTTGCAGAAATGAATCATGGATATGTGCCATTTTCTTGATTGTTTAATACTCTGTGCTGTGAGAGGGATAGTGACAGAACCCCAAGAGCTATTTTTTGGTGTGTCTCAGAGCCAGTTCTTGCCCACTGGGATTTTATTTTTGTTCTGTTGTTTTGCCTCCCACTCAACAACATGTCTTTGTGATATGTTTCTAGAAAGTTTTGCTATGTGTCTTGGAAAGCTACTGAGTCGGAGCATGTGGAAGCATCCATCATCTATCTATCTATCTAGCTATCTATCTACATAAGGTAGGCCACATAAAATATGAAATACCAGCTATAAAATTACAATACTTTCCTTTTTAATGAACAATTTCTTCACAATGCATTTTCCATTTCAACTTAATGGACATTCACTTCGCAGAAGGGAGGGGAAGAGAGAACAAGGTTCCTCCCATGAGCCTTTCTGGCTCAAGTATCAACTGCCTTCTCTCTCTCAGTTGCCACCAGTGGTCAGACATTCTGCAGAAGGGATGGGAACAAGAGGAGTGGGAGAAAAAAATACCCCCCCATATTGATGTTCTAGGAATTTACCCATGTCTCTGTGGTCTTCGCCACAGAGAATTTGGGGGATTCCTAGAGTGTCTCCCAGAAGTAATGTTATGTCATCCTGAAACTCTACCCTTCTCAGCACTGCCCTCGGAATCTCCCATCATTTGCCAAGGCAATGCTGGCAATCCTGCTCCAAATTGGTGCTCTCTGGAGACACATGTGTGATGCCTCCTGAGCAATTTTGAAGCACCTTCTGCTGTAATGAAGTGAAGGAAATCCAGGATTGAAACATAGCTGTAGCAAAGTGAGGATTCAGACCTGGATGTCCCACTTCCTAATCTCTACATGACACTGATTTGATTTTCAAAAGAAGGGGCATCAAATGCTGCTGATTCTGTCTTCCCACAACAGATCCCTGTTTTACTCCCAGTGCTATTCCTGAATGTCTGCTGACCCCACCCCCACCCCAGGAACAAAAGAGGGAGGAGCTCAATGGATCGCATCAGGACAGAGAAGCAGAAAAGTCCTACTTTTCGACATCTGTGGACAGATGGGTATACTCCACTACCCATGGCCAGTTCCTGGTTTTGGGGGGACCTGGGCAAGGAATGCATGCTGTGTGCATGCTGCAATGATGTCACCCAACTCTATGGTCACCATACAGTTTTTGCCCAAATGCTAGGGCATCCCCCGTGTGACATGCCTGGGTGACGTCATCACACCGGGCACATTGGGCAGGAAGGGGCTGTTCAGGGGCAGGCCTCCCCCGCCAGCCAGCTGGCCAGTGGCAGATTGGGGCCCCCAAAATTGGGGAAAACCCACCCCCATCAGGGGGACAGAAACCCTAATAGAAATACCACCACAGTGCCCATCAGAAGTTCCATTTTATACCACCTGCAGGTCCTTGCCTGGCAGCATATGGCTGTGGAGCTTTGTGGCAAAGGGCCCCACCAAAACCCCTGACAGCTGCTCTGCCTTAGGGTTAATTAATTATCATATGGCACTGTGTGTAGTATAGCCAGGAGATCTGAAGATTGTCCGGCAACCTTACGTTTTAGCCTTTTAATGTTATGCACCACTAGGTGGTGAGCTAGACTTATTTTTTTGACTGAGAGAGCTCTGAAAGAGCTGTGACTGACCCAAGGTCACCCAGCTGGATTCGTATGGAGGAGGGCAGAACTGAACCCCATTCTCCACATTACAGTCGGTTGCTCTTAATCGCTACACCACGCTGGCTCTCTGCCTTAGGGTATGCTGATGACAGCCCTGCTGCTACCAAGTCACAACTGAGTGGCCAAAAGCAATACCTAGCTGAAATTAAATGGCAGTCTCGGGGCTAATTGGCAACCATCCAAAAATGATGTGAAAATTAAAATAAAGCAGGCATGGCAGACTTCATTGGGCCTAGTGATGGTGTGTTCCAACATGCCTGCCCTCCCTTCTTCTCCACCACCCCTAATCCTGGAATGGCAGATCAGTCACGGTCTCAGAACAGATGTGTCAGGTTTCTAGAGCAAGATAAGTAGACTGAAGGGCCATATATGGGGGGGAAAGCTGTTCTCCACCATTACTGAAGAACGCATAACCACGTACAGTTTCCTCCAGGCCATAGATGGCCAACTTTTATCTTTACACCAGCCATATTGTCTCTCCAGGCATTCAATGGTGGCCTTTAATGTATCAGTTCATCCTTTGCGGAGGATAATATTCTATGTTATAGAGAGGAACAGATTTCCACTGTTCTGGTCTTTTATTGTTTGCGGATTTTGCTCTGCACTGCATTCTGGTCCTCATTAATTCTGGTTTCAAAAGGAGAATTCCTAACACAGAACTTCGAAACCACCCAGGTTTCAGCAGCATCTGACTCCTTTGCTTCGTTTGCTTCTTGCCATCCCATTAATGTTACCGAAGAATCTGAGCACATTAATAAAACAGGGCTGAAAAGTGATTTAGATGTGATTGCGGGTATGATCGTATCAAAGATTGTGTGGTGTTTTACTGATGTGCTTGTTCCCTCTTACACGTGATACCAATGAAGCTGCCTTGTATTGAAACAGACCATTGGTCCATCAAGGTCTGTATTGTCTACTCAGCCTGGCAGCAGCTCTCCAGTGTCTTGATTAGAGGTCTTTCACACCACTTACCACCACCTGATTCTTTTAGCTGGCAAAGCCAGGGATTGAACCTGGGACCTTCTGCACACAAAGCAGACACTCTTCCACTGAACCACAGCCCCTCCCCAAAGCACTCTTGGTCTTTGGTAAAACACCACATACACACAACTGTCTGCCCATCTGTCTTATCTGATTATCTGTTTCCTCCCACTCCCATCTAGCCTTCCAACTGTCCACCAACACATCTATAATATATTATCTATAAAATCATACATATGTATATCTAAAGGTAAAGGTAAAGGTTCCCTTGCTCGAAAGCCAGTCGAATCCGACTCTAGAGTTGCGGTGCTCATCTCCGTTCCAAAGCTGAATATATGTATCTACCTGCCCACTTATCCATTCCCACTTATCAATTCATATTTCCTCCTTCCATCCACCCATCCATCATTCTGCCCATCCAAGTAGCCAACCACACATTTATCTCTCTATCCATCTGTCCCATCTTTATCCTACCCTTTCTTTTAGGAATTCAGGGCATTGCATGCGGCTCTTCGTTCTTCCAGCTGCACTTAAAATGGCATCTGACTTGTGGATCGTTTTATATTTTACTCTTCTGACACACGCAATAATGGAGAATTGGGGCAAAGAAGCATGTGAACAAAAGGAATTGAAAGTGGAGGCAAACTGTGCAGCCAGAGTGTGTTTTACATTTTTGGTGTAACCCGAAACAGAGCAATGGAATATTCCTAATGCTTTCAACAGCTTTTTGTTTTTGTTTTTTTAAATGCATTTCCCTTATTATACCCTTATGAAGGAAAAGCGATGTTGGCCCCAATCAAGCTAAATTTAGTCATGATTATGGCTGCATTTCCATGGATGCTTACTTATGAGTAAGCCTCACTGAATCCAGTGTGAGATATGTGCATGCTTTCTTGGGTTTGGGTAAAACACCCCAGAAGAACTTGGAGTCACAACTGACATGTGGTGACCCCTGGTGGGGGTTTCAAGGCAAGAGACGTCCAGAGGTGGTTTGGCCACTGCCTGCCTCTGCATAGCAACCCTGGATTTCCTTGGTGGTCTCCCATCCAAATACTAACTAGGGCCAACCCTGCTTAGCTTCCGAGATCTGATGAGATCTAGGTCAGGGCACAAAACCAACTGCCTATCTATTAATTTATTTATCTAATCCAACCATCCACTTACTCTTCTACCTATCTCCACAATGGTATTTCTCTCTTCACCCATGTATCCATCTTTTATCTGTCTGTGCAACATGCACATAACTGTGCTGCCTTGAAGGTCAAGGGACTTCAGTCATGACTCGTCACTTCATCTGGATTGGGAATGGAAAACCCTTTGATGTCCTGCTCCAAAGCTCCATTTTTAAAATTTATTTACTTATTTACTAGGCACAGGAAGGATCGCTATGTATAAATGAAAAATCGGCCAGTGTTAGTGCCCCATTCTTAGATTCTGTTTCATTTTCATACGTTAAAGAGCCCTGCATGATGTCACATAATATCACATACCACATTCCCTTGAATACTGAGGTAGGTGGCCCAGTGCTTGATTACTTTGGCATGAAAACAGGGCCACCAACAAGCAAGAGGCAGATTTCTGCATACTTGGAAGTAATCCCAGATAATGCGACAGGGGGGGGGGGGGGGGGGGGGGAGAGATTCCCAATTCATTCTGCCTCAAGTCACGTGCAGCATTGAAAGACCAAGGAAAGCCTGGTATTATGGAGTAATTTCCCTGTGGGGCTGAATTCTTCATCTTTGGGATTCACACAACTAAATACGTGTGTAGTTACTGTCGGTGGAATTGACTTCATTGTATACACTAAGCTGTGTTTATTGTATTGTTTTCTAATTTTGTTATCCAGCTTTATTTACATGGTTGTAGTTAATATTCTATCTCCCTGCATTGTTCTCCAATTCTTGTAACTCCTGCATCCTTTTACAAGCATTCGTTACAACATCCCTCCCACCTTCTGACTGGGAGATCAAGAGATCTCCATTCCTGTTCATATCTGACGAATGGAGCTTTGAATCTCAAAAGATTAGAGCTTGAAAATCTTGCTGGTTTCCTAGGTGCTACGGGACTTGAATGTAACTGATGCTGGCATTATGTGTTTTTCTGGTGTGTTGTTCTCTACTTTTTTTTTACAGTTATCATGGAGTAATTAGTGATTGTCCATATTTTGCTGCCCTTCCTGCACTGTTTTTAGCTGCAGTCGGCCTCGAGTCTGCGCATTATTTTTCCCAACCAGAGAAAGGGCATTTCTCTCTTCTCTCCCATTCTGCCCGCTTTGGCCACCTCCTTAACCTGCCCATGAGAGAGAACAGTCCAGAGTAGGTTTTAGACTAAATCACAGATGCCATCTGGAGATTATCAAATTAGGAATAATTGATCTGCTGATTTTAATGTGTATTTTTGTATGTTTTTAACTTGTTGTAAGTCACCCAGAGCCTTGCGTACTCAGGGATTGAGTGATTCAGAAATTCAATAAATAAATAATAAATAAATAATCCATCTCTTCAAGTCCCCAAACTGGGAAATCCAGTCCTATAAAACCCCCATCCTATAGGGAGAGGTAAGGAGAAATCTTAGGGGACTGGAATGCTAAAGTAGGAAGTCAAAAGGTAACCAGAATAACAGACAAGTTTGGCCTTGGAAAGCAAAATGAAGCAGGGCAAAGGTTAACAGAGTTTTGTCAAGAGAACACACTGGTCATAGTGAACACCCTTTTCCAACAACCTAAGAGGCGACTCTACACATGGACATCACCAGATGGGCAACACTGAAATCAGATTGACTATATAATTTGCAGTCAAAGATGGAGAAGCTCAATCCAGTCAGTAAAAACATTAGATGGAGAAAGGAAAGTCCGATGCTGCAAAGAACAATACTGCATAGGAACCTGGAATGTAAGATCTATGAATCAAGGAAAGCTTGACATGGTCAAAAATGAGATGGCAAGACTGAACATCGATATCCTAGGAATCAGTGAACTAAAGTGGACAGGAATGGGCGAATTTAACTCAGAAGACCATTATATCTACTACTGTGGCCAGGAATCTCGTAGAAAAAATGGTGTGGCCTTTATAGTCAACAAGAGAGTGCAAAAGGCAGTACTGGGATACAATCTCAAAAATGACAGAATGATTTCTGTCCGATTCCAAGGCAAACCATTCAACATCACAGTAATCCAAGTCTATGCCCCAACCACTGATGCAGAAGAGGCTGAAGTGGACCGGTTCTATGAAGACCTACAACACCTCCTAGAACTAACACCAAAAAATGATGTCCTCATCATCATAGGGGACTGGAATGCTAAAGTAGGAAGTGAAAAGGTAACTGGAATAACAGACAAGTTTGGCCTTGGAAAGCAAAATGAAGCAGGGCAAAGGTTAACAGAGTTTTGTCAAGAGAACACACTGGTCATAGCGAACACCCTTTTCCAACAACCTAAGAGACGACTCTACACATGGACATCACCAGATGGGCAACACCGAAATCAGATTGACTATATAATTTGCAGTCAAAGATGGAGAAGCTCTATCCAGTCAGTAAAAACAAGACCTGGAGCTGACTGTGGTTCAGATCATGAGCTACTCATTGCAAAATTCAGACTTAAACTGAAGAAAATTGGGAAAACCACGAGGCCATTCAGGTTTGACCTAGATCGCATCCCTGATGAATATACAGTAGAGGTGAAGAATAGATTCAAGGGTCTGGATTTGATAGATAGAGTGCCTGAAGAACTATGGACAGAGGTTCGTGACATCGTACAGGAGGCAGCAATCACCACCATACCAAAGAAAAAGAAATGCAAGAAAGCAAAATGGCTTTCTGATGAGGCTTTACAAATAGCAGAGGAAAGAAGGAAAGCGAAAGGCAAAGGCGAAAAGGAAAGATTTACCCAACTGAACGCAGATTTCCAGAGAACAGCAAGGAGAGATAAGGAGGCCTTCCTGAATGAACAGTGCAAAGTAATAGAAGAAAACAATAGAATGGGAAGGACTAGAGATCTCTTCAAGAAAATTGGAGAAATCAAGGGAGCGTTCCATGCAAAGCTGGCCATGATAAAGGACAAAAACGGTAGGGACCTAACAGAAGCAGAAGAGATTAGGAAAAGATGGCAAGAATACACAGAAGAACTATACAAGAAAGACCTCGATGTCCTTGACAACCACGACGGTATAATCACTGACCTCGAGCCAGACATCCTGGAATGTGAAGTTAAATGGGCCTTAGAAAGCATTACTAACAACAAAGCTAGTGGAGGTGATGGTATCCCAGCTGAGCTATTCAAAGTCTTAGAAGAGGATGCTGTTAAAGTTCTGCACTCCATTTGCCAGCAAATTTGGAAAACGCAACAGTGGCCACAGGATTGGAAAAGATCAGTATACATTCCAATCCCAAAGAAGGGCAATGCCAAGGAATGTTCAAACTATCGCACAATTGCACTCATATCACACGCTAGCAAGGTCATGCTCAAGATCCTACAAGCTAGGCTTCAACAGTACGTGGATAGAGAACTACCAGAAGTACAAGCTGGGTTTCGAAGAGGTAGAGGAACGAGAGATCATATTGCCAACATTCGCTGGATTATGGAGAAAGCAAGAGAGTACCAGAAAAATATCTACTTCTGCTTCATTGACTATGCTAAAGCCTTTGACTGTGTGGATCACAACAAACTATGGCAGGTCCTTAAAGAGATGGGAGTACCAGACCACCTCACATGTCTCTTGAGAAACCTGTATAAGGGCCAAGAAGCGACAGTTAGAACCGGATACGGAACAACTGATTGGTTCAGCATAGGAAAAGGAGTACGACAAGGATGTATACTGTCACCTTGCTTATTTAATATATATGCAGAGTACATCATGCGAAATGCTGGCCTGGATGAATCACAAGCGGGAATTAAGATTGCTGGGGAAAAGATCAACAACCTCAGATATGCAGATGATACCACTCTAATGGCTGAAAGTGAAAAGGATCTAAAGAGCCTCTTGCTCAGAGTAAAAGAGGAGAGCGCAAAAGTGGGCTTGAAGCTCAACATCAAAAAAACTAAGATCATGGCATCCGGCCCCATCACTCCTTGGCAAATAGAAGGGGAAGTCGTGGAAGTAGTGACAGACTTCACGTTCCTGGGATCCCAGATCACCGCAGACTGTGACTGCAGCCATGAAATTAAAAGACGCCTGCTCCTTGGGAGGAAAGCGATGGCGAACCTAAACAGCATGATAAAAAGTAGAGACATCACCCTGCCAACAAAAGTCCGCATGGTCAAAGCAATGGTATTCCCAGTAGTCATGTATGGCTGCGAGAGCTGGACTATAAGGAAGGCCGAGCGCCGAAGAATAGATTAAAGACAAAAACAACAAAAGGAGAAAACTCTGCACAGTTCATAACTTCTTGTTTCGGGACTCGTCTACCCACCTTGCAATCCTATTGGGTATTTTCTTTGTGGGGCTGCAAATTTTCATGCTCAGATTAAGAAATCTTTAAAAAAAAATTTTTAGATGGCATCTTTTGCCTGCTGGTTGTTACCCAACATCTTTCAATGGCATTTGAGATAAATTTCTAATGTGATCTGGTTCAATTTGATTATCCCCATTTGGAGTTTCATACCAGTTTCCCTTTCCTGCTGCTGAATTTCTCTCATTAAAATTAGCATATTTTGCAACATCAGTAACATAGAAATAGCATTAAAAAACATCAATGACAGCCTGCTCTTGAAAAGCATACTCATAACCACCTGTATACTTGAGATATCTAATCACAATACATAAGAAAGGGGTCCCCAACCACAGCGTCCATGAGTATCATGAAGCCCACCAGCACATTTCTTGGTGCCCTCCAAGTGTTTTAGCAAGTGGGCAGAACCAGGTGGTGCTTTTGTCCAGCAAGGCTTCTGACTGGAGTTTTGATTGGCCATGCAGATTTTTTTTAAATGTTGCTTTAGTCCTCAAAAGTTAACCCATTTCTCTGGTTCTGCGAGCCTACTTTGTTGGGGAAAAAATGTGGGAAGATTGGGAACTACCTACATTGTTGGCTACATTGTCCCCATATTGAAAACCTCTGGAAAACTGTACTCTGTCATATTAACAACATCAGCGCTAGAAATTTTACCCACTCCTTTCCACCTTTTACTTAATGTTTGGAAGGTGAAATTTCCCACCTTCCCAATCTGAAATAGTCTCAGTTCTCTCTGCTGCAAAAGCAGCAATAGCCTCCTGTTGGAAAAGTAATCAAATTCTGACCTTATTTCTCTGCCATAAGAAGCTTTGGGATCAGTATATTATGGCAAAATTAACTGACAATATCTCTCATTCGGATTCACAAACCTCTTCGACTAATTTTGTCTCCACCTGGTTCCCAATTCTAAACTATCTGGTAGAACAAGATGGGATACCTTATGTGATAGATGATCTGTGTCTATGGTAACTTCATATTGTACTGGTACTTGCCTTTGTTAGAAGTGGAGGTGTTTGCGCTGTCTCCTGCCTCAAACTTAAGAGATGGTACCAAAGGGTTTATACAGAGAGGCAGGGACACACAGAGCATCCCTTCCTTCCTGCTATCTGATCCTTTCCTTTGAAGTAGGATGCTACTCCTAAGGGCAATTTCCTCTGCTTCCGCTCTCTCACTTCTTGTCTCTCGCATGCACACAAAAGAAGGTGCGTGAACTCTCCATCTTGCATCATGGAGGCTGGACATGTGTCCAGCACCCAACACCATCTAGTTAGTTAGAGTAAGTAATCTATATCTAAATCCAGGGGTCATTTCCTGCAGGAGCGCACAGGAACGGAGCTCTGGCAGTAAAGAGCCCAGGGGGTGGGCACATGCAGCAAGCCCCAAACCCTGCTCCCAGCAGCCCTCAGTCAGAGGAAGACGCAGCCAGGTAAATTGCAGAGCCCCCCCCCCGGCCCAAAACAGTCCAGTGGCACCTTTAAGTCCAAGTTTTATTCAGGTACAAGCTCTCCCTCCTCTGTGAGGACAGATCTTCATGCCCCCCCCCCAATAGCTAGCAATCCAAAATAGTCCAGTGGACCCTGAGCAGTGGGTGTTGCCTTCTGACACACTTCTGGTGATGTCAGGGGGTGTGGCATATGCAACTAAGTTATGCTAATGAGTTATGCTAATGAGCTCCTGCACCTCTTTTTCTACGAAATGACTCCTGTCTATATCTCTTATCTCCACTCTCCAGCATGTATTTCCTTTAATAAAAGTTGCTTATTAGTTTTAGAACTGATTGTTGACTCCGTGTACCTTTGTAAGTCTGTTGCCACACCGAATGTCATGGGTTGGGCTAAGCCAGGAGTCAGGTCATAGCCAGAAGAGATGAAACTGGATTCGAGTCAAGAGTCCAAGAGAGTGGTCATCCAAAGCAGCAGGAGCGAGGTTGGGAGACGGGAACCGAAGGTGGGCACAAGGTCAGCACGGATGCGATTTATTGCTTTCACAGAAAGCCCGACACCAAGCAGGAGCTCTATGGGCCTCTGGCAGTGCTTCCCTTAACAGCGGCGCAGCTCCTGTCAGTACTCAGGGCACAGTGCCCACCTTCCACATAACCGTGCATCTTTGCGGTTGGACTAGGTTGTCTCTAGGGCCCCTTCCGACTCTGTGATTCTACAGTTCAATGACACACACTCAAAATAGATCCGTGCATCTTCGCGGCAGGTTGCTAACTCCCTCAGCCGAGCCACCCATGGAGGTGAATCAGGCAGGTTTTCTGCTTCCATCTGCACTTCATCAGCGGCGGCTGGACCAGGTGGGGAGGGGGTTGCTGGCTCAGGTACCAGGGGTGGCAAGCTGTCAACTCCCAAGTCAGTCAGAAGTCTGAAGCCAGTCAGACAGTTGGTTGGAGTCTGCAGGAGACAGAGGCCATTTTGGGAGACATGCTGATCCAACTTTCTCCAATGAAATGAAGTAAAGTACCTGCCCTGGAGACCATCTAGATAGGGCATGAGTGTAGAGAAGGGAGAGATGGAGCAGTTTTGTCACCTTTATTTTGATTCTTCAGTTCACTGTGGATATGCCTGTAAATAGTTGAGAGTTTTCAAATAAATCCTTTAAATGATAAAGGAATAAAATCCCTCTGTTCCGCCTAGTTCCCACAACCACTTCAAAATGCTAGGGGTGGGCCAAGGACTCCCTATGGAGAACAGGGGCAAACGGCCAGTTGCCAACTCTCCAGGGGAGCCCCAAAGATTACCAGGAAGCCCCAAGGTGGGTTCCTAGTGACACCAGAGGGAGGTTAGTGCTCCCTCTAAGCTGTGGAGTCTTGTGAGCAAAAATTCTACTTCGTGAGCTACTGGCATTAAAGTTGCGAGTGAGCGATTTGGCTACTGCATAAATTAGTTTGCCCTCGAGCCATCCTTCTTGAGTTAAGACAAAAATGTCTGAGCCAGAGGCTAAAAACATGTGAGCTAGCTCACAGTAACTCAGCTTAGAGGGAACACTGGTTAGGAGGCTGTCCCGCCTAACCAGAGCCCAAGACAGGGACAGTGGTGCCAGCAATATCCGGAGGCAGTGGAGAAAAACTGCCCCTTCAGGTGCCAGGTCAGGCAAAGGAGGGGTGGGCAAAGCGGGGCCACACATTCCACCACACAGACTTCCAGCTCTGGTGATGCCAGTGACTCCGACTGCACTGCCAACTCTGGCAGGGGCCTGGCACTGTTGTCATCGTCCATGACACCAAGCCCCAGCTCTGCTGCATTAAAGCCTTGAGCAATCTGCTACTTTCTGTGGTTTCCTGGCAGTACCAAGTCCAAAGAATCCAACAGTCTGTTCATAAACGAAATTGTTTCTTGATTAGCTTTATATAGTTTAAACATTGTTGACTGACACTGTTTATGTACTTCTAATTATTCACTGCTTTCTTAACCTGCATTGACTTGTTAAAAATTACAATAAAATGTTATTTTAAAAAGAGTTGCTTTGGCAGCCGCTGCCACCACAGCACAAGGGTCTTCAGTGTGTGACTGAAGGTAAGCTGCGGCAGCCATTTTGTCCCTGGCTTTGCCTTTTGCAGCAGCCATTTTGTGGCTGCACCTACCACACTGTGTCAGAATTCTGCAGGTGCCCGTAGGCTCAAAAATATTGGGGACCCACAGCATGAGATATGCCCAAATGTGCAATTCATTTTAAATTCAGCATGTCCTTTCTTATTATTGCATTTCTATATCCAACCCTTGTGCCATTGTGGGACCTAAGACAACATCTGTAGGGGTGCCAAGAGGCTTCCCAGATATTGATCAGACCTAGACTGGTTTAGCTTCTGTAAACTTTCTGCATCCTTGCTGTTCCCACCATACACATCTATGAAAAGGTCAATACGAAGGGAAGGACCATACAGGTACAGAGCAGAACACCAGCAAAAAGAGACATTAGTTGGCAACATGGTAATTAGACTGGGAAAAGAGAAAGGAGGGTGGCAGTAGGGAAAGGGGGATTTTGAATGAGAAAAGCTGAAATTAGATGAATTTCACAGGGTTAGTTGTGTTTATCTGGCTGCAACCAAAAACTGATGTTGTTGGGGGAAAGAGGGAAGGAAAGGGGGCTGTGGGAGGAGAGGCTGGGAATGACTTGATGTTTCTCTCATAAAATATAATTGCATATGGTGTCATTGCAGCACAAGTCTTTACAACTGTTGCTAACACAAGCTGGGAGGAGGGGATTATAAAAGGAGTACTGTGATATTGACATGGGATTCAGAGATGGGGCAATTTGGAATCACACCCCACAAATTATCTTCCTCCAGGATTCTCTAAACTGTCATGGCCTTAAGCAGACTTATTCCCCCACCCACCCACATACTTAAAGATAAAAGGACTAATAAGGACTAAATGTATTCCAGAAGTGACGGAATATTGAGAGCCACTGTTAAAGTGGCTCTCAACATTCCATCATTTCTAGAGCATATTTAGTTCTCATAAGCCCAGTTTTATCTTTTCCCTTTGCGGTTAATCTATTTTTTAAAAATCATATTTTTCTGCATACCTGAGGAGATCTCCAAGCATCTATATCATCCATTAGCTGTGTGGCTTTTGTCATGCCATCCTAAACAAACACCCTTCTAAATCCATTGAAGTCAATGGGCATAGAAGAGTATTAACTCTGCTTAGAATGGCACTGCACATCTCATTTCAGCAATCAGCTTATTAAGTGGCCTTAGGTATGCCTCTGCCTCACAGAGCCCCCCCTTCCATTTGTAAGAAAGAATAGTAATGCCAGTATATCTCACAGGACTTTTGTAAGGACTTCAAAAAGTTAAAACACATTAAGCACACTAAACACTGTAAGTGCTATATAAATGCAAGGTTTTTGTTGGTGTAAGCCACACTGGGGTCTCACTTGGTGGAAAGGCAGAATATAATATAACTTTTAAAATGAATAAAATTAGGAAGCAGAACTCAGCATGCTTTGGAGGCAGGTCAAATTTGGTGGAAGTAAGAACCTTGCAGTGAAGCCCAAAGCAGGTTAATAACCTTCTGTTGGTCATCCATTTCGCTGAGTGTACCTTCTGGCTTCATCTTCATTTATATCTTCAGCATGAACGGTATGAACAAATCATGTGTTATGGTCAAAGACCATCACAAAAGTAAATATATGATCAGTGTCCCATAAGAAAACCCTAACAAAAGTGATGTTAAAACAAGCAAACGTGATCCATTAAATCGATACAGTACTACAATAGACTCCAGCAGCTACACAAAATCTGGCTCTGTGATGGTCATGGTCCAAAACAAGAAAAGAGATACATGATTCCTGTGATCTACCTGGAATTTGTTGGGAGAACAGGAGAAAAGAAATCATGAATATATAAGAATACATGAAGCTGCCTTATACTGAATCAGACAATTGGTCCATCACAGTCAGTCAGTATTTTCTACTCAGTGCCTCTTCAAGGTCTTAGGCAGAAGTCTTTCCCATCACCTACTGCCCAGTCCTTTCAACTGGAGATACTGGGGATTGAACTTGGGACCTTCGACATGCCAAGCAAATGTTCCACCATTGATCCATGGCCCCTCTCTCATGTCTGGAATTGCGATCTTCAGCATAGAAGTTCTCTTTCTGCAGCTGGGTAAGAGAGAAAGGACAGCATTTCCTCCTGAAGACTTAGGAGCTAAATCTTGAGTCAAAGCTCAAGATTTTTTAAAATCCTGTCACATTCAAAGGCTGAAGTCAGCACTCGATAGGCGGGCTTCTGATTGACTTGTTTCCCCCAGAGGGTTTGGCAGAGAACACACCTCCAGGTTTGGCTTCAGCCGTTTTCCCTGTTAGCTAATTAGCATGGCATGCACATTGCTTCACTGCTGGAGTGTTTGGCACTTGCACTGTCGAGCCAAACTGCTGGGTGCAGGAGGGACATCCACCCCTCCTGAACGACATTTCCAATTTGTTTTTTGTTTTTTTGTTGTTGTTGCTACACATAACACAATTTGCTATTTTAAAAAGTTCCTAAGCTTCATCTAGATCATCTCTGTGGTCTAATTCACAGTGTACAGGTTTTGCTGTTCTGAGACCAGGGCGACACTGGTTTTCAAGACAGAGGGCTTGGCCCAAAGGCCTTTGACACCCTAGGTCAGCTGACTGGGGGCTTTCCAGCCAGTCCAGGCACATCAACCCCCCCCCCCACACACACACACCGCAGCCCTTGGTGTGCTTGGAGCCATCAACCAGTCTGGGCTGGGTGTATGTATGGCCCTGCTCTTACTGCATTGTTTTCTACTCTTACAGATCCATTTTCTGCATAGCGTATCTGATCCTCTTAATTTTATTAACCAATGTATTTATTTTGTTTAAAATGTTTATTAGCTGCCTTCCTTCCTTATGGAGCCCAAGGTGGCATAGCATATAAATAAAATGTTAAAAAAACACACCAAGGAAACAAAGAAGAAGAGAAGACTCTGCAGGGGGCAGCAAGAAGTTAATTAGATAGGATAGTGAGGTCAGCACCTTCTCTCCTGGTAAATGTCCTTCCTTGTCCATCTCCAGACTGTGCAGTTAAAAGTCCTAATGCTTGCCGATGGGCTACGGACAGACTTTCTCTTGTCTCATCACTCAAGCATGCACTCAAGCTGTTGGGATGGTCTGTTCATTCCATCTGGACTTGGTGTCTTTTCCCCCCTTGCTTAGTGGTATGACCATAACCGCATACTCCCTGGGGAACCCTCAGTGTGGAGGTGTGATTCCTTGTTTATGCAAATGGGAAACAAAAGGCAAAAAAAAAAAACCCACTCAGCTGAACATGCCATCTGATTGGGCAGTGGTGGGCTGAACCCGCAGCTACAAAGGATGTGTGACTGCACATCCTCGTGTCAATTTCCACTGGAGGAAATAGGCTCACTTCCCCTCCACACCAAATGGCATGTCTAACCGTGGCCAAAATACATCAAGTGGATTCTTTAAAAAAAAATAACCGCAATTTAGGACTGCTTTAATAAAAAATGCAGTCCTGAATAATTTGGTCTTCAGCTGCCTCCTAAAGACTGAAAGTGGGGGGGCCAGACTCACCACCCTGGGCAGGTTGTTCCATAATCGTGGGGCTGCCACTGAAAAGGCACTCTCTCTTGTAAGCACCAAATGAGCTTCTTTGATTATGGGGCAGGCGGGCAGGCCTCTCCGTGTGATCTTAAGTCCCAGGCAGGAACATATGCGCTTTTTTCACTGTTTCTAATATTCAGGCTCCTAGTTCTATTGTATCCGATCTCATCAGATCTTGGAAGCTAAGGCGGGTCGGATGGGAGACTTCCAAGGAATACCAGGACTGTGATGCTGAGGCAGGCAATGGCAAAGCACCTCTGAATGTCTTTTGCCTTGAAAACGCCACCGGGGGTCACCATAAGCCAACTGTGGCTTGACGGCAAAAAAAGAAGTCCTATTTCATTGCTTATTAAATCTCTCCTGCTATTTGATTACGTTGTTTTACACCATGTAATTTGCCTTAAATCTTAGGAAGGACAGCAGACTATAAATGTAAGTAAACAAATAAAAATTTCGGTACTGCAGGGCTGGAAAACAAGCAACACTTGCTGAGACTCCACCCTACCTGTCTTCTCAACCGACACCCTCTGTTGCCTCCGGTCACCTTCCCTTCTCTGGCAAGGCTTCATGGGCAAAAATGGTTGTCTTATTTATCATTTGTGAATCTTGGCTTTAAATAGCCTAGTATTCTGAGGAAGAGATCGGGTGGGCTTGCTCTGTGTGACACGCGCACTTGGCATTCCAGCCGGCAGCGATCAACACATCTCCCAGCCCCGGCCCGGTTTTTATGAGACTCATTACTGAGTCAAATACTACTTTGGGGTTGACTCACTTGATGAGTTGATCAGCGCTTTTATTGCCGCCTCCAGTGAGAGCGATTTTTTATGACATCCAGAAGAACTTAACCATTAACACACTATTAGGGAGGCACAGCCTGGCAACTGATTGCATCGCTTGAAGGTCAAAGACGATTCTCTGA
This sequence comes from Gekko japonicus, assembly GCF_001447785.1. Lineage (NCBI taxonomy): Eukaryota > Metazoa > Chordata > Lepidosauria > Squamata > Gekkonidae > Gekko > Gekko japonicus. Next base: position 1,198,874 of record NW_015166422.1, read on the forward strand.
ACTGCTTTATCTCCCCCCACCTCTCCTCTTCATCCTAACTGGGCTTTGGGGAAATCATTCTGCTTTAATGAAGAAGCCCCAGAAGATATTGCGGGAGAGGACTACTGTCCCTTTTTAGATTGCATTTAAATAGTTATGACATAATGCAACCAACCAGACATTCTTTTTGGTTTTTTAAAAGAAATCCACCATGACCAGTGTTCCCTCTAAGATGAGTTAGTGTGAGCTAGCTCACAGTTTTTTAGCCTCTGGCTCACACATTTTTGTCTTAGCTCAGGAAGGATGGCTCCAGAGCAAACTAATTGATGCAGTAGCCAAATTTCTCAGTCACAGTTTTAATGCCAGTAGCTCACAAAGTAGAATTTTTCCTCACAAGACTCCCCAGCATTGGCCATCACAATGACTTTCTGTAGCAGATGACACACAGAGCATGAAGGACTGTTCTTGGACCACTCTCACTTGGATGTGCAAGAAAAGCTTTGCCTTCCCGTCTTCTTTTTTCAGCCTGCCACAGGCTCCTTCTTAGCACCATTGCTTCAGTCTTGTTTGCACTTCTCCAACGGCAGGGTTCCACTACCAAATGCTCCAGAATGCATCTGGATTGTTGTGTCTTTTTTTTACAAGGATGCTCTCCACAATGAGGTGGTTCGGACTGAGCATGGAAAGGCCCACCCATCACACACCATGACATTAAAGGGAGCATTCTATGCAATGTGGACATCATCTGACATTTCAGCAAGTTAGCATTAATCGCAAACTACGAGGGCTCGATGGTAGGCCAAGAATAAGAACGAAAGAAGAGCTCTGCTGGATCAGACCAAAGGTCCATCTAGTCCAGCATCCTGTCTCATACAGTGGCCAACCACTTCCTCTGGAGGGCCAACAAGAGGGCAGAGAGGCTGAGGTCTTCCCTTGATGTTGTCCCCTGGCCAGGCAGGTAGCCAGGATTTTTTTGTTCCGGGGGCATTTAAACTTTTAAGGGGGCAGTTAAATTAATTAAATTTGCAAAGTACTAGGTTCACCACATGGAGGACTTGGACAACGACATGCGGTTGCACACTTTTAGTGTACTTAACACAAGACTAACTCTAACGGCCTGACAGGGCCAACTATATACATATCCACCCAGCACCCCCTATTCCCATTGGAGGGTTTGAATGTCCTGCCAAGTGGCTATTGGTTGAGGCTGGGGGAAACCAGGATCCAAAATTTCCTTTGTTCCAGGAGCCAAGCTCCTGCATGTGCCGCGACCCCTGGTGGTGGTCCATGTACATAACACCCCTCCCTCCCCCCCCCCCCCTGGCCCACACCTCTCCCTTTTACTACGACGGGGGGCTGGCACTGGTTCTCCAACCCCCGGTTCCGGCTGGCTAGCTGGGCCCAGGGGTTGTTGGGCCAGTTGTGGTGTCGGCTGTTGGGCTGGTGGCTCGATTGCTTCTGGGAGAGTTCTGCTCGGCGTGGCCTCCTCACTGGTCTGGGTGTCGGCTGGGACGTTGGGTTCCTGAACTGTTGCTCCCGCTTCGGTCGTCAACTGGGGGGGCTCCCGGTTCCGGGAGTTGTCGCCTCCATAGTTGGTCGATGTGTCTCTGCAGAAGTCAACTGTCGTCTGTTGACACCTCGTAGGAGACTGGTCCCTTGACCCCGGTGACTTGGCCCACGATCCAGGGGCCCCCGGTCCCGTAGTTCCGGAGGAATACCAGGTCCCCTGGGAAGAACCCTCTCACTGTTCGATCAACAACTTGGTGGGGCTGTGGCTAGTGATGGGGTTAGGAGTCGTCCTATGGGTCAGGAGGAAACGGGCTAGGCGGAACTCCCAGTCTCCCTCTGAAATCCAGCTTAGGGCTTCCTTTGCGGTACACACCATGCGCTTTGCCTGGCCGTTGGTCGCGGGGTGGAACGGTGCCGAGTGGATGTGCCTGATCAGGTTTCTCTGGAGGAACTCCTGGAACTCCGCAGACGTGAAGACTGCCCCGTTGTCTGAGACTATTGTGTCCGGCAGGCCATGCGTGGCAAAGATCCGGCGTAGGGATCTGATTACTGCCTTTGCAAAGGTGGTCGACATGGGGCTGACCTCCAGCCACTTGGAGTAGGAGTCAACCGTCACTAAGAATAATAGTCCCTGGAATGGTCCGGCGAAATCGATATGTAGCCGGGACCATGGTTTGCGGGTTGATTCCCCTGACTGTGTGGGCACGCTTGGCGGGTTGGGCCGGACTTCCTGGCAGGTTTGGCACCTCCGGACCCAGGACTCTATTTCGGCATCGACCCCTGGCCACCACACATAGCTCCAGGCCAGGGCCTTCATCCTTACAATGCCGGGGTGTGCCTCGTCGAGAGCCGTGAGGACCCTCTGTCTCAGGGCACTAGGGACCATGACATGGTCTCCTCACAGTGCCTTTCAGTGCCGATAGCTCGTCCTTACGGGTGGTGAAGGCTGAGAACTCGGCCCCCGGGGAGGACGCAGGCCAACCCCTCACCACGCAGCCCACGACACGGGAGAGGAGGGGGTCGCGGTTAGACTTGGCCGCGATGTCGGCAGCATGCAGAGGGGGCTCTGGGAGATCCTCGACGAGCAGGACCCCTGGTGCAGGAGCAGGGTTGGCGTCTGCGACGGGCAGCGGCAGCCTGCTCAGTGCGTCGGCATGGCCCATCGCCTTGCCCCGGAGGTGTTCCAGGTGGTACTGGTATCCAGCCAGGAACAGCGACCACCTGAGCACCCGGGGAGACAAGACTTGGGGCATTTGCTTGTCGACAGCCAAGAGGCCTAAGAGCGGCTTATGGTCCATAACAATTGTGAAGGGGCAGCCGTAAACGAAGTTGTGGAATTTTTTCACCCCCGCTACAATTGCCAACCCCTCCCGGTTGATTTGCGCATAGTTACGCTCCACGGCCGTTAAAGTTCATGAGTAATAGGCCACGGGAACCTCGTGGCCATCAGGAACAACGTGGCCGAGCACAGTGCTGACGCCATAGGGAGAGGCGTCGCAAGCAAGGACAACCGGGAGGGATTCGTCAAAATGGGCAAGTACATCGTTAGAAATTAAAAGCGCCTTTACCCCTCTGAACGCTGCCACCTCCCTCGGGCCCCATGACCAAGGGGCCAACTTATCCAGCAGCCGGTGAAGTGGCTCTGCATTCGCAGCCTTGTGTGGCAACAAGGTGTGGTAAAAATTTATTTGTCCCAAGAACGCCTGTAGTTCCACTTTGCATGTGGGGGCGGGAGCTTCCATGATGGCCTTCACCTTGTCCTTCGCCAGATGAAGGCCGGTAGCATCTACCCTGAACCCCACAAAAACTCCACCTCCGAAACCCCGAGGAGGCACTTCTCCTGTTTCACTTTGAGGCCAGCCGAGTCAAAGCGTTGTAGGACGGCGCGGAGGTGGGAGGCGAAGTCGTCGGGGGATGCCGCGGCAATCAAGATGTTGTCGAAAAACGGCGTCACTCCAGGGATCCCTTTTAATAAGGAGTCCATTAGTTGTTGAAAAATCCCCGGGGCTACGCTCACGCCAAATTGTAGCCTCTTTACCTTAAAGGCCCCCTGTGGGTGACTATGGTCTGCGCCGTGGCCGTGGCCTCGTCGACCGGCAGCTGTTGATAAGCTTGTGCCAGGTCTAGTTTCCCGAAAATCTTAGCTCCCGCTAGCGAGGCCAGAACATGACTAACGACCGGGACTGGGTAGGAGTGGTCGTGGAGGGCCTTATTAATTGTGCATTTGTAGTCCGCACAGATGCAGACTTCACCGTTTGGCTTGAGGGGGGTCATGATGGGCGTTTCCCAGATAGCCACCAGGGGGTCTAACTGTAAGGAGACTGGGGGGCCCTTGTAGCAACCTAAAGCCCCATCGAAAACAGCCGGGAACTCCACGCAAATCTCTGAAAAATCCCGCAGACCACATTTAAGTACTCCCCCGACCCCCACTGTGATGCCCAGCGGCGCAAGCCAGGCCCGGCCCAGCAGACTGACTAGATTTCCCTCCACCAATATCAGGTCCAACAGTCCCTCGAACCCCTGGAACTGTACCCGGAACGTCCCCACCCCTCTGATTGGAACCGGGTTCCTTTGGAAGTCCACCAAACTCAAATGTACATAACAAAATTAATCTGAAAACCTGTCTTTAAAGGAGGAGCCTCCAAGCTTGTTTCTAGCCCTTCCTTTCAAGGGCAGGGAGCACATCAGTTCCTAGGGAAAAAGCACCAGCTCAGAGGGCATTTAATTGCCCTCAGAAGGCATGCAGATAGCTTTTGAGTTCCCATCCAAAGGACAAGAAAGCTCAGAAGGGCACTTAGAGTGCCCTTCTAAGTTTTCTTGCCCTGTGTTCCTCTAAGATGAGTTAGTGTGAGCTAGCTCACAGTTTTTTAGCCTCCGGCTCACACATTTTTGTCTTAGCTCAGGAAGGATGGCTCCAGAGCAAACTAATTTATGTAGTAGCCAAATCACTTGCTCACAACTTTAATGGCAGTAGCCCACCAAGCAGAATTTTTGCTCACAAGACTCCACAGCTTAGAAGGAGCATTGGTGGGGGCGTGTTAGAAGTTAGTCCTGGGCCCCCAAATTATGCTTGGGCACTCTAATGTCGAATGCAACACCAGACTTGACACCAGTTCTTCAGATGATAGTGAATGGGGGTACTCCCAGCAGTAGCCAAAGACTCTAGTGTGGTGATTAGTGTGGGATACCAGCTGATGTCCGGGGAGTGGCCGTGGCTCAGTGGCAGAGCAGCTGCTTTGCAATCCGAAGGTCCCAAGTTCCATCCTCATCATCTCCATTAAAAAGGATCAGGCAGTACGGGGTGTGAAAGACCTGAGAACCGCTGCCGGTCAGAATAGATAATATTGACTTTGATAGATCAATGGGCTGACATGATAAGGTAGCCAGTTTGGTGTAGTGGTTAGGAGAATGGACTGTAATCTGGGAGAACTGTGTTTGATCCCCCATGCCTCCACATGCAGCTGCTGGTGTGACGTTGGATCAGTCACAAGCTCTCACAGAGCTGTTCTCTCACAAGCAGTCCTCGAAGAGCTCCCTAGCCCCACCTACCTCACAGGGCACCTGTTGCGAGGAGGGGAAGGGAAAGGAGATTGTAAGCCGCTCTGAGACTCCAAGTGAAGAGCGGGGTATAAATCCAATCTCTGCTTCTTCTTCTTCTTCTAGCTTTCTTCCCTTTCTCTCATTCTCACCCACCTCACAGGGATGTTGGGAGAATAACATGCTTAAATAGGACCATGTATTTGGATAGGGTTGCCAGCTCTGGGATGGGAAATACCTGGAGATCTGGGGTTGGAGCCTGGGGAGGGTGGGGACCTCAGCAGGGCATAATGCCATCGGCTACATAAGAACACAAGAGAAGCCAATGTTGGATCAGGCCAAAGGCCCATCCAGTCCAACACTCTGTGTCACACAGTGGCCAAAACCCAGGTGCCATCAGAAGGTCCACCAGTGGGGCCACCCTCCAAAGCAGCCAAGTTCTCTAGAGAAACTGAGCTTGGACATCTGGAGATGAGTTGTAATAATGGGAGATCTTCAGGTGCCACCCAGAGGCTGGAGGCCCTACTTTAGGAGGAAGAGGGTGGGAGAAAAAGTACCCAAGAAATGACTAAATAGCTGTGTCCACCTGGCACTGGTCTTACACCCAAGCCCAAAACTTGTCCCATGCAGTTTGGCTGCCTTGACCATTGTTGACCATCACAACACTTCTTTGCCCCCATCTTTGAAATGATGAGTTGAATTCCAGGCTCACACATCCTCAAGCCAGGGGAAAAAAGAGAAGCCATCAACTTTTTCCCTTTTTGTTGTTTATTACATATAAAAGTTTGTCTTTCTACAGTAAAAAAGGTAAAAAAATAAATATATGCATATATGTACATCCAAACATTGAGATGCTACAGACTGGAAAGTACCCAGAGGAGAAATGCAGGTAAGAGAACTTTGCAAAGGTTGCTGCACAGAGTTTCATCTTTATACCGAGGGACAAGGCAGATCCCCGCTTGCCAAAGGGAGAGGATCCTGTTGGGGCCAAATGAGTTTTTTTCTCAAGTGCAAAAAACAATCCAAATCACCTTCAGTTTCAAGCGCTTTGATGCTGTGACATAAAGCTGTGTTTGCAAAACATGGGCCAACCTTTCTCCTCTTCTCTACAACAGCAGAAGCACATTTTGAAAAGAATGTTCTTCAGGTGTGCTGATCACATTACACCCACCTCAACATTAACAGCCAACCTTTGCAAATCATAAGGGGATAAGTACAGAGCACCCAGCATGCAGAGCCCCTTATGTAGGCATCGGGAGTGCTGCTGGTGTTATTTGTAGTAAACTGCATTTTTGCTGCTGTGGTGGTTGTTCCCCACACTTTGGCAGCAGGCATTACTGCCTGTGACGTAACTAAAGTGCCCTGTGCTTAGGCATGGAAGGGAATCTGTTGAGCCATGCCCTAAGCTTCTTCCCATAGGAAAGTCTGTTAGTTGAGTCAGGATAAGGCCACACTGTTCCCAAAGGCTTTGGCTGACAACATTCTTCCCGGTCCATCCATTGCCTGGAAATATCTAGCATTATCTCCTAAACTCTCACCAAATTGTCAGTGCAAATTAAACGTTCCCCTATTGAGTTCAATGGGGTTAACTCACAAATGGGTGGAGGCAGAATTGCACCCTGAACCTGGAAGAGAGCTACATGTTCAGAAAAATCACAAAGGTTGCAGTTCTGCATGCTTCCTCATGTGCAATAGCCCTCCTACATGTAGAAAGTTAGCACCTCAGGGAGAAAGGTGCTAGCCTAGCCCTAGATTTCTACATGTAAGTAAAGGAGCAAAAAATATATATTAGTTGCCTGGAGTTTGCACTGTACATTCGGACACAACTTGCCCTGTGATATTGCTGAATACATAAACTAGTTATCATTCATAAAGTTAACTTCCTTCTCCCTCTTCTCCTTTTCTTTCCACTGTCGCACTTCCTGCCTTTCCAAAATGCTAAAAGTGATTTCATACATACTGTTCTTGTCAGTGCAATCCTATGCAGAATTACCCCAGTTTAAACCCACTGATTTCAGTGGTCTTGGGACAGGATCAACTCTGCATAAGTGCATGTCAAATGCTTAGTCTGGGATGATGCTACCTAGAGGGAGACCATGCCTGTCCTCCGACCACAGGGCAAGTGGACAGTCACTGCACGCACCTGCCACTCCCCAGATTCTAGAGCAGTTGGAAGAATGGAAACACCATTGTCTGGTGGTATGCCCAGCAGTTAAGGGTAAGAGTCACTCCTAAGTGTTTTAAGTGGCCATATCATTTAAAATGTTCATACAGTCCCTTTTCCAAAGAAGAGAGTAACTTCTTCTGTTCTAATTCATTAACAATCCATCTGGGGCTATGAGACATTACGCCACCATCAAAGGCGACCTGGTTGCCTGCATGACAATGCCGTGGTGTCTCCCACTTCCTCCAGTGTGCATGTCAAGCTGACTTTTGGCAACCTCTCACGGGGCGTTCAAGGCAAGAGGTGGTGGTTCACCATGGCCTGCCTCTGCGCAGTGACCTTGGTCTTCCTCGGTGATCTCCCATCCAAGTACTAGCCGGGGCCGACCCTGCTCAGCTTTTGAGATCTGATGAGACATTCTACATTCAAGGAAAGGAACAGTTACACAACCCTCTCAGCCATGGAAGGAGGGAATTCAGAACCAGAGCACAAGATCAGACTGGCTCTGGGTTTGGCTTGTCCGGATCTACGTACAAAGTGGGGCATGGGGAGTTAGTGCTGTGACAGCTTGAGCCACATGCCTGCCTCATAAATCCAACTCCCACTGCAGAGCCCATGAGCGTAAGATGAGCCAGTAAATGAGCAGTAAATGTGGATTTTGGAGGCTCTGGCACTCAAGCAAGGATGCCTCCACTTCAGCCCAAACCAATCATTCTGTGGACCCGTTCAAGCCAAGTTTTCCCGCAAGGCGCCCATTTGGCTGAATGATTGGCCTTTGCTGCAGAAACATCTCTACTGCACACTGAAACCTGTCTCAGTCCAGTCTAGCTAGGCAAAGCCCCCAAAGGAGGAATCTTCAGAATGGTACATGAAGAGAGCCCTGAATTAGGAGATGTGTCGAATGTTTTGCTTTATTTCCATCATCCCACTCAGATGCCTAAGGAAACTTCACAGAGGTTCCGTGGAGTTTCTGAACAACTTCTGAGTTTCGTATGTATGTGAATCAACACACACACAGGCTGTTTTGTCCCTTCTAGTTTGCTTCCATAATCGCGCATATACCCAGCAATGACACCCAGAAAGCTGAGCTTCAGTTTTGCATTTTCTAGACCCTGCACCCAGCTAACAAGAGCAGTGGAGAAACTGACAAAAGTTTCTTCCCACCTCTGAAGCCTGTCCTAAGAAGTCCAATTGATTAGAGGGTGAAATGGCTGAAGGAGGGTTGAAACCAGTACAGTTTCCCCTCTACAAGGCAAGGGCTTGGTCAGACTCAAGCTTCTCAATTCCACCACCATTGCTGGAGAAATTGACAAGCTTTCCCCTGCTGTGGAGGTGAACTTGACACCAAAATGGATGAAGCTCAGTAATAGAGCACATATTTTGTGTGCAGAAGGGCCTAGATTCAGTCTGTGACATTCCCAGCTAAGGGGGCTAAGAAAATTTTGCATGCAGAAGATTCTAGGTTTAGCCTGTACAACCTCCAATTAAATTACCTTCAATAGCAGGGCTGGGAAATACTGGGAAGGACCTTGTGACATTAGAGAGCCTTGACCCGTCAAAGTCAACAATAGTGTCAGGAGTGTAAAAGCAGCTTCAAGTATAGTTTATGAAACTAGTAAACTTTGCTAGTTCCAGTACCCCTCTTGCAGCTACAATCCCAAGGGTTCCCTCAGGAGGAGCCACATCACTTAGACTGGTTTTAATGTGCAGTGAAGACGATCCCTGCCCTGAAGCATTCTCAACTCTTTCATGGCCTGTACCATTTCCCATCAGCACTGGAATCACCCCAGAGAAAAGAGAGAACATGAATTTGGGTTAAATAAGTCAAGCCAGGGCCACTGTAAAAATACTTTTTTCCCCTTTAAAAAACACAGAAAAGAGATAGATTTGTCCTGTACCTATGACCCAAGCATCCTGTTCAGGATACATCCGATCCTCTTTTACTGGGCAGCTGGGGGAGAGATTTGCAGGAACAAGAAGAATCGGGATAAAAGGAGAAGGACGTGTGAAGAGTCGGGGGGGGGGGTAGTTAGCCAGTGTATTAAGGCAAATGTCCAAAACTGATGTCTGAGAGCCAGAGAAGGCAAGTTCCTGAGGTAAGGGGTGCTTGGTATCGCCATTGGCCTCTGTGCTTAAAAGTTGCCCCCGAACCAACGCCAGTTGTTTACACTCAGATCTGATACAGAGTCCTGTTGGTATCCAAGACAAAAGTCCTCTTCCCTATCCAACAAGGTGGAGTCTTCAAAACAGAGAGGCTGTTTCCTTTTAAGACCGTTTCCGGATGACTCAAGGAGCTGTGCTGTCATCTCTGTTTGATCCTTACACCTTACACCACCAACAACTTTTTCCCCCCATTAAGCTTTCCTCTTTCGGGGGTCTCTCCTCCCACTTCAAGGTACCCGTTTAGTACAAGCTTCTGGCAACCGCAGGTCTCCGTGCTGTCAAGGTAAAGGGCAACCTGTAAGCCCTTCCTTATCCTTTTGATTGGCTTGTTTTCTTCCAGATATTCTGCTCAGGTGGGTGAAGCGCTGGCTGGAGTTTCTTGGAGAAGCGTGCTACTTTCTGGCGAACAGGGAGTTAGAAAGAGCAAGATTCCTACAAACAGAAAAGGCAAATTTCTCAGCACCTCAGCCAATATGCTCTTGGCATTCTCTGGAACAAAGGTCCCACAAAGGTGTCCGCCAAGTGCTTTTAGAAAATGGGTGTAGCCAAGTTGGGCTTTTCCCAGCAAGGCTTCTGATTGGCTTTGCAGATTTTTTAAAAAATGTAGCTTTGCCACCACAGCACAAGGATCTTCACTGTGTGACTGAAGGTAAGCTGTGGCACCCATTTTGTGGCTGGCCCCACCTCCTGCAGCAGCCATTTTGTGGTGGCCATTTTGTGACTGTGGCCACTATACTATGTCTGAGTTCCAAAGGTGCCCTCAAGCTCAAGAAGACTGGGGACCCCTGATCTACCAACTCTAGTGATGTTTTAGGGTTTTCAGGTCAGATCTGCAAGAGGTGCACACAGAAGGAAACTCTTGGTTGATGTTTCCTACTGTGGAAGCCCTGCTGCTCTTAATTAAACTAAGCCTGCTAATAAATTCTTCATTTCATATGGTAGCTATGTTGGTCTGCAGTGAAGCAACTAAATTTGAGTCCAGGAGCACCTTAAAGACCAACACAGTTTGAGGGTTAAAGCTTTCAAGACTCAAAGCTCCCTTGGTCAGATATGTGACAAAAGCAAGCTATAACTCTTGGAAGTTTACACCTTCCGAACCTTGTTGGTCTCCGAAGTTCTAGTGGACTCAGATCTAGCACCAATAAATTTTTAAGGAACGTAAAATACTTTTTGGGTCTGGACTTAGAACACCAAAGTTTAGATTTACTTAAGTTTAGGTTTCCACATGTTTTGTGGAATCATATATGGAAGTTCAGTAAAACCTTTACTTCAAAGACAGGTTCTTTTTAGAACAGATCTATGAGTCCAGGTGAACTGCTAGATGACCTTGGGACAGTCAGTTTCCTCTCCGCTTCACCTAGCTGTGTTGGTCTGAAGCAATAGAACAAAGTTTGAGTCCAGTGGCACCTTTAAAACCAACAAAGTTTTATGCAATTCTGATGCAATTCTGCAGGGCCCGCAAGGCAGAGATGTTTTGCCAGGCCTTTGGTTGAGGACAGTGATGGTTCCATCTTGGCTGGCACCCTCCTCTGTTATTTACATCCACGTCACCCTCTTCCTGGCGTGATCTTGTCCATGGGGTCGCGAAGAGTCGGACTCGACTGTGCGACTGAACAACAACACCCTCTTCCCCCGTGCCCACAAAGTAGCTGGCAGTTGGAATTGGGACTATTTATTCGCCATCTGATTGTTGGAATGTTTTATTAATATTTTAATTGGTTTTATCTTGTTCCTGTTTTATGGATACTATACATTGCCCAGAGCCCTGCTATGGCAGGGACTGGGTGATTCATAAATACAATAAATAATAATAAAATAATAAATAATAATTCTGGGTATAAGCTTTCATGTGAATGCACAAAAGACTGATGGTACATGCTCATGAAAGCTGATACCCAGTGCATGCACATGAAAGCTGATACCCAGAATTAAACTTTGTTGGTCTTAAAGGTGCCACTGGACTGAAATTTTGTTCTACCCCATAGTGTTATTGTGAGGCTAAAATAAGGAGGGGGGGGGAGAATCATTTGCACCATTTTGCACTCTATGGTGGGCGACTGGGATGAACATGTATGAGATAGATAGTTAAAGGAGGAAAGTATGCAGTCCTACCAATAAATTATCAGAATGTTTGTCAAAATTACAGCCCCCAGAACTTTTTGGGTTGGGGGAGAGAGCCACGCGAAAAGCTGGCTGCAAAGCAGTCTGAAGTGTCCTGTGGGAAACTATTTCAATTGATCCTTACTTGAGAACTTTCAGAAGTTCAGCTTGCTGCATTTCGTAAGACCACCATGGATAATCTTTTCCAGTGTGCCTTTGCTCTTGGGCATGCGAGGACTCCTGGGACCCCTGGAAGCCAAGAAGACACAAAAGCTCATCAGATAGCCATTTAAAGAACCACAGTGAAGAATGTAAGGAATATTTTTTAAAAAGGGGGAAAAAAGAAATTGAGACAGAGTCTCCAGCTGGTTTCAGAGGGCATCTGTGTTGGTCTGCTGTAGAACAACAAGACTCCAGTCCAGGAGGACCTGAGACGCCAGCCCTGAAAACCTTGTTGCTCTCTAATGTGCTACTGGACTTGAATCTAGCTCGTCTCCAGATAGAAAACACCAAAACTTTTTATTTCTCATAAGTTAAAGGCACATTAAAAAAAAAAAAACTTGGCTACTATCCAGTTCTTGGAAATATTTATAGTCAAATTCACTCCTCTGTGCTTTTCTAAGATGACAGGTAAAAGCTGGCCAACCCACATTCACTCCCTGTGACCTTAGCACATCCTAAGATTATATAACTGTCCCGCTTATGGGCCCCAAAGGCATGCCTTCTGCCTTCTGCAGTATGGGGTGCAGAGTTTAGAGGCCTTACAATGGCTGGGTGCCAGCCCTGGCTTTTATGGCCACGTAAGTCAACGATGATGCTGGATAGTTCAAGGACCACATCAATGCAGAGCAGCAGTTAAACCCATAAACTGTCACTCCAGGACAAATGTCAGCTCACGAAATGAACACTCAAAGCTGCCTTCTACTGAGCCAGACCACTGGTCCATTGAGGGCAGTATCACCTACTCTGACCAGCAGGGTCTCAGAAAAGGGTCTTTCCTGCAGCCAGCCTGGTACAGCTGTGAGAATGTTGGATTAGGAGCTGGGAGACCCAGGTTTGAATCTCCACTCTCCCATGGAAGCTTGGTGGGTGAACTTGGGGCAGTCACAAACTCTCAGCTTAACCTACCCTCATAGGGTTGTGGTGAGGATAAAATGGAGGAGAAGAGAAGGATATAAACTGCATTGGGTCCCCACTGGGGAGAAAGGTGAGATACAAATGAAATAAAGAAATAAATACAATCTGAACTTTTTAACTAGAAATGACAAGGATTGAACCTGGGACCTTCTGCATAAAAAAGCAAGTAATTTACCACTGAGCCACAGCCCATCTGAGAACACAGCAGAACTGTAGGTCACTATCTTTTAATCACAAAGTGAAGGGCAGGAGGAGGCAAGGTTCAGTGGAAGAGGACAGGCTTAATAAGAAGGGAGTCCCAGGTTCAACCTCTGGCATCTGCAGTTAAGAAGACCCTCTCTCTCTCTTTTTTTTTTGTCCAGGATGCACAAAAGTTGCCAGTAAATAGTACAATGCTCAATAGTCCACTGTCTGACTTGGTACAAAGCAGCAGCACATATTGCTACTGATCTACCAAAACAAGCTGTTATGAGAGTAGGGCTGCCAGGTCCTTAACTGCTGCTGGCGGGGGGATTTGGGGGCAATCTGTGGGTGGGCAGGGACGTTGTTGATGCAATGACATCCCTTTCGGAAGTGACATCATCATGTTGGTGACATCAGGGTGACTCTTTACTTTGGGGGAAAAACTCTATGTTAAAAAATGGCAACAAACCATAGAGTTTTGTCCAGAAAGTAGAGCATCACCCTCAATGTCACTGATGCGATGACATCAGTTCCAGACGTGACATAATCATGTTGACAACGTCACTGGGGGATGTCTTTTTGAGGGTGGGGTTTCCCCTGACGGTCAGCTGGTCGGCAGTGGGCCAAAGCCTGCAAGAATGGGGGATACCCGCCCCTACTTGGGAGCTGGCAAGTTAGGGTTGCCAAGTGCGACGTACCTGTTCCGCGGGGGACTCCCGGGTGGTTCCGGAAGCGCGTGCACGCGCCACATGCATGTCACCGGGAAGTGACATCATGACGCTGGGCACGCTGGGGGCAGGGCCACGACCATACAAGGGAAAACCATAGAGTTTTCCCTTGTATGGCCATGGCCCCGCCCCCAGTGTGCCCGGAGTGCCCGCGTCACTTCCTGGTGATGCGCAAGTCGGGGAGGAGTTCCCCCGGGGCCCGATCCGGCGCCGCCGGGGAACGGGCCTCTGGGGCGGGGGTTTCACTGCCCCCTCGGGGGACTTGGCAGCCCTATGGCAAGTCTATATAAGAATTGCGAAAAATGAATACAGGTATGCTAAGCACTATGTGCCAAAGCTTGCCAAATTCTGTGCTCAGTTCAAATTAAGTTTCTTTTCAAATTATACTAAAATTAAGGGCTTGGGGGCTAGACACTTGGTTTTTTTAAAAAAAAATCAACAGACAGGGCAAATTCTGTTATTCCAAACACAAATGTAAAATGCTATGTTTGAGCAGTAAGGCTGCAGAATCCACACAATTAATCAAAGTCTCTTAAAAGGCAGGATCAACTAACTGCCGGTGCGGCAGGAAGAATTATTTGACTGAAGAAGGTGCTGCTCCCTTCAGGGCCTTCTTCTCATCTTTGTAAACCAGAACAAAGTTTGAGTCCAGTCGGGCACCTTTAAGACCAACAAAGTTTTATTCACGGTATAAGCTTTTGTGTGCAAGCACGCTTCCGCAGATACAGTCTTAAAGATACCACTGGACTCAAACTTCATTTTGCTGCTTCAGCCCAACACAGCTACCCCACCTGAATCTATCTTTGTACACCAGACATTGTCTTTTCCAACACGGCATAGTGTCAGACTAGGATACGGGAAATTATGTTCAAACCCCCTTTCTGGGTGACCTCAGTCCAAAACTGTACTAGGCAGATAGACTCAACTAACCAACACATATGGAATCAAGCCAAGACGTTTATTTATTTACCTATGTCCATACAGGCTTTAATTAAATTAATTTTTAATATGATTTTAGTCTGAAAAAAACATTATTTTAAGTTGCTCAGTAAGAGCTTTGGGAAGACATTAGAGAGATCGGTATTATTGTCATTCCTATAGTGCTCCGTGAAGAGATTGGTGATGAACATCTACACAGAGACTGAGTTGAAAAAGATATTCGAAACAGTTTCCTATTCAGGAAGAGCTTGTCCTCTCTCTGTCCTTTACATTCCTTGGATTCTTATATATTTTTCAGTGCATCATTTTTCCCCCCACGTCATTGAAGTTTTTTCCTGTGTTTAACAGATGACAGTGGATGAAGTTGTGTGTGTGTTATATGTGTTGGCTAAGAGCTTGGAAAAACAAAGGCTTTTTAGTCTGTTTTTTTTTTCCTTCACAGCTCTGTTAAGACACCTTAAAGTGATAACGCCACTAAAAGAATCCAGGAACGTAGCCAGAAGTGTGCTCATAATATTTACATCTTTTATGCTGTGGCATTTATTAAGTTCTGGTCTGGAATTAAAACTTTTAATGTTTTTATTATGGCTTATTTTGTAAACTACTTTGAACAGGTTCCCAGAAGAGGTGGAATAAAATTTTGCTAAATCAATCTTATATTTATACGTTGCTTTTTTCTCACTGGAGACCTGAAGTGGCTTACTAAAAAAAAAAACCCCAACATCTTATCAATAAAATTAAACAAACAAAAAACACATATGACAAAAAGGCAATGCAGGGAGACAAACAAAGAGAATGGGGGGAGATAGATCTGCTGTAAAGGATTTGGAGAGTGGGGAAAGATGCTTATTTTTAGGCTGCTCTTCTTCTTAAGGGTGACCATTTGAACCTCCAAAGTCTTAGGCTGGAAGCAACTCCTGAGCTGGACCCCTTTGTACAATAAGGGCCACAGAACCGCTGTGGAACTGGCTCTGAGGATTCGACGCACACACCCTCAAGTCCTGCACATGGCAAAGGCTTTTTAGTCTGGTTTTTTTTCTTCACAGCTCCATTAAGACACCTTAAAGTTCCACATGAAGCTTGTGATTTAGCACACAGGATCTCATCTGCCAAAGGCAAGATTTCATCCTGCCATGACTATGGAGAGAAAATCTCAGAAGGGTATGGAATGGAGAGTAAGTTGAAATGAGAAAAAAGCAGAAACTACCCAAATGCTCCCTTGTTTCTCCAGGGTTTTTTACAGCTCTCCACACCTTTGCCCTGGCTGTTATTTCCTATCCTGTCATACAACCAAATGCTTTCCTTCCACCACTGTACTCTCCCACTATAACAAATCAAAACAAAAAATTGGTTTTCTCTGACCTGAAATAAAAAGCTGGCTCCTCCTGAAAGTCAGGGAGAAATTATTTTATTAAAGTCATTATTATTAATGTACATTTTTCCTTTTTTGATACTCAGTATATGTAATAGATCTATTTTATTAAAAAAACTTAAAACAATATTAAGTAAATGTAGATTTTTTTATTTCTAGAAAGAGTTATAAATGAGTCTTTAAAATTACTACATTAAATTGTCCAAATTAAATTGTTTAAATTGTTTAAATTGTTATACTTTTAAAAAGAAGTATATTGATGTTTTGAGAAATTTATGTTAGTTGAGTTCAGATGATATTCAGCTCCAGATCTATGTACCTATTACACTTATGCTATATATTAGGATCACGTCCTTAGTAAATGGAAAATGGAAAAACTTTTGATGAATAATGCTTAATGACTTTTTGTTACTCCATCCCCTCTCTATATATATTTTATTTTTAAATTGCTTCTCTGAAGCAGCTGGCTGTGGCTCAGTGGCAGAGTGTCTGTTTTGCAGGTAGGAGATCCCAGGTTCAATTCCTGGTATCTCCAGCTGGATTCTTCTCTGGTGGGAGGTCTCAGGAAAGAAGCTGGAGAGTCACTGCCAATCATACATGGAACTAAATGGACCAGTCACCTGACACAGGAGGAGGTAGCTTTATGAGGTGCCGCAAGGTCAAACTGAATATCTACCCCCTATCCTCTTCCCCTCTCCACGCACCACATGTTAAAACTTTAACCAATATATTCCAGGTTGTTGTAAAAGCACCACCAGGCAAGAGCTTTATGGTGTGGAGGTGCTGATACAGTTCCAAGAATAGCACAGAGCAAATTGTGCTAGGGCTATGTTAGAGTGGTTGGGGAAAACCCACAACCAAGAACATATGAAAATAAGAAGAGCCCTGCCGGATCAAACCAATAGTCCATCTAGTCCAGCATTCTGTCTCACACAGTGGCCAACCTGTTCCTCAGAAGGCCAACAACAGCGCATAAAGGATGAGGCCTTCCTCTCATGTTGCCTCCTGGCTCTGGGGTTCAGAGGATTAGTGCCTGTGAATGTGGAGGTCCCACTCATTTACCACGGCTAGTAGCCATTCATAGACTTTATTTATTTATTAGATTTATACCCCGCCCTCCCCAACGGGCTCAGGGTGGCTAACAACAGAGGCAAATGCCATAACAAGCAGTTAAAACAACGTAAAAACAATCATTAAACAGTATAAAACAATCATTAAGTAAAGTGCGGTGCTCTTGATGTTAAATTTTCTTAATCCAAGATGAGTTCCATTTGTCAACCTAGCCTGACAACATACATTCTTCGGTTAACTAGGCATCTGCCCAGGGCCGGCTCACCCCCAGATCTAATCCACCGTCGAAGATGGCAACTCGGTGGTGGTACAGTCCTCCATGTATCTATCTAATCCCCTTTTGAAGCTGTTTATTCCTGTGGCCATCACTACAACTTCTGATAGCAAAGTCTATATTTTAATCACTCCCTATGTACCTCATCATAGCTTCAA
Organism: Gekko japonicus; assembly: GCF_001447785.1. NCBI lineage: Eukaryota > Metazoa > Chordata > Lepidosauria > Squamata > Gekkonidae > Gekko > Gekko japonicus. The sequence continues at coordinate 1,216,188 of NW_015166422.1, forward strand.
AGAGGCCCACATTATGTGGGAGATTGTTCTCTCCCTGTCCCACACACACACACACACACGATTCCCACCAATGGCACCAGGAGCCTATGGCTATAAGAAAGCAGCCATATCCGAACACTTACCAAGGCCTCTTATGGCAAAAAGTGGCGCAGATGCTGTCCTTGGAGTGTGCACATTCACACCTGTCCAGAGCTCTCTTTTGACGCTTCTGCAGGTTTCCCAGGCCGTAGGGAGTGGAGCGCCTGTTCAAACAACAACAACAAACCAAAAAAAAAAAAAAAAGCAAGCCAGTTAACATCCATTATCAGAAAAGAGGTTTATAATGAAGTCTTGGTCAGCAGCCAAGCAGGCTGGGCCACAACAATGTCTGTTTGTAGTCGAGAGGTAAAATAATTATTTACTATCTCGAGGGGAGGGGGGGACGAGGTTACCTCCCTTCTTCCACCTTAACTCCTGCACACCCATCCCTGTGCTTCAGCGCGCAGGATGTGGGCGGCCCACCCGGGGACCCTCTTTGCTCTTCCCTAACGGCAAGATTATGGAAATAATTTTATGGGCTTGAGCAATAAGAAGCTTCTGTGTGACAGGAAGGAATGTCCAGGGACCCCTGCAGGAACGGACCCCTGCCATCAAGTTTCTGAAGCTTGCTGGATGACAGGAGACCAAGCAGGGAGGGACACCTCTGTCCCAGCAACGCAGCATGCAGATTTCACATGCTCTGCGTGTTTTGAATAGGAGAACATCAGAAGAGCTCTGCTGGATCAGACCAGTGGTCCATATAGTCCAGCATTCTGTCTCACACACCCAGCTGCCCTGCAGGGCCAACAAACAGGGAGTAGAGGCCAAGGCCACCTCCTAGCACTGATATTCAGAGGTTTACTGCCTCTGAATGTGGAGGCTCTCTTTAGCCCCAATGGCTACCAGGGCCAGTGACAGACCTATACTCCAGGAATCTAGACCGATACTCCATGAATCTAATCCCTCAAGGATACATTAAACTACCTTCTACCATCAAAGTCCATCTTGTGTACTCTGACTGGCAGCGGCTCTCCAAGATCTTGAGTTGAAGTATTTTGTATCACCAGTCCTTTTAACTGGAGATGCTGGGGATTGAGCCTGGGACCTTCTGCATGCCAAGCAGGTGCTCTACCACTAAGTCATGGCCCATTTGGGACCAGAAAGTACACCGTGGGTCTGCAAAAGGTGCCAAAAAGGGCAACTTAAATTATCATTAAAACACTTCCAGGGGGAAAAACAGAGCGTGGAGCTTTTTAGATAAAACAAACTAAGGAGAAAGGCAACAGGAAAAACATGATATAGGTTTGTAAAAGTATGAATAGCGTGGGAAAGGGGCAAGAAAGAGCTTGATGGGCAGTAGATTTGGGATTGGGGGGTGGGAATCTTCTTCCCCAAAAATTTATCAGTAGTCTACAGAGTTTGTTGCTACAGGCTCTTAGGATAGCCTCAAGCCCTTTTAAAACAGAAATAGATGCATCCACAGAGGAGATGTGGATCACCCACTAAGTGGCTGCCCCTCCATGTTCAGAGATGCAGTTGGGTAACATTAGACTCTTATCCCCACCCCTTTAGACAGTAACATATATTTCAAACTTGCAGCCACGGCTAGCCTTGCTCCCACCCCCACTGAGCCCATAAGCACCTGGACTTCTGCCCCAAAGCTGAGTACTGACAGTAACACCGTCCTTGTGCCAAGGCAGAGAGCCACTATATATTGGTAGCTATAAGGTGGCAGTACCAGCCTATTAGCCCAGGCTAGCCTGATCTCGTCAGATCATGGAAGCTAAGCAGGGTCAGCCCTGGTTAGTGCTGGGAATGGAGATTGCCGAGGAAGGCCAGGGTCGCTCTGCAGAGGCAGGCAATGGCAAAGCCTTGAAAACCCCATGAAGGGTTGCCAGAAGTCAGTTGCAACTTGCTGGCATAAAATTAAGGGGGAAGCCATTGCCTTCACATTCCACTAAGGGGCTCCTGGGAATATCTGATTCCCTCTTGGCCTGTATAGCAGAGCTCAGATGTTCCTTCTATCAAGAGCGTCTCAAAAGCATGCCCATGCGAGTCCTCGATTACCCCACTGCCGTTTCCATCATGGACCCCAGCCCTCCCTCCCCCTTCCTGGAACACTCGAGAACGGCGTGCTGTTTTCAGGGTGAGCGGTTACTCCAGACTGCACGTTAGCAGGCATAATTAGAGCCACACCTGGGCAAGAGAGGCTGTTGAGCTCGGATCCAAGAGCTGCCCGTGTGGGAATGGAACGCGATCTCTGCTCTGCCATATCACGCAACGCTCCCATCCCCAAGATCTGAAGGCCCGCCTGCCTCAGTGCAGGAGAATCATAAACTGGGGAGCAACCCCCCCTCAGAAAGTATTTATGGCGAGAGAAAGAGAAATATACTGGGTTTGACACATGTTGGTGATCTGCTCATGCTTTATTGTGATTTCAGCTCGGAACTAAGGACAGCTCTAGCAGGGCGGGGGCCCTGCTTATAAGCCCGTAAAATGGCACACCCATCACACACCCACTCCCAACAATAAGCTATTTACAGAGGCACTCCTGGGTGATAGGTCCATCCCAGGATCCTAGCAGTCCATTGTTCTGTGTCCCCAAGCTGGGGCTGATGAGATTACACAACAGAAAACATTGAGCATTTGTGATTTAAAAACAGATGATGTCACTTTCCCATCACTGTTTCATGTGGATATCTAGCTTGGTCTGCAGAAGAAGAGCGAGATTCAAATCCAGGAGCACCTTAAAGACTAACAAGATTTCCAGGGCCAGATCCAAGCTTTTCTCCCCTGCTTTAATGAAGAGGATTATATTTTGTGTTGTGCCTTTGCATTCTGACTCCCATCTCTGCAACACCCCTCCTACCTTCTAACTGGGATATAAGGGCTCAGGGATCTCCAGTCCTATTTGTATCTGATGAAGAGAGTGTTGACTCTTGAAAGCTTATACCCTGGAAACCTGGTTGGACTTGAAGGTGCCGCTCAACTGGAATCTTGCACTTTCACATCATCACTTCATGAGTCTATTCTGTCTCAACATGCTGCTTACCCAGTGTGGGCCTCACAGCAGAGGAAAACTGAAGTTTAAATTAAGGTGGTTGGGGGTGTTGGCAGAAACTGGTTGTGCTAATGGGACTTCTCCACCAGCCAACATCTGAAATTCCACGCAAAACAGCATCTGGCCGCACTTTAAAGACTAACAGATTTATTGTTGCATAATGCCAACAGACAGAAACGTTTTCCCTAATAAATGGGTTAATTGTTAATGCGCCACCAGACTGCGGTTTTGTTTTCCTGGCCAGAACGCACATGACACTGCAAACTAGCCACTCCGTGCCGCATTTGTAACTTTCGCACATGGCACACTCAGAGAAACACGACTGCAACCATACGTCATTGGTTATGTCGTACTACCTCCTGGGGTTTTCGAGGTGGACAAGAAATCCCAGCAGGTGAGTGATGACGATGGTGTGACTTCCAACCATGTGTGGATCCAGGGTCAGGACACTGACTGGCCTGTGCAAATGCACCTGACGAGAGGCACCGTGGGAGTTCTTTCCACCACTGGCCGGTCCTCCAGGCGCCTGAGAGCCCACCATTTCCTGCCCGACCCACACCCCAAACCTATGGCCACGGACCTCTTTGAGAATGCAAGCGAGCACTGCTTCGACTCACCCCGAGGTGTTGATCCAGATAATGTCAAGGTGGCAGAAGTAGATGCATTCCTTGTCCATCCAGTTATTGCAAGAGCATCGCTTTGTCCTCAGGTGCCTGCTGCTCGCCGCCGCCGCTCGGTGGGACTCTGCCGGGGGACGGCCCAGACCTGCCCGAGAGAAAATTACAGATGAAGGGATCAGCATGGCTTTGGATGGGAAGAGTCAGGAATGCGCCAGGGTACGTAAACACGGCAATTAGCCCGCCACCTAACCTGCAGGACGGGGTGCCATCTCTCCGGGGCAGTGGGGAGGAGTGCTGCCACAACAGTGCATTTGCCTGATTGCAGCCTGCAAAGGACAGAAGACTCTGTGGACTTGCAAGCCTGCAGCGGACCATCAAAGAGGGCCGGCGAGGCGAAGACCCTTCACGTGCAAAGGCTAAACCCGCTGGCGGGCGGCGAGAGGGGTTCAGAGGAGCATAATCTCGACCCTGCCCAGCGGCCGCTTATCGCTCGGCGTGTGGCTGCTAATGCCTCAGCTTCTCATCGAGCGCCGGCCACAGTCTGCAAATGGGCAAGCCTTGGGAGTGTGCGGAGCGAGGAGCATCAGTGTCCACAGGGTCTCGAGACTTTTTGCCTAGAAAAAGTTGCAATGGGCGGAGTCCGTGGCTGCTTCTTTCTGAGGAAGGGGGGGGGGGAATCACCTCCTTTTGGTACAGTCCCGAATGCTCTATTATCTCTGGCATTCGGGTGTCAGAGCAGCTCCCCTGCCACTGCCAGGCATGCACGGATGGGGGGGGGGGTCTCGTCTAAATGTTCAAAAAACAAACAAACCCCAAGCCAGTTTGCATGGCTGACTGGGAAAGGAAGGAAACAAAGCGCACTTTCCTGGAAGAAGGCTCCCTTGGCTAACATGAGACTTACTTCTGAGTAGACCTAAGGGGGACAAGAGCCCCGGGGCCAGACTGCCCAGGGAGAGAGAGAACAGAATCATGCATTTGTTTCCATGCAAAAAATAACGATAAAAATTAATCGTCACTGGGGGGGGGGGAACCATTTGCAAAACTGCATTAAAAAGGAAAAAACCCTCCCGGAGGAACCTCACCTTCTTCCAGCAGGACGCAAAGAGTGAGAAGAAGGGGGAAACACCTGGCCGGGTTGCTTAGCATTGTGGTTTGCGCGTAATCCTTTAATGGGCAGGAAGCTCCGAGCTCGACTCACTCGCTCTCGCTCTCTCCCGCTCCCTCCCTCTGCAGAGCGGCAAGAGGCTCTTGTGGAGCTTGTCGGCGCTCCGGCAGGTGCTTTATAATCGTGGAGCGAAGCTTGGCGCGTCACCGCCTGCCGGCCACGCCTCCCCCCCGGGGGTGTCTCAGGGTGGGGGTCCTCCTCCTACTGCAATCCAGCAGGAAGGGAGCAGGCAAGAGCCGCTGGTCCCTCATGGTCCTGATCAGGGCCATGGCGATGCTGAAAAGCACCTGGTGATTTTTTTTATTATTTTTTTGTGGTTATTATTTACTTACCTTATTTATATCCTGCTGGCTGCTCTTCTTTCCAGGGGAGATCCAAAGTGGCAATCATCATTCTCCTCACCTTGGTTTTATCCCCACAGCAACCCCGTGAGGTAAGTTAGGCTGAGAAAGTGTGACTGCCTCAGGTTGACCCAGCGGGCTTCCATGGCAGAGTGGGGATTGGAACCTGGGTCTTCCAAATCCTGATCCAACACCTTAGAAGAAGCAGTGTTGGGTTTTATACCCCACCTTTCACTACCCAAAGGAGTCTCGGAGTGGCTTACAATCTCCTGTCCCCTTCCCCTCCCCACAACAGACACTCTGTGAGGTAGGTGGGGCTGAGAGAGCTCTTTCGAGGACTGCTCTTTCCAGAACAGCTCTAAGAGAACTGTGATTGACCCAAGGTCACCCAGCTGGCTTCAGGTGGAGAAGGAGTGGGGAATCAAACCCTGTTCTCCGGATTAGAGTCTGTCGCTCTTAACCACTACACCAAACCAGTATTATCTGAAGAAGTGAGCAGTGACTCACAAAAGCTCCTACCCTGCCACAAATTTTATTAGTGTTTAGGGTGCTACTGGACACTTGCTCTTTTTAACCACTACCCCATGCTGGCTTGAACTATGTGTACTTCACAACTGGCACAGGGAGGGGCCCTGGATCAGTGGCAGGGTATCGGCAGAAAGTCTCAGGTTCAGTCCCCAGGGATCGCCAAGTCAAAAAGATCAGGCAGGAGGTGATGTCAAAACCCCCTGCCTGAGACCCTGGAGAGCTGTTCCTAATCATAGCAGACAGTACTGACCTTGATAAACCAGGGATCTGACTCAGGAAAAAGCAGCTTCATATATTCTTAGGAAGGACAGTGGTTATGGTTCAGTGGCAGAGCATCTGCTCTGCCTGTAGAAGGTCCCTGGTTCAATCCCCAGCATCTCCAGTTATTTGTTTGTTTGTTTGTTTGTTTGTTTGACTTATATCCCGCCCTTCCACATGAGCTCAGGGCGGCTAACAAGAGGCAATTGCCATACACAACACTAAAACCAGATAAAACATTTACATTTAAAATCGGTGCTCATAACAATATGCCATCCAAGAAAAAAGATCAGGCAGGAGGTGATGTCAAATCCCCCTGCCTGAGACCCTGGAGAGCTGTTCCTAATCATAGCAGACAGTACTGACCTTGATAAACCAGGGATCTGACTCAGGAAAAAGCAGCTTCATATATTCTTAGGAAGGACAGTGGTTATGGTTCAGTGGCAGAGCATCTGCTCTGCCTGTAGAAGGTCCCTGGTTCAATCCCCAGCATCTCCAGTTATTTGTTTGTTTGTTTGTTTGTTTGTTTGACTTATATCCCGCCCTTCCACATGAGCTCAGGGCGGCTAACAAGAGGCAATTGCCATACACAACACTAAAACCAGATAAAACATTTACATTTAAAATCGGTGCTCATAACAATATGCCATCCAAGATGGGACTCCAGTGCAATGTTTCAGAGGATCTACTGTCTCTTCTTGATCGGTCCGCACTATGTCCGTTCTTCATTACCAAGGCCAGTTCGCATTGCCAGAAATGGCAGCACGGTGGTGGTACAGTGATGGTGGCGGCTCCTACTCAAAAGCCTGGCGGAAGAGCTTCGTCTTGCAGGCCCTGCGGAACTGCATAAGGTCCCACAGGGCCCTGATCTCCTCCGGGAGCTCGTTCCACCAGATAGGAGCCACCACCGAATAAGCCCTGGCCTTGGTCGCAGCATATTTGAGATCTCTAGGGGTTGGGACAACCAAAAGTCGTTTTGCCCCCAACCATACTGCCCTTGGGGGAACATATGGGGAAAGGTGGTCCCTTAGGTAAGCTGGACCCTGGCCATATAGGGCATTATAGGTAAGAACCAGCACTTTGAAGCAGACCTGGTACGCTATTGGCAGCCAGTGCAGTGCCTTAAAAAGAAGCAGGTAGGAAGTGCAGGGAAAGACCTTGGCCTGAAACCCTGGAGCGCTGCTGCCAGTCTGAGTGGACAATGCTGGCCTTAACAGACCAAGGGTCTGACTCCAGAATAAAGCAATTTCATGTCTTCATGTCCTGCTTAGGATAGTTATATCTCGATTCCCTGCCATTACGGGCATCCCCGCTCCCGACACTCTGTTGTCTCTCCATTTGAGCCGTGCTTATTCAGCCAGGGCGGCTCACTGAATACAGCCAGGAGAAGCAAATATACCCGGCATGTGAGAGTCCCTGTCCTGTTTGAATCTTTGCAATTAGGAGTAGAAATGAAGGTCAGTGCCCACAAGGGTCCTGGGGCTCAGGTTCAAAGCCACGTCCTCAGATTTGGAAACCCATCTCCTTGGTCCCAGATGGCTTAGCTGTAGTCATTGGTATCAGCTACGCAGTCTGAATATGCATATGCATGGCTATGGGTGGAAGGGTCTTCTTTGCATGAATCTGTGCTGCAATGTTCCATGCTTTCAGGTCATGGCCTATGAGACAGCATCTTGAAAAACAGGAAGGCCCCTTGATCATCTTACCTATGGTTCAGGGGAGAGGGTGTGTCTCCTACCCCTTGTAGAGGCTACCCGTGATGCCAGCCGCCCACTGTGGCCCAAAACCAGAAGTGTGGCCGATGCCATGTTAAGGGTTCCAGATGCAATGTCTTTATGCATCTGCAGTCACAAGTTCAACCCTTGGAGCTGTGATTCTGCACCATTCAAAGGTCCTGAGGGAAAAAAAGCTAAAATAATGTTTGCAAACACAGGTTCAGCCTGATTCACACATCCGTTAGTCACTTGCCAAACTATCCCTGCAGTGTCTGATCCGTCTGTCTGTAACATTTTTTAATCCCCTCTTTCCTCCCAGAAACTCACGGAAGTGAACACAATGCTCTCCTCCTCCCTTTTGGCCTCACAACAACCCTGTGAGGTAGGTGACTAGGCCAAAGTCACCCAGTGAGTTCATACATGCAAACAATCACTTGAATACACAGGCATCAGTAAATGATTGTGCATGCGTGAGTTCACCTTTATTTCTTCCCTTCGTTGTTACCTCATTCTTTTTGCTGCTTTGTAAGGACATTGCCGAAAGTCGCCACCTGGGGGCGGCACTCCTCACTCATATTTGGCTTCAATGGGCTTAGCCTTTGCCAAGTTGGGTTTTCAAGGGGATTGAATGTGCAAGCCAAATCCCATCGTCAAACCTGTGTCATCCTGTGCCCCTTTTGGAGTTCTGGATTTTTGCGACAGGCTACAGGGCATTCAAGCCCACACCTCAGTGATCCACAAATTCTGTTCTTCTCACATGAAGGCAAAGGAAAACACTCCCTGTCTGCAAAAAGGGAAATAATAATAATAATTACTACTACTACTACTACTACTAAAAAGGTAAAGGTTCCCTTGCTCGAAAGCCAGTCGAGTCCGACTCTAGGGTTGCGGTGCTCATTTCCATTTCAGAGCCAAAGAGCCAGCGCTGTCCGAAGACGTTTCCGTGGTCATGTGGCCAGCATGACTAAACACCAAGGCGCACGGAACGCTGTTTCCTTCCCACCAAAGTGGTACCTATTTATCTACTTGCAATTTCTTGCTTTCGAACTGCTAGGTTGGCAGGAGCTGGAACTAGAGACGGGAGCTCACTCCATCATGTGGCAACTCGGGTCTCGAACTGCTGAACTACTGACCTTCCACAGCCTGCAGTTCAGCGTCTTAACCACTTGAGCCACCGCAGCTCCTACTACTACTACCACTACTACTACTACTACTACTACTACTATTTAAATTTCTACCCCGCCCTCCAGGCTCCGCACTTTTTGAGTAGTCACACATATCAATGTCACTAATTTGAGAAAGCAGGTAGGGCCAGGTGGGTCTTTAGTCCAGCAAGGCTTCTGATGGGGCATTGGAGATCTGATTGGCTATGCAGATGTTTAAAAATGTTACTTTAGCACCAGCTTCCACCGCAGCACAAGGATGGTCACTGTGTGACTGAAGGTAAGCTGTGGCAGCTATTTTATGGCTGTCTTCACCTCCTGCATCAGCAATGTTGTGGTAGCCATTTTGTGTCTGCACCCAACACACTGTGTCAGAACTCCAAAGGGGGCCACAAGCTCAAAAAGGATGGGGAACCCTGGTTTAGGAGATCATTCACACAGTCCTAATGATGACTCTTGAGAGTCCCTTGGACTGCAAGGAGATCAGATCAGTCAATCCTAAAGGAAATCAACCCTGACTGCTCAAATACTTTGGCCACCAAATGAGAAGGGAGGACTCACTGGAGAAGACCCTGATGCAGGGAAAGCCTGAAGGTCAAAGAAGATGGGGATGGCAATGGATGAGATGGTTGGACAGTGTCATGGATGCAACGAACATGAAATTGAGCCAACTTCAGAGGACGGCGGAAGACAGGAGGGCCTGGCGTGATCTGGTCCATGGGGTCGCGAAGAGTCAAACTGGACTGTGCAACTGAACAACAACAACAACAACAGTGGTGCCAGGGCAATATTGTATCCTCGCCAGAACTATCTCGCTTGCTTTGAGGCTGCAAACCAGCTGAGCCCTCATTGTGGTCTAAAGACTTGATCACAAAGTGATGGCGATAACACCTATCCAAGGATGGCTGCCCGAAAGTTCCAGCAGTGGCCTGCCCTATGCAAAGCTCGGTGTCTCAGTTCGTACCTGGCCCACTGTCTTTGACTTGCAGATCTGTGTGGCTGGGTGAACAGTCCAGCCCCTAATATCTGGCATGTTTTGTTGGGGAGATTGGTGGGTGAGGCAATCCTTTCAGGAAAACGAATTCCCCTGAAACAGCTCTGAGCATCAGAGAGGAAATCAAGAAGAGAAAGAGAGAGAAAGGAGGGCATATTGAACTGGAAAGGTATCCAGTTAACAGAACCTAATCCTCTCCTGCAAAGGAGACCGCAGGCCATCTAGGGGCATGTTCAGTCTAGCTAGGGGAAGGTGGGGAGGGGGGGGAGTGTGAGATGCAATTTACATTTTTAATGAAATAAGGAATAGGTGGTGATTTCACTGGAGTGGCGATGGGAGGGGGAGCTGTCATGCGAAGGTTAGAAGACTCACACAGTGTAAATAATGTGCCATAACCCTGTGAAAACCTACATATACATAAACACTGAAGGGAAACAGGAGGATAATCTCTGCTTGACACTTTATTTACAACAGGAAAGCTAAGTTTGTTCTTCTCAAGGTGACACTGTCTTTGGATTTTATTCACTTTAGCCCAGGGGTGGCCAAACCTGCTTAAAGTAACAGCCACACAGAATAAACGTCAGATGTTTGAGAGCCGCAAGACATGAACAAATATTGCACACACATTTTTATTGAAAAATATGCAAATTTTCTTTTTATAAACATTAAATTAGACTGTGTGAAAGAGCTGCACGTGGCTCCCGAGCTGCAGTTTGGCCACCCCTGCCCATCTTTTTACGTGCAGGATCTCATCTTCTCGTCTTGGTGGAGGGGTCCCTTTCTTGGCCGTCTGTGAGTAGACCAATTTGCAGACCAACACAATCCTCCCCCACGCTATCCTTCAGCAGGGGTACGGGGGGGGGCAAACAAACCTTAGACCCCCCCCCCAACAGGCTAGGTAAAGGTTTCCCTGGCTCGAAAGCCAGTCAAATCCAACTCTAGAGTTGCAGTGCTCATTTCCATTTCCAAGCCAAAGAGCCAGCACTGTCCAAAGACATTTCCGTAGTCATGTGGCCAGCATGAATAAATGCCGAGGTGCACAGAATGCTGTTACCTTCCCACTGAAGCGGTACCTATTTATCTACTTGCAATTTCTTGCTTTCGAACTGCTAGGTTGGCAGGAGCTGGGACCAGAGACAGGAGCTCATGCGGCACTCGGGTCTCGAACTTCTGAACTACCGACCTTCCGTTCTGCAGTTCAGCGTCTTCACCACTTGAGCCACTGCAGCCCCCACTTGAGCCACTGCAGCCCTTAGCCAACAGGCTAAGGATCCCTAATTTCATATTGCCTAATCAGATCATGGAAACTAAGCAGGGTTGGTCCTGGATAGAACTTGGATTGGAGACCAAGGAAGTCAACCCTTCAGGCTCCAACAAGGAAATCAAGGGTCTCTACACAGAGGCAAACCACCTCTGAATGTCTCTTGCCTTGAAAACCCTACAGGGTTGCCCGTAAATCAGTTGTGATGTGATGTCACTTTGCACAACCACCACCAAGTTTAGTGGATTAACAAGGTTGTACCAACCTTTCACACTTGACTTTCAGGGATGCGACTTATGTACAAATCAGTATTTGCCTATTCAGTGAATTGCCCTGACCTAGATAAACCCAGGCTAGCCTGATCTCATCAGATCTTGGAATCTAAGCAGGGTTGGCCCTGGTTAGTACTTGGATGGGAGATCCACAAGGAAGTACAGGGTTGCTATGCAGAGGCAGGCAATGGTGAAACCACCTCTGTCCGTCACTTGCCTTGAAAACCCTGCGGGGTCACCATCAGTCAGCTGCAACTTGATAGCACTTTACACACACGCATTTAGTGAATCAGCATTTGTGGTTATTAATTATTTATCATCATCCAATGCTACATATTAAACTATTTAATGCATTTATTGTGTCAATATTGCATTCACAGAAGTTCTATTATCTACAGACAACATTGTAGGATAGAGTGCAGGTGGAGGACCCAGGACTGGATTTTGCCCTGGTCCTTAAGTGTAGCCCTGTCCTTTGGAACCATAACACACACACATCTTACTGCAGATCCGCAGAGCAGTGAGCCTTTAATCTTCACTTCAGATACTTTGCCCACCTTACGCACTATTCTTTTTCCTTCGGTGTATTTATTCTGCAGCTACAATTTTTAAAATGCAGTTTTTAAAATCAGGGTGGAACATCACTTGTGACATGTGGGGGGTAAGCACCCAAAGTATTTTTTTTTAATTACATAATTGCCCTATTGCAGTTGCACAGTAGTGTCCAGCAAGAGCCTTCCATTTAAATCCATGTGGTTCAGGTTTTGTGCATGCATTTTTGCATTAGTTTGTTGAATGAAAGGGAACAGAAAGGAAGGAAGGCAAAGGGGGAAAACCCAAAGTTGAAACTGACTGGACTGTGAAGCTCCATTTTCCATAATGCCAAGCACTAGGGGATTATCTGTTATGTTATCGGCCACTGTGAAAAATGGGAAAGAGCAGTGAACAATGAGAAAGAGTCACATGATCTCATAATATGGGGGAATATGTTGAGTGTACAGAATCCTCAGTAGAGCCCACTGACACTGGCACTGCAAGCTGTGATCGTTGGCAACGTGTGTGTCTGTGTGCACGCGTATGCCTGTGCAAAGTTGGCTGCAACTCCACCACACTTTGCACAGGGCTGCAATTTATGTGGGGGAGGAGTCCTCTGGCAGAAGCTCTGGAGAGCCTTTTTAGTCTTGTGTCACTAAATTGAAAAAAAATGGGGAGGGTATTTTCACCAATGCCCTAGCACAGCTGCAGAGTAACACTAATTTCCTGCCCTTCCTTGCAAATTTGCATTGTTTTCTCTTTGTGATTCTCTGATTTGATCCTGCTCTCTGGTCATGATCTTGGCAGTTTTTAGAGCCTGTCCTGTGCAGATTGTACTCTATCCTCTGAATGGATTGATCCCAAGTGATTCTTAAGTTTGGTGGTTTGCAGAAGGTCCATGTGGCTCAGCTGCCATTTTAATGTTAGGCTTCCAGAGACTGCCAAAATGGTCCCCCCCCCCAAAAAAAACCAAACTTTGTTCACTAAAGCATTAAAGGGAAATTGTTTTCAAAGCTTTAGGCTTCCCATCCCAGTGTCTCTCTCTCTCTTTACATCTCATGTCAGTTTCACTCCACGCTGATGATCCCCCCTTAATTTTATATGCATGCAACACTAAACACACACACACCCCTTTGCACTGGGGATGCTGCCATTTGCCTCCTCTCCAACCCCCTTTCAAGTCAATACCAGCAGGGAACTAAATCTGTCACAGCTCCTTTTAAACGTTCCCCCGTCATTTTAATTTTTTAAATTCAGCCTCAAATTGCTAGACTCATGCTGCTTGTCAAAAAATTTAAAAAATTTAAATGAGGGGAAAATGGAGTTTGTACACCAATGAAGAGGGGCAGATGGTGGAAGGTGCAGAGTGGGCGGAACAACCTCAGTGTGGGTAAGGAGTGACCTTTGTGGAGCGGCAAAAGGGCAGGGGGAAATCTGAAGGAATCTGCATTCCTTTGAATTACCTTCAGCTGGAAAGCAAAACAAGGGAAAAATCACACCAAAAGCACTCTCAGAAAACCCAGGAAAACAGCGGTCAGAAAGTGAACTGAGCACTGAAGGGAGGAAAATCAATGCAGAACAACAATGAAAGTCCAACAGACATGTGCACGGTGGAAGCGAGGATAAACTTCTTTGCATAATAGGCCAAAGCAAAAAGATTTGAGAAATTAGGAGTCATAATGGAACAAGAAAGACCAAAGTGCACATTTGTTGTTGTTGTTGTTGATGATGATGATGATGATGATGATAGGAGGAGGAGGAGAGATTGGATTTATACCCTGCCCTTCACTCGGCGTCTCAGAGCAGTTTACAAGCTCCTTCCCCTCCCCCTCCCCCTAACAGACACCCTGTGAGGCAGGTGGGGCTGATAGAGCTCTTTCAAGGAATGCTCTTGAGAGAAAAGCTCTGAGAGAACTATGGCTTGCCCAAGGTCATCTAGCAGCTGTGTGTGGAGGAGTGGGGAATCAAACCTGGTTCTCCCAGATTAGAGTCCACACACTTAACCACCACACCAAACTGGAGGAGGAGATTGGATTTATACCCTGCCCTTCACTACCAGAAGGAGTCTCAGAGTGGTTTACAATCCCTTTCCCTTCCCCTCCCCACAACACACCCTGTGAGGTAGGTGGGGCTGAGAGATGATGATGATGATGATTATCATCATCATCATCATCATCATCATCATCATCAATAATAATAATAATAAATGCAAACCACAAATAAGTTCTAATAGCCACTTGCACCCTTGATATTTGTTCATTAATCTACAGCCTTCAAAATATTCATCAGCTTTAAGCTGTTCAGGTTTTGAGCTGATTCTGAACTAGTACACGCAACATACATGAACTCCACTTAGGCAGGAGATGGTCACGCCAACTGGTTGATGGATTTGAGATACTTATTGCCTGCATGTCTCAGTTTAAAATGCTTGGAGAAGGGAAGAGTGCAGGTCATACACATGACTGAATTACCAAAAGAAATAAAAACCAGCCTAAAAACTGTTTTGTAAGCAATAGCATAGCAGCAGTCAGGTGATGGCAGCAACGTGCATTGAGAGGTGGAAAGGGAATGAACACACTGACCAGCTAAAATAATATTTCATTTGGCCTGTAAAGCATGGTGGGTTTGGAATCAGGTGAATATCTGCAAGAAGGGAATTCCAAAGTCAAGGGGCCATGACAAAGAAGGCCCTGTCTCTGGTCACCACCTACCTTACTTGTGATGCTGGAGGCATGCAAAGTAGGGTCTTTGTGGAAGAATTTATCTTATGAGCAGGTTCACATGGGAGTAAACAACCCTCCAGATTCCTGGGTCTCACACCATTTAGGGCTTTCAAGGATAAGAATCAGCACTTTAAATTATGCCTAGAAAGAAAATTGGTAGCTGATACAATTCTTTTAAGACCGGCAGGATATCCTTTCTGCAGCCAACATCAGTCCCATGGCAATGTTTGGAGCAGACTACAAAGGCAGCCGCACAAAGGGTGAATTGTGGTAGTTAGCCAGCATGCACTCTGAACGACCATATTTCCAGGGAAGGCTGCAGCTGGCAACACCAGTCAAAGCTGTTTAAAGGTGCTCTGTGGCGTAGAGGAGACCTGAACCTCCATCTGTAGACATGGATGGTACTGCACCCCCAAAACTGATTCTTTAGGATGAGGTGGCAACAGAAGGCAACAGACAGGGCCAAAGAAGAGATTCCCATTCTCCAGTTTGCCAACAACAACAATCCATCCAGATGTAATATGCTGGTTCCTTTTAGCTAAATATTGTTGCTCTTCACTGGAAGGACTGAAGGGAGAGCCAGTGCTGCCAGTGGGAGGATTTGTAGTGGGTCAGATATTAGCACTCTTAGGCTCTAAAATGACCAGTCCCTGACTGATAATTAAGCAAAGAAAAATCGGTTGTTTCTTTTTTCTTTTTGGCACCCAGCAGGATCTGTGCTTATCGAAGAGTGATAAATGCAGCCTTCAGCCTGCCTTTGTTGGTTTCCAAGAAAGCGGTAGGTGAAAGGAGAGGAATCGGTAGATCTGCTAAAGTGACATATCGCAGCAGCCTATCTATTGACATAAGGGTAAGAATGTGAACTCTTGTGTCATAGGTAGCGTGGAATGGTTTACCCTCTCACAGTCATGGTTTGAGAACAACAGGCCTAGGTCAAGACAGTTCATACCTTCAAGGCTTGGCCTACACATACGGCAGAAGGAGGTGACAGATTCCAGCAGTAGCAGAGTGGACGGTACCACTTCAGGTTGTGAGTCAGCACTGCAGGGGGCCTCTCCACTTACTCCCTGCTGACAGTGGGCATCAGCTCACCCATTGCTATCTCCCACACTGCTACTGGTTGGTACAGGAGGAGGCCACCGTGGCTCAGTGGTAGAGCATCTGCTTGGCATGCAGGAGGTCCCAGGTTCAAATCCCAGCATCTCTAGTTGAAAGGATCAGGGAGTAGGTGACATGACAGCCTGAGACCACGTAAAACCATTGCCAGTCCAAATAGTCCAAGATCCTAGAACTGAAGAGCCAAGATCTTTCAAGGAATTGGCCGGAAACATCTGTTGCACCTGTTGCACTCAAGTAATTTGCAGGAATGAATTTTTAAAGCTTAGACTGGCATTTTGTATCTATTTGCTCTGAGCTGTTTGGTTTTGATTATATCGTTGTCATGGACAATGTGAATTGCTTTCGAGATAGGAAAGCGGCCAGCCCTTGTATAAAATGTAACAAGCTTTAAAACGTTCTCAAGAGACCTGCAGGCGCCGTATGTTACACAGGATCCCAAGAAGAGACACAGCACTCTCTATGGCAGAGAAAAAGATGAACTTGCAAGCAGGTTTCTAACCCAAGGGGGCAATCCAACTGTACCAGGATGTTTTGCAAAATCCCTCTGTCCTAGAGTTTTAAATCGGGAAATACCCACTGATTTCATTTAATTTTTTTTCCCAGCATTTTTCTAAAATGTTCTTTTGGGCTTTCTGATATGATCTATGCCACTTTAGACATAAAATCACATTTTCATAACTCATGAAAATTGTATGTATGGGATAAGACGGAGCAGATGGGCACTGGTACCAGGCTTTGAACACTGTGAAGATTATGCAAGAGAATAAAGTTTGAGTCCAGTGGCTCCTTTAAGACCAACAAAGTTGTAGTCTGGGTATAAGCTTCCTAAAGTGTGCTTGCACTCGAAAGCTTATACCCAGAATTAAACTTTGCTGGTCTTCAAGGTGCCACTGGACTCAAACTTTGTTCTGTTGCTTCAGACCAACACGGCCGCCCACCTGACTCTAAGACTGTGTAAGCGTTGTTAGGGGAGAGGGTTTTGTCTCCCTCTCATGCTTCTTCCATGATTTAAAATAACTCTCCAAAGACAGCAGTGATCCTCTAGAGGAAGGGCCGTGGCTCAGTGGTATAACATCTGCTTGGCATGCTGAAGGTCCCAGACCAACGCCCTGTGAGGAAAGGCTGAGGGACTTGGGAATGATCAATCTGGAGAAGAGGAGGTTGAGGGCAGTGTTCCCTCTAAGCTGAGTTAGTGTGAGCTAGCTCACAGTTTTTTAGCCTTCGGCTCACACATTTTTGTCTTGGCTCAGGAAGGATGGCTCCAGAGCAAACTAATTTATGCAGTAGCCAAATCGCTCGCTCACAACTTTAATGCCAGCAGCTCACAAAGTACAATTTTTGCTCACAAGACTCCACAGCTTAGAGGGAGCAACCTGAGGGGGGACATGATTGCTCTCCTTAAGTATTTGAAGGGCTGTCACTCAGAGGAGGGCAGGGAGCTGTTCCTGTTGGCAGCAGAGGACAGGACTCCCAATAATGGGTTTAAATTAAGGGTGGGAAGGTACTGCCTGGATATTAGCATTTTTATTTTTCCAAAACAAACAAACAAACAAACATAAAATCTGGGATACAATAGTTCATATTACTCTTTTCTCTATTACAGTACCTTATACAGTAATTAACTCTGTCTATTTTTTCCACCATATATTAATTATATAAAGTTTGCAAATATATGAGTATACATTTTCTTATTTGCTACTAATATAAACGTTTCCTAAACATGCTATTACATTTTTGAATTATTTTGTAGAGTGTGTGACTCTTTATTCTGAATACAAGTATATTAGGATCTTACTCCATCAAAAGTATCAAGGATTCCCTCAATATATAAATAATATAGGGAACATAGATGGCTGTTTCCAGAAGATTTTTTTTACACAGAATCAAGACTTTAAATTTAATTTTTAAAAAAATTTACATTCATTTTATATACCGCTCTAACCCCGAAGGGTCTCTGAGCCGTTTACACACAATTTCAAATTCCTAACTAGGACCACATTCTTATAGGGGGGTGACAGTCTACCGGCACCCAGGCAGCAGGGCTAGTTGTTCTTCGGCTCCTTCGGGTGTCGGTGTTCTGCCTCCCGGCGCCTTTTTGGGACAGGTCTTCCAGTCCAGCGGCTTCCAGCAGGCTCCATTATGGTGTGCGGCCCCGCACCAGCCACAGCTCCGGCTCACGTCCTTACTGGCTCCGCCGTGCCCTCGCCGGTCTCCATTGCTCGCTTGGGTCGCCAGGCTGCTTGCTCACCGCACCGTTCCGCCGCTCTGCCGCCGCTGCCGATGCTCTTGCTGCACACCTCCCGAGGAGGAGGGTGCCCCCTGCCACCTAGGGGCAGGTACCCAATTTATCTACTTGCTATTTTTAATGCTTTCGAACTGCTGGGTGGGCGGGAGCTGGGATTAGGGCCGGGAGCTCACCCTGGCCGCAGTGGGTCTCGAACAGCCATAGTGGCTGTTCATTGATGTTACATTAGCAGGCGTTTTACAGCCTGCACCACTGCTCCCTTTAAGAGGAGAAACCAGAAAATCAAGAAAAAGCTGATACCTATAAAAACTCTGGGGAAAGTATGAGGGAATTCCCTCCATCTTGGATATTAAGGAAAACTTTTTTACAGTAAGAGTTATTCAACAGTGGAATCAGCTGCCTAGGGAGGTGGTGAGCTCCCCTTCACTGGTAGTCTTTAAGCAGCGGCTGGACAAACACTTGTCAGGGATGCTCTAGGCTGATCCTGCATTGACCAGGGGGTTGGCCTAGATGGCCTCTATGGCCCCTTCCAACTCTGTCATTCTATGAAGAGGAGGAGAAGCACTGCACTGGCTGCCTATAGCATACCGGATTCAGTTCAAGGTGCTGGTTCTTATCTTTAAAGCCCTATATGGTCAGAGACCTACTTACCTAAGGGACTGCCTTTCCCCATACGTTCCCCAGAGAGCACTAAGATCGGGGTCCAAAAACTGTCTGGCTCTCCCAGGCCCTAAGAAGCCAGGCTAGCTGTGACAAGGGCCAGGGCCTTTTCTGTGGCGGCCCCTTACTAGTGGAATGAGCTCCCGGATGACATCAGGGCCCTGCGGAATCTTTTACAGTTCCACAGGGCCTGTAAAATGGAGCTCTTCCATCAGGCTTTTGATTAGGGTGCCGCCTTTTAATATCATGGTCCTGGCCCCAACATCAGCACTTACTTAAGAACCCGGAGTATGGTGGTAGTTGACCACCGGATGCTGAGAGAATGCCGCCATCTTTTATTAATATTTATGTTCCTTAAACTCTAAATTTTATATGCTATGGTTTTAATTTAACTTTTGTGTCTTAATATATTTTGTTGTTTTAATATTTATATATGTAAGCCACCCTGAGCCTGCCATGGGATACAAATAAAATAAATGAATAAATGAAGGAGAAGCAGCCATATCTCAATGGCAGAGCATATGATTGGCAGTGTTCCCGCTAAGCTGAGTTAGTGTGAGCCAGCTCACCATTTTTTAGCCTCTGGCTCACCCATTTTTGTCTTCGCTCAGGAATGATGGCTCCAGAGCAAACTAATTGATGCAGTAGCCAAATCACTTGCTCACAACTTTAATGCCAGTAGCTCACAAAGCAGAATTTTTGCTCACAAGACTCCACAGCTTAGAGGGAACATTGATGATTGGCATGCAGAAGGTCCCAAGTTCAATCCTTGGCACCTCCAGCTAAAGGGATTGTGTAGTAGGTGATGTGAAAGACCTTGACCTGGGTTCCTGGAGATCTGCTGTTCATCGCAGTAGACAGTACTGACCCCAATAGACCAAGGGTCTGACTCGGTATAAGGCAGCTTTTTGTGGTCATCCCAGACTGGCACTGGGAAAGACCTTTCCTGGCCTAAGAGCCTGGAGAGTCACTGCTAATAAGAAGAGGCAGCACTGAACTAAATGCCCCGTGACAGCTTTATATGATCATAGATGTAAACATTTGACATCTCATCAAGCCAGGGTGAAGAATGTCATGTGAAATAGGTCTTGATAAATTTCTGGAGATCAGGAGTCAGGGGACCCCATGAATCTTATGGACTGAGCCCGAAAGGAAAATGCAAGCCATGAGCAGGAGTGGAGAGTGTTATTGTAGCAATACTCTGCAAACGGCAGTAAATCCACCCAGTCATCTTGTTGGTAATTGGTGAAACAGCGGAGGAATTGTTCCAAAATCTGGTTCACCCGCTCTGTTTGGCCATCAGTCTCTGGGTGGTAGACACTGCTAAGGGCCCGCTCCACCCCCATAACCTTCAACAGCTCCCCCCAGAACTTAGCCACGAACTGGGGCCCCCGGTCAGACACGACCTTGTGGGGGGAGGGTATGGAGCCCGACCACATGCTGCATGAACGCCTTGGCCAGAGTCCATGCTGATGGCAGCTTGCCGAAAGGGATGTGTGGTTGTTTGGAAAACAAGTCCACCACCACCCAAATGACAGTTTTTCCCTTGCTAGGAGGAAGATCCGTAATAAAATCCATAGAGATCACCTCCCAGGGCCGGCTCGGCATGGAGAGAGGGCAGAGATATCCCGGAGGCTTCCTGGGGCAGGGCTTGCACATGATGCAAATATGGCAAGACTGAACAAACAAAGAAATGTCTCTGTGCATGCTCGGCCACCAAAACTGATGCTGGAGAAGGTGGAGGGTTTTCACATAACCCAGATGGCCCGCAAGCTTAGAGCCATGCGCGGCTGACATAACGTTGGCCCTCAGGGAGTTGATGTCAGCTAGCTGCCATGCTTTCATTGTATTCCTTCATCTCTGACTCTTGCACACGTGCGCATGCTTGGTTTGCTTTGCTGCTGTGGGTAACTTAAGGGAGGCTCGCTTTCATCAGTGAGAACTGGCTCAGCCAGACAGCGCTATCAGCGCAACCTTGACGAGAAGGGAGGGCTTGAGTTCCACTATCGGTGTGAATATTTCTGCTCTCAGGGGGTGGGGAGAGTCTCCTGTTCATGATGTAATGTCCCCCCGGGAGAATTCCCACATGAGTGCTTGAAGTTCATTTGCTTAGCTAGTTGAAGCATCAGAGTATATGTAGCGAGTCCCTTGCACTAATCGTTATTCCTAACAATGTACCTGTAGCAGTGACAACAGACCAGTATTCCAATAAAGCATAACTTTTCCTGAAGAGTGTGTTTGGACCTGCTTGCTGTTGATCCTGACAGAAGGGGACAAACAGTTTATGCCCCTTGTACCAACAGCCATTGCTCTGTTGTCCCGGATCCCCTTTTCTTTCCACAGCCTCCGAGAACTCAGCTGCAAATTTCACTTCCCAGCCACCTCCAGGCCCCTCCCCATGCGCTTTTGCCTGGACCCGGGTGGTAAGCACCCCTCACAGCTGAGAGGGAATGAACATAGAGTCAATGACACCCTCCCTTTGGCTGTTGTGTTGGGGTAGGCGGGAGAGGGCGTCAGCAAGGGAATTTGATTTTCCAGGAACATGATGGAGGGTGAAGTGGAACTTGTAGAAAAATTCCACCCATCACACTTGCTTAGTGTTCTAATTGTGAGAGGTATGTAATGCCTCCAAGTTTTTATGACCTCGAAAGGCCCCCTTGCCCCCTCCAGCCAGTGTCTCCACGTTGACAGAGCCAGCTTGATCTCCCCTGCCTCCTTGTCCCACACCGACCAATTGCGTTCGGTGGGACTAAATTTGTGGGACACATAAGCCAGAGGGTGCCATCCCGCCCCTCCTGTAGGATCACCCCCCCATTTCCACATCCGAGGCATCCACTTGGACAATGAACTTCACCCCCCCCCCCATTGCCACATCCGAGGCGTCCACTTGGACAATGAACTTCGCAGGCTAATACAGAACCGTTAGGTTCCCTGTGGGAAGCTTAGGGAAGAAGCGCCTCTTGCTCCAAGGACACCTGCAAGATAAGCACGGGGCTAGAGAATGCATGGGGGAGGGAGGCGGGCACAGATGAGAGCTACACACCCCAGCTCATGGCAGCGTCCTCTGACAAGTGCCTAACTTTAGTGGGACATCCTGGGTCAGCTTTGTGGAATGTGGACTTTTGAGACAGGGGTGAACAAACAGGAAGCTGGGCTTACCATCAAAAAGATGCCAACATGTTTGTTGATCATGCCTGGAACAATGGACTGGTGTGTTCCTGCTGC
>NW_015166422.1:1238107-1273519 GCF_001447785.1 Gekko japonicus
GCTGAATTCCTGTAGACAGGTGGACTTTGAATGTGGAGCTGAAATCCTGGCTTGAACGCATGGCAGGCACGCGCCCTCTTGTAATGAGATTCGCCTCTCAAACACATTTAGGAAAGGCAGGAAGCAGGCCTTGTAAGATAAGGTTTCCTAAGGAAAAAGCTCCCCAAATCATGACCTAGAGTGCGGTACGAAAACACTGCCTGTTTGGCTTCAAAGGAGCAATGCATACTTCTTCCAGCAGGGGGCATGAAGTTGTTCACATTTCAGGCTGCAACTTGCATTCCTAGGAATGAAATTTACACAGGGTCAGCAGCAAGGCTAGCATGCTCAAATTTTATTTAGGATGAATGCCGGATGGGGGTCTTAGCCTTTTGAGTGACCTGTGTGGAACAGGGACTAAAAGATACATTAATTAATGCTGAGTAACCTGGTAAAGTAACACTGCTGTGTTTTTAGCTTTATTTAAGCACTCTCCTAACTAATGGGAACTGGATTAACCACACCCAATACATTTGAATCCCCACTCTGCAATGGTAGTTTGCTGTGTGTCCATAGGCCAGTCGCCCAGTCTTAGGTCCAATCTGCATTTGCATTTTTAATTCATTTACATGCTGTTGTGACACCGTCTTTCTCTACGCTTGTTTGAATGTTGTTTGGAGAAGATTCTTTTAAAGCAGTGTGGAGGTGCAATGACAGTGGAGCTGCCCCAAAGGACGATGTGGACGTGCAGAAGTATACTAGCACTGTTGAGGTGTGAAAAGAATCCAAATGTAGACAGCTCTTTTGAAGACGGAGTCAAAAGGCTGGGGCACTGGTGGGAAAGACAAATGCAGATTCCTCCTTAGCCTAACCTATCTCAAAGGTTTGTTGTGAGAATAAAATGCAGGAGAGGAGAACAAAAACTGTTTTGGGGAGAAAGGGAGACACACACACAAGGTTGTGCCAGACTCGTTCCTGTATTTCTGCTGTATTTTCTTCTCTTCTTCCCCATGGTCTGGCATGTTTGTAGAAACCTAACAAAGTGCCTTGGATGTGCTTGTTTCTCTGACCTGTGATCATAAATAGGATATGGACCCAAGTGCAGCTTTGAACGAGATGTGCAACCAACCGTATGCACACCCAGATGTGCCTCTAAATGCAGGTCCTTGGCTTTTGGTGGAATGTGCGTCTCCAGTCTTGATCTCCAAGCTAGTTTATGCAAGAACTTGCACACTGATCTTCAGGTTATTATTTTTTCCCCCTAACCAAAGATGCATTTAGGATAATTATCTGCAGCAACAGAACAACAATGGCTGCGGTCACACGGAACATTATCCACACAAGAGAGACGGAAGACAGGTGGATTTTCCAGGCGCGATCTCACCGGCATATCTGGGAAGCATAGCGCTTCTGTGGCACAACCAAGGCTTCCCGCCGAAAACGCGCAGCAAAAAACTAGTACCTCGGAGGTACTAGTTTCTGGAAACCGTGGGGCAAGGGAGGGTGTCTGATCGCATTTCTGGTGGCATCTGGCGCCCGCCCATGTCCCCTTGCGAAAAAGTTTTTTTCCCCCAAGTCTCCGTGGATGCGCACATGCACCCAACGGAACATGCGCATTTGTCGTGTACACACAAAAAAACCCCAGTTTGCCGCACTGCGCACTTCCTCATTGTGCGCAGGCGTGTCCTGTGATCGGCACCTCTCCCTACCCACGGAACCTCCATGGTACTGCGCGTTAGTTTGCCCCGGGGCAAACAGCCACGCTCCCCCCCCCCAGGTTCCTGCCCGTGTGACCGGAGCCAATGTCTGTTTTGCAAAAAGGGATGAGCAGTGAATTTTCCTTGTTTCTTTTGTATGTTTGTCATAAGTGCTTTCAGTTCTCCCCTTTGTAGATGCATTCATATTGCATGTGTATACGATGCCATTTTGGTACACAAGTTATCATGTAATGCACATCCTGTATACATATCATGCACATGCAATATATAATGCTGATTTATTGACACACAAAGGACATTGGAAAATGTATTATGTTTTAGGGACAACATGTGGTGCTAGGAAGCAGAGCACCACACAAACCTGAAACTGGGTTTTTTGAGGTGAAACAACAAGAGAGGATGATATCAAATGGAATAAAATCAATTTATTTGCAAATTAAACCAGCCAGACTAATGAACATGCCTTATATCTTTTTTTCTTCCTTTCTTTTTTTTTTGTGTTTTCTAGTCGCAGCCAACTTATGGTAACCCTGTAGGGTTTTCAATGCAAGAACAGGGGTGGTTTTCCATTGCCTGCCTCTGAGTAGCAACCCTGGACTTCCTTGGTGGTCTCCCATCCAAGTACTAATAACCAGGGCCTGTTTAGCGTCTGAGATCTGACAAGATCGGGCTAGCCGGGGCTATCCAGATCAGGCAGTAAGACACAGGGAGGGGAAAACAAACTTGACTCAAAAACTGGAATCAAGAACCACAAGAGTAAGAAAGAAGTCTAATAAAGGGTTGATATTAAAAACCTAGTTGAAACTTATAATATATAAAAATACATGTATGTATTAGCAGAGGTCGATTTGGGGGGATCGCGGGGGATCGCAGTTCCCCCGGGTGAGGTGCGGGGGGCGGGGCACACGACGAAGCCCCGCCCCCTGCTTCCGTCCGCCCCCTGCTTCCAGCCTCATTCTGTTGCAGAAGGAGGAAGAAGCAGGAGGGTAAGTTGGCGTCCTCCCCCTCTGCCTGGCTGAGGCCACTCCACGTGGCCTCCGCAAGGACTCCCAGCCCCATCCAGGAGCTTCCCCAAGGTAGCTGTGTTAGTCTGTTGCTGCAAAATAGTCCAAGAGTTCAAATAGCACCTTTAAGACTAACAAATAGCACCTTTAAGACTAACTGAGTGGTGGGTGTGGCCTTATGACACACTTCTGGTGATGGCAGAGGGTGTGGCCTTATGACACTTCCGGTGATGTCAGGGGGTGTGGCATATGCTAATGAGTTATGCTAATGAGTTCCCCTAGCTCTTTTTCTACGAAACGACCCCTGTTTATTAGAAAGGCAGTTAAAAACAAATAAGGGCCCAATGACTGCTATTTGCTTGAGGACACTCTATCTCTGATTAAGATAGCCACACAGGCACTTTTTGGACCAGAATTGGAAGATGTTCTAGTTCAGCAGCTGTGCATTTGGCACCAGACACATGACTCTCATATTTAGAGGCCTCACAAACATCTTTGTCTTGTGTCTATTGATCTTGCTGCTTAACTTTCCTTTTCTTGGTCCAGTATTAACTTATTGGTTATCTTGTTGTAATATATGATATTGTAACATGTGTACCTCAAGCTGTTTGACCTCTGAAGAGGGCCCCCAATAGAGCAGAAGCGCGTCAGGGCATGTGTCTTGGCCCTTGTGTTCAGGCCACTTGAACTTTTCAATGAGGCTTTCATTGGGCCCTTATTTGTTTTTAACCGCCTTTCTAATAAATACATGTATTTGTGTAGATTATAAATTTAAACTAGATTTTTAATACTGGCCCTTTATTAGGCCATCCAGCTCAGGGGTCAAGCGTGGTGTAGTGGTTAAGAGCAGCAGACTCCAATCTGGAGAACTGGGTTTGATTCCCCACTCCTCCACATGGAACCTGCTGGGTGACCTTGGGCCAGTCACAGTTCTCTCAGAGCTCTCTCAGCCCCACCTACCTCACAAGGTGCCTGTTGTGGGGAGGGAAAGGGAAGGTGATTGTAAACTGCTTTGAGACTCCTTAAGGCAGAGAAAAGCGGGGTATAAAAACCTACTCTTCTTGTTCTACTCTTCTTCAAATTTTGGAAAGATGAGATAGAAGTCTTCTAAATAAAATGAGCTCAACCATAGCAATCTGAATGCAGCCCCCCACGGTATGGCTTCTGGGTGCTTAGGACCTGCTTCTGCAATCCAAATGGGCCGTCTTTTTCAGCAGACAGACTGGAGAAGCAACCAATTCGAGCAAACTGGCAAGGCAGAGGGAAGCGCCCAGCGATTTCATCTTGCCTGCCATCCCTTCTCCGAGTGATAAAGATGCCATGTGGCGGAACATCTGGGCCATTCCTTCTGGGCTATGTGCCTGGTGAACTCACACTCACCATTTCCTCATGCTTGGAGAAACAAAGCCTTTGGGGAGCATGTGTAAGCAAGGAGTAAAGTGTTTAATGTGGTGCAATCGAAGGTTAGTGACAAATCTCTCCCATATGTTTGCCTGTTTGCGTAAGGTTGGTTGGTAGTACCCAGGGGAGCCAGACATAAGTAGTCTCTGTGTGTGCTCAGACAGACCATGAAGACAGAGCCAGTTATAAGCGGGGCGTTTGCTTAGATGCAGATGCCAGCAAAGGCAGGTTATCCTTATTGCAGAGTTTTCCTGTTTAAGGCTTGGAAAACAGGGAAGCCGTGAATTTTGCATCGGATACGTTTGACCGCTGCACTTCCTTTGTTTGAGGGCACATGTGAGCTGACCACCAGGTCTGTTCAGTTCACACAAAAGGACTCCGATGCCTGCCAAACATGTTCGCATCAGGGGTTTTCAAAGCAATGCTTGCGCCAAAGCCCTGCTGATCCAAAGAGATCAGCAGCCATTGATATCACAAAGGACTAAACTGACACCAATTTGTATGATTTTTCTTCTTAAAATACAGCATTTTTAATTACTGCTTTATATGAGTTTTGACTGATTTAACTGTCCATGGATGTATCCAAGGTAGTAAGCCACCAGCGCCCCTGCATATTCCCTCTGCCATACCATCAGAGGGATTAAAAAATAGGTAATAGTTATTGTGAACGTCTGCACTAGTCTAGTGCCACAAACTCTAAATACCCTGATTCCATTAAAAAAACACAAAACTCTAGCCATTTTCATTAGAGTTGTAAGAGGATATATGTTCCACACCTCCCCATTTATAACTATCAAATGCTGAGTAATATGCTTAAACAAGCATATTGTAGCAGAAGTCTCAACCAAGCTAATATTTAGTTGGATAAATCTGTAGAAAAATGTATCCCTTTGTGGTGGCCTGGAAAGATAAAGATGGCATCTGACACTATGTATTTGTTAATTCCTTGTAACTTTGTTTTTTTGGTTTATGATATTTAGTATCTTGTTTAAACTTTAGAATATGTATTTTAAATTGAACTGCTGACGACAGGGTGAAAATAGCCGGGGTGAGCAATTCAGAAGCATCCCAATTCAGGATTCAAAGAGCCATTTAGCATTGTTCAAAGTCAGAACCTTGGCTGCAGATCAAAAATGTAGAGGCTTTGGGCCCAATGGCAATGAATGAAACACCCCTAAATTTGGTTTCTTCCACACTGAATGGTGAGTCAGTGAAACATTAAGAATTTTTGTGGTCTTGCAAAGGCAGCTTCCCCATTCTTCTGCCAACACGTAGCCGGCTCTTCCACAAAGCCATTAGAAAAATGCCACATCCCAAATTGACTTTGCTTGGCCTTGACATAACAGTGGCATGAAGGCACAAGCTCTCAAGAGGCCTGGGCAGCCAAGCAGATTATCTCTCCTGTTGTTTTGGGAAAGACTCCGACTTTGCAAAGATTTGCTCACCGAAAGGAACAACAACAAAGAGCATGGCTTTTGTGCAAACTTCTCTTTCTTTGAAGCTCCTCCCTCCCCATCTCTTTTTCTCTCTCTGCCAGCAAGCTGATCTGCGAGCCCTACTGGTGCCCGGAGCAAGGCAGGCAGTTTGCGGTTGGCAACGCTCCTGCATCAGTTTTGGTAACAGCATTCTTCTACGTGACTCTGGTGTTGAGTAAGCTAAGAGGAATGCGCAGGGACTCTTTGTTCTTTGCAGCCGGAGCTGAGATATGAACGTGCCGGGCTGAGCAAAGAGGCCTCTTTGCATAAAGGAACCTGGGGAAGGCTGGGTGGTGTGACATCATTGGGCTGAAAGGGGAAGATGGCGCTCAGCTGAAACAAGGGATGACGAGCCAAAGGGCTACCCCGACGGGCGACCAAAAGGGCTAACCGAGGGCAGTATGCTCTTCAGTCCTTCTCAATCAAGACTCAAGAAAGCTGCCCTGTCCTGGATAGCCCAGGCAAGCCCAATCTCGTCAGATCTCGGAAACTAAGCAGGGCCGACCCTGGCAAGTACTTGGATGGGAAACCTCCAAGGAATACCAGCAGTTGGGAGGACAGGGGCAGGCTTTATTCAGCCACCTCACTGAATGTCCTCCAGGCCCCCAGGAGGCGTCAGTCACCAGAGATCGCCATGACTTCCAGGTGCACAGACATGCGCGCGCACGCACACACACACAGACATGCACATATGAAAAACACATAACAAACAAACAAGACTCAGCAAAGTCTTGGTGTAAGAACCTGAGGTGAGCCCTGTTGTAGGGTCAGCTTTCATGAGACACATCTGGAGCCAGTGTGGTGTAGAGCCAGGATTGTGTAATGCTTAGAGTGTGAGACTAGGATCTGGGAGACCCAGGTTCGAATCCCCACTCGAGTCAGACACTTGGCCTATCAAGGTTAGTGTTGTCTACTCGGACTGGCAGCAGCTGTCCCAGGACTCAGGTTGTGTCGTCTCCTACCTAATTCTTTTAATCACGGATGCCAGGGCTTGCACCTGTCAGGTTCCACAGCCAACAATGGAGTACACACTTATCAGAACAGTTATACTTTATTGCAGAGCTATAGAGGCAGTAACAAAGTCACTGTTAAGAATGGCAATGGTCCTACAAGCTTAATGGGATATAGGGTATTTGTATGCACCCCCGTTTCCATAAGCCAATTAGCCAGGCTCCCGCATGCGGGAGAAGGGTCCCGAGGCCATTAGAGGCTGCAGCTGGGAACTGAAAGCCCTCCCATGGTTCCAGGCATCCCAGAAACTACACCAGCAACCTGCAAGGTCATTGATAAGCAAGCAGTACAGAAGCAAAAGTAAAGAAGCAGCATCTGGCCCACAGAGCACAAGAATGGATCCCCCCCCCCAATCATGGCAGCGTAGCTGACATTCTGCCCCCTCAAAACTCAGCTTCTCCCGCCCAGCCCGGGAGATCTCCCAGTCAGCCCGGGAGAGGTCCCGGTTTCTCCTGGAACTCCCCATGGAATTTCCGCAACAGCCTAGGGGCCCTAATATCCCCTACTTCCACCCATTTGAGGTGCTGGGGTCCAAAATCAAGCCATTCCACCAAATAAAACAACCGTCCACGTTTCACTTTAGAGTCCAATATCTTTGAGATCTGATAATGTTCCTCACCCTCAAGTATAATAGGAGGGGGTACAGGTCGTGATGGTCGCCAGGGACTCAACCCTGAATCCCGCTTCAGGAGGCTGAAATGAAATACAGAATGCAAATTTTTCAAGTTCTTAGGAAGATCTAGATCCACAGCAACATCATTAATCACTCTTTTCACCTTGAAGGGACCAAGGTATTTCCAACCCAATTTCCAACTATGACGCAAGACTTTAATGTTTTTAGTGGACACATACACCGAATCTCCAGGCTGCAGAGCCCAACCCTCCACCCTTCTCTTGTCAGCCTGAGTCTTGTAAGCCTCCTTAGCCTCATTCAACGTTTTACACAGGAGGGGCCAAGAGTTTTTCAAACGTTGGCACCAGTGTGCAGCATCCCCCGACCCTAAGTCACTTGGCCCCTCCGAAAAGGGCACCAGGGGACTGTCGTAGCCATATAAAGCCTTAAAGGGGGACAGTCCAGTGGACGAATGGCAAGTGTTGTTGTAGCAAAATTTGGCTAGGGGTAGCAACTCCACCCAATCATCTTGTTGATAATTGGTGAAACAGCGCAGATACTGCTCCAATATCTGATTAATCCGTTCCGTTTGTCCGTCAGCCTCTGGGTGGTAAGCACTGCTCATGGCCCATTCGACCCCCATGAGTTTCAAAAGTTCCCCCCAAAATCCGGAGACAAATTGGGGGCCCCTGTCGGATATCACCTTGGACGGGAGCATATGCAGGTGGATCACGTGCAACATGAAGGCTTTGGCCAGGGCCTTCGCCGTGGGCAGGGACGTAAACGGGACAAAGTGAGCCTGTTTAGAAAATAAGTCCACAACCACTGAAATGACAGTCATTGATTTACTGGGGGGTAGGTCCGTAATAAAGTCCATGGAAATCACCTCCCAAGGCTGGCTGGGAGTCGGGAGTGGTTGCAGCAAGCCGGGGGGTTACTCATGGCACAGACTTGGTAAGGCTTGACAAATGAAGATAAATTCTTCCGCATTTGCGGCCACCAGAACTGTCACTGCATCAGTTGCAGGGACTTAACGAAGCCAGGATGTCCCGATAACTTAGAACCATGCACAGCTTGCAAAACTTCCCCCCTGAGAGAGAGGGGCACAAACAGTTTGTGGCGCGGTACCAGCAGCCGTCAGATCTCAGTACAAAGTCCCCTTCAGCATCTACCACTGCCTTGTTGCCCTTTGTGAAGGCGGAGGCAAATTTGCTGTGCCAAGATCCCCCCCCCAATCCTTCAACGGGGGGATATCTGGTTTCAATGACGGAGAGGGGAAGGCGGCGGGGCTAGCTCGGCTGCACGTAGTCACTGCCCCGCCCCGCCCGATCCAAAATGATCTCCCATTGGCTGGCGTGTTGGGGTAGGCGGGACAGGGTGTCAGCGAGAGAGTTCGCAGAGGCAGGAAAATGGTGAAGAGTAAACTGAAACAGTGAGGTGTAAACTGATCTGGGCAAAGTTGGCCAGGAAATTTCTGTAAAAGTTCGCAAATCCAAGAAAGGCCTGTAGTTGGCGGCGGGTGCAGGGGGCTTCCCACCCCAGCACATCCCGGACCTTCCCTGGGTCCATTTCCAGACCCTTATTTGATATCCGATACCCCAAAAAGTCAATGTGTGATTCATGGAACTCGCATTTGGAATGTTTCACAAACAGTTTGTGCTTGTGCAACCTGGATAGTTCCTCCCTCACCAATTTCACGTGAGAGGGGAGGTCGGGGGAGTACAGCAAGATATCATCTTGGTAAACAAGAGCCACATTGAACAAATGCTTGTGCAGCACCTCATTAATCAGGTTCATGAAGACCCCTCGTGCCCCCTGAAGTCCAAATGGCATCATCCGGTATTCGAACCGCCTGAGGGGTGAGTTAAAGGCAGTCTTGTGTTCGTCCCCCTCCCTGATGTGTACCCGGAAGTACGCATCCCGTAGATCTAATTTTGAAAAGATTTTTCCCTTAGCCGCTTCAGCTAATCTTTGATCAAAGGCATGGGGTAGGCGTTCGTTGAAGACACTGCATTTAATCCTCGATAGTCCGTACAAAGTCTCAACCCCCCATCCTTCTTTTTCCGGAACAGCATGGGGGCCGCAAACGGGGAGGAGGCCGGCCTGATGAAGCCCATGCTAGGTTCTTATTGATAAATTTGTGCAGTTCCTCTTTCTCAGCTGGCCCCATCGCATAAATATGGCCTTTAGGTAGTTTCTAGCCCGGTAATATTTCAATACTACAATCCAAGTGTCTATGGGGGGGCAGCTCGTTCGCTTCTTCTTCTTTGAACACCCAGGGGGTATGGATTGCAGATCCTCGTGAGCCAAACAAATCCTCGGGTTCTCTACTACGGGTTGCGGGCCCCAAGTGAGATTCCAACAGTGCTCTTGACACCGAGAGGAGATGAACTGCACCTTTCCCTCATCCCATAGGATATAGGGGTCATGTCCATGCAACCAAGGACCCCCTAATACCAGCGGGAATCTAGCGGCTGGGGTGATCACAAATGACCATTCTTCCCAGTGATCCCCCGCCCCTACCCACAAGGTAACAGTCTCGAATTCACAGGGTTCTTTCATAGTGGGTGAAAATCAAAGGATCAGGTAGCTTCACCACCCCTGCCTCCAACCCCGTTACCAACGAAGGGTTGATGAGGTCTCTCCCACACCTCAAGTCAATTAGGGCCCTCACACGGATGTGAGTTCCAAGGGCTGGGTTAATAATTGTCACAGTCAGGGGAAAAAAGGGAGGAAAGTTGCTCACCGCTTTTGGCGCCTCTGGGATCAGGCCCTGCTGCTCCACGCCTCTTACAGCAGGACCTGGCCTTTTCCCGCCAGCTCGGAGTCCTCTTCACTGGAATCTTCTTCGATTTCATCAGGGGTGGTTTGCAGAGCCTTGGCAAATCTCAGCTTCCCTGCCAGTTTCCTCGCCGCGGTGGCGGGGCGTGCTTTTGCAGAATCAGCTTCCCTTGCTTCCCTGGGCCCGATCCGCCACAATCCGCCACAAAATGGCCCTGCTCCCCACACTTTAGGCACAGCCCTTGTCTCATCCGTTGCTCTCGAGTAGCATCGGCCACCCACGTCTCCACACTCTCTGCCTCTTGCATCCAGGCCGGGAGGGATATCGGGTCCAGAGCCCGTAAGACTGTCTCCCAGATCTTGGGATTCAGCCCCACCCAGTATAACTCCACTAGCACTTGATCTGGCCAATTTTGGACTTTGGCCGCATGCAACTTGAATTTCGAGGAGTATTCTCTCACCAATCTCTTCCCCTGCTTCAGGGTGCACAGGAACTTTGGGCCCAGCATTCCGATCCTCGAACTGGGCACACAATGGCCACATAAAAGTGTCCAAATTCACCAACTCCAGGCCCCATGCATTGTGCAACCCCACGTACCAAGCTGCGGCCGCTCCCCGCAGACGGGCTGCCACCACGTCTACGCGGCTGCTGTCATCCGGGAACAGGTGGCCCAACCTTTCCATGAATTTCATCACTCGAACCACGAAATATGACAGCTCCTCCAGATCCCCGTCAAACGTGGCTTCGATCAGGTCTTTCGGCCGGTGATGCAAGGGACCTCCCAGGCTCGCCGGCTGTGGCCCTGGCTCCGGCTCCTCACCCGGTCCTGGTGCCAGCACCTCCGCTGGTCATGGGGGGGGGGAGGCAGTGGCGCTGGGGAATTTACCCGTGCCGCTGGATGCGTGTCCCGCTCAGCCCTTATGGCTTGGACCACCAACTGTGGGATCGCCTGGATGACTTCTTCCAACTCCTGTTGTAGTTGGCGCCTTTCCCGGTCTGCCACTTCAAGCCTACAAGTCAATTCCTCATCTAGGGAAACACGACCGCTCCTCGCCTTGGTTCAGTCCATCACCCAGGCTCCCAGCGGTGGCTCCAGGACCTCCCCGAACGATGGGTAACCTACTGTGGAGGTAAATCCCAGGATGAACTGGCTGACCCTCCGGTGCCCCTGGGTGAGCATATATGTCTCTGCCGTGCTGTCCGGGTTAAAATGGCCCCATCCAGAGTTCAGCCGGTACCCATGTAGGGGTGGGTGTCTCGGCCTGGAGGGGGTCAGGAACAAATGGGTCGAGGTTGTCTTAGGTATGGTCCCCTTGCCCTTCAGGGGAACCGTCGCCGGCGGTGTGGTGGTCACCAGTACCTCCGACTGGGTTGTGGGAGTTTCAGCTCCCGTCGAGGGAATAATGTCCTCATCCTCACCTGGAACAAGGTGCTCTTCTCCATCGCTCATGTCGGGGTGAGAGAGGCATGTAGATAGAGAATGAAAGATTCTTAACAGAATGTCAGGTTCCACAGCCAACAACAGAGAACACGCTTATCAGAACGGTTATACTTTATTGCAGAGCTATAGAGGCAGTAACAAAGTCACTGTTAAGAATGGCAACGTTCCTACAAGCATAATGGGATATAGGGTATTCGTATGCACCCCCCTTTCCATAAGCCAATTAGCCAGGCTCCTGCGCACGGGATAAGGGTCCCCAGGCCGTTAGAAGCCGCAGCTGGGAACCAAAAGCACTCCCACGGTTCCAGGCATCCCAGACACTACACCAGCAACCTGCAAGGTCATTGATAAGCAAGCAGTACAGAAGCAAAAGTAAAGAAGCAGCATCTGGCCCACAGAGCACGAGAATGGATCCCCCCCCCCCATCATGACAGCGTAGCTGACAGCACCCGGGTCCTTCTGCATGCAAAGCAGAGGCTCTCCTACAGAGCCATGGTTCTTTTCCAATGTCATGACCCCAATGGCATCGTCAAAACAATATGACCCATTACTAAACACGAGACACTCTGGAAAACTACATTTCCATGGGAGGTGAGTGGAGGAGATGCTGAATGGGAATCTTGGCACTCAATGCATAGGGCACCTGAGCACTGCAAAGCTGAGCAAATTCATGTTCCAAAACCATGTAACCATGAACTTCATCAACACCACTACTACAGATGTCATAGCTGAAATGAGCAAGTGACGTTTCCCCATGTGTTTTAATGCAACCTTGGTTTCAGACGCCAGCTCTCTTCGCTCTGCCTAGTGTTGCTTCCTGTATGGATCACCTTGTGGTCTGGATCTCTGAGGAGGGGGAACATTGGATGATGAGGATTTGGAAAGATGATCTTTTATAACAGCAAGGGTCTAGGTTTTGTATCTGTTGTCAAGTCACAGTCAACATATGGCAACCCCAGCAAGGGGTGTTCAAAGCAAATGAGAAGCAGAGGTGGTTTGCTATTGCCTTCCTCTGCAGAGTCTTCCTTGGTGGTCTCCTGTCCAATACTAACTGCTTAACTTCTGAGATATGATGAGATCAGGCTAGACCATGGACTTATGGTGACCCCCAAAAGGGGCCCCAAGGCAAGTGAGAAGCAGAGATGGTTCGCTATTGCCTTCCCCAGGGTCCAGATTTCACAGTCTTTAATACTTTGCACTCTATGATTGTATGACTCGTATCTCAAGCAGCCAGCAGTTTCTCCCCACAATTTAAATACAAGGTTGGTCCTGTACTGGTCCGGTTGTTACAGCCTTCTGCCACATCTGCTTTTGAACCTGTTGCCTCTCCATGGCCATTGGCAGTTGGATCCTTTTCATGATCAATAGCCAGCAATATGATACAATGATACAGAACACACTGTCTACCTGTTCTTACCTCTTTGTAGCAGGGTGGGAAGGAATGCTAGGTAGGTTGAGGGGCTGCTGGCTGCTAGAGGAAAGGGTGTCCACCTGGTTCTCTCTTCCCCTTGATGGCACCTCCTCATTGTCTCCTGGAATGTGCTCACACGTTGTTCCTCCTGCACGCTGTTTTTTTTGTGTGTGTCGATACCAATCAGTACATCACGCACCATTCTCTCGCCAGCCAGGTGCAGAAGTGCAGGTGGCTGAGAAGATCTCAAATGGGCTAACTCCAGAAGAGGACCTAAAATATTTCGACAAAAATGCATTTATGCCGCCTTGAATGTATTTTTATTAAAAGTGTGGGGGGCACAAATATTTGAAATAAATCAGGGATGGGCAGAGGTCGACAAGGTTGCAGGCTTCATCAGAGAAGAGTCCAGTCCTCTAACTCTTTTGATCTCTTGCTGATCCAGTGTTTCAATCAACTTGGGAGAAGGCTGGCTGTAGCATTTGCTCAGCTGCACCTAATGGTGACTTGGAAGTATCTTTCATAGAATCATTGGGGGGGGGGGGACAAGGAATGGCATCCTACCTCTGGTTAGAAGGAGTTAAAGTTGTGAGCAAATCTACATTCAACTATCACACAAGTTAGTTTTTTTAGAAGATTACTTCCATAACCTTATAAAAATCTCAGTACAAATTATTTTAAACTATATTTTAAGAATAGTTTAAATATTATAAGAGGAAACAGAATCAAGTCAAATTTCACCCACCCCTTTCCACTATATTGGCAGACCTAGCCTCCGGATAATAGGTCTACCTGCCCCAATTCACTATATTGGTAGACCTGGCATCAGACCTTCACCCTGGGCTTACCCTTAGAAAACATACCAGTGCTTGGTGGGAGGGGACCTCTTGCAGTTTACTTTGTGTTTTTTTAGTGAAATATGACAATCAGCATTACAGGTCAAGTATAACATAGGAGGAACAATCACTGTCAGAACCTTGCTAACCTAGCAAACAGGTAGTTGCTTAAATGTTATCAATCTGTCCTAACTACTTATTTATTCAAATATTTATATCCCACTTCTCCCTGTGACTCAAGGCACCTTACAAATCATACTGAAAAGCATGATAGGGGTGTGCAAAAAAATTTGTTTTTTTCTTGCTCCACTGTAGCCTATATGGACCATTATAGTCAATGGGCCCCATAGGCTATAATGGAGAATTGATCCTGGGGTATCTGGGGCTCTGAGAGGGCTGTATTTTGAGGTAGAGGCACCGCATTTTCAACATAGCTGCTGGTGCCTCTCCTCAAAACACCTCCCAAGTTTCAAAAATATTGGACCAGGGGGTCCAATTCTATGGGCCCCAGAAAGAGGTGCCCCCATCTTCCATTGTTTCCAATGGAGGGGGGAAATGGCTTGTGGGCTGAAGCAATGCTTCCTGCTCTGCCTGTTACAATTTAATGCACCAGCGCCCCCTAGTGCAGCTTATAGGGAACTATGGTTGGAAGTATCTTTCTTAGAATCATGGGGGGGCAAGGGATGGCATCCTACCTTTGGCTAAAATAAGTTCTCCCAGACTAAGGAGACTTCTAGGGCTAGTTAGGCTGGAGGACAACTTCATGCTTTCCTTAATAGAGTGAACACAGGACAGGAAAGCATAAAGCTGCCTTATACTGGAATCAGACACTTTGTCTGTCAAAGTCAGTATCATCTTCTCAGACCAGGCCCATAGCCAGGATTTCTTAAATCAGGGGGCCTTTAAATAATTCAGGGGGCACTGATAAAATAAAATAAACTCACACTCACAGGCAGGAGCAGGATGATTTCTCCTATTGTGGAGGGTGGGTGTAAGTGGAAGTCAGTCACTGACTCCGAAGAGGAGGCACAGGAAAAAGGAAAGGGGAGGAAGAGCCCCCCTGCCCCAGCCCCGCCAGCTTCTGAGCGCTGCCAAAAGTTCCCGCCAGCCCCACCTCGCCTGCTGGCCCGCCTGGTTGCCTCTTGGTGCTTCCTCACTTGGGAGCCCCATGCCGTCGCTGCCGCCGCCAGCTCAGAACCCCCAGCCCCTCCCCCCAATGCGCCCTGGAAGCCGGGCACCGCAGAGCTGGCCTCCGCTGGCATTCTGGCCGAGCACCCAGGCACAGGAGGAGGAGGCAGAAGAGGAGGAGGAGGCGCCCCAGCCCAGCCCAGCCCCACCAGCCTCTGAGCTCCACCAAAAGTTCCTGCCGGCCCCACCTCACCTGCTGGTCCACCCGCCTGCCTCACGCCGATTCCTCACCTGGGAGCCCCGTGCTGCCGCCACCAGCTCAGGACCCCCAGCCCCTCCCCCAACTGCTAGCCCGGGATCGAGTGCCAGGGCTGCTGGCAGGAAGGGGAGGGGCAGCGGTAGCGGCACCGGAAGTCTTCAGGAGAGCCCAGCTCGTCGGGGGGGGGGGCTGGGATGGAACCACCAGAGCTGCTGGCAGGCAGGGAAGGGGCAATGGCGGTGGTGCAGGGAGTCTTAAGGACAGCCGAGAGAGTCGGAGGGCCTGGGCTAGATAGCAATTTGTGGGGTCCTGGCAGGAAGTTGGGGGCTCCGGCCCCGGGGGGCCCCACTGTAGCTACAGGCCTCACTCAGACTGGCAGCAGTTCTCCAATGTCTCCGGCAAAGGTCTTCATGTCACCTCCTACTTGACCCTTTTACCTGTAGAGGCTCATGATTGAATCTGGGCCTTCTGCATGCCAAGCAGATGCTCTTCCACTGAGCCACATCCCACCCCATGCTAGGACTCAGGCCAAGGTCCTCTCCAAGTCAGACTATGAAGACTTGTGCAAGGGGTGGCGTCTAGAAGTAAGCTACGGGGAAGCCTAGCCGTTGGCTTGAGTAGGGTTATCAGTAGACCTGTTTAAGTTGCATTCTGCCTGATGGCTCTTTGAGTTATTCCTTGAGGGTAAAATGCTGATCGTGATGCAGGCGTTTTTAAGGTTGTTCCTTTTTTGGATTTATTTGGATATTTGTTTTGTATTTTTTAAAAAGGTGTTGTACTTCTTAGAGAGCATCAGGCTCACCATAGAAGGCCTCAGTCCTGCCGTCCAGGTCACCAAGTTGAGCGGGTCTTTAGAGAGGAGTCTCTGATTCTGATACAGTTGATGTCAGGGAGGTATAGAATGTCCTCAGAACAGGTTTCAAACCATTCAAGATACAAAGTTCAAAAATGTTCTCAACACAGCTGTTCCATGTCCAAATGTGCTGTGGGTGTTTTTCTGGTACAAGTTAAGTTTTTGGGATTTTTTGCAAGTAGAGGGTGTTCTTGTTTAAGCTTCACAAGCATTTTTCTGGAGTACGCCAGGACAGAAGCAGGTTGTAAAAACAGCTAAGCAGCTGTAGTGGGAGGCCTCCCGTCCCTTGCCCCGGCCCTCCACTGCTGCCCAGTGCAGCAGCAGGAGAAATTTAGGCAGTGGCCAGTGTTCCTTCTAAGCTCAGTTAGTGTGAGCTAGCTCACAGTTTTTTTAGCCTCCAGCTCACAATTTTTTTGTCGCAGCTCAGGAAGGAGGGCTCCAGAGCAAACTAATTTATGCAGTAGCCAAATCGCTCACTCACAACTTTGATGCCAGAAGCTCACAAAGTAGAATTTTTGTTCACAAGACTCCACAGCTTAGAGGGAGCATTGGCCATGGCAATGCCATGACATCACTTGCAGTCACATAACCAGGAGAGACAACAGGTGTCACTGGGACACTCTAACAATCCACAGAAACAATGGCTGAAGCCCCCACTCCGGTCAACTGGGAACCACAGAAACAAATGTCTGTTTCTTTCTCTCTTTGGTGTTTTAGAGGCCCTAATCCGTATATAGGAGCTGCGGTGGCTTAAGTGGTTAAGACGCTGAACTGCAGGCTGTGGAAGGTCAGTAGTTCAGCAGTTCGAGACCCGGGTGCCGCATGATGGAGTGAGCTCCCATCTCTAGTTCCACCTCCTGCCAACCTAGCAGTTCAAAAGCAAGAAATTGCAAGTAGATAAATAGGTGCCACTTCAGTGGGAAGGTAACAGCGTTCCGTGCGCCTTGGTGTTTAGTCATGCCGGCCACATGACCACGGAAATGTCTTCGGACAGCGCGGGCTCTTTGGCTTTGAAACGGAGATGAGCACCGCAACCCTAGAGTGGGATTCGACTGGCTTTCGAGCAAGGGAACCTTAACCTTTACCTTTAATCCATATATAGCATATTTAATTGACCTTGATTGGGCAAACAGAATGGAATCCGAGCTGTTTCTCTGGCCACACTCCCTCCTTTGGACTAGACATGCTGGAAAGTATTTGTTTGCTTGTTTGCATGCTGGGATGTATTTCAGGCTGGTCAAAGGCAGGGAGTCAAGGTGTTTTCTGATGAGGCTTCCACCAGCTTCTAATTTGACTTTGTTTGTTGCGTGATTGTAAAATCTGTGCTGGCCAGAATGCTCATTTGCATTACAAATGCCTCTTCCCGCCCCCGCCCCCATTAGTTAATAGTGGGAGAGGCAGATCCCATGCTATCAAAATCTGTTTAACATAACTTATGCGGTTGGGTGGGGGTTAAACACCATTTAAAATACTTTTTCAACCCCTAACCTGCTGCCCAAAATTACACATCCTCCTGTTAGGATTAGAGAGAGTGGTCTGTATCTAACTATGCATTTTCAAGCACTTACGAGCCCTTAAGAGGGAGGCAGTGATTTCTACTGATTCCCATCTCATACTAAAAGCCATTGACTCCCATGTGAAATTCTGTTTCTGGGAGTCAGGGCACCCCCAGGAACAACACAGGGAGCAAACTGTGGGGTCTGGTGCTAAACTTTAGAAAATGGATAATGTTTTTTCTGTTGGGTTTCATTTCTTGGTGATTTTTTTGTTTTTTGTAGAAAACAGTATAGAAAGAATTCTAATGGGTAGCAAACTGGCACTGAAAATCCTGAAAGTTAACAGTATGGTATGTACTAGAGTTTCTCCAAACTGCTAATATAAAGCGCAGAGAGTCCAGCCACATGGGAGCCAGTGTGGTGTGGTGTTAAAGAGTGTTGACTGACCATCTGGGAGACCCAGGTTCAAATCCCCACTCATTGCATGGAAGCTCATTGGGTAAATTAAAATTAAATTATCGTATGGCATTGTGTGTGGTGTAGCCAGGAGATCCTTGGATTGTCTGGCAGCCTGAAGCTCTAGCTCTTTTTTAGCATTATGCAGTGAGGTAGGCTTATTTTTGGGGGGCAGGCTGTGACTGACCCAAGGTCACCCAGCTTGGCTTCAAGTGGAGGAGGGCAGAACTGAACCCGATTCCCCAGGTTAGAGTCCGTGGCTCTTAACCACTACACCACTCTGGGAGATCTAGGGTTAGTCACAGTCTCTCAGCCTAACCTACCTCAAAGGGGTCT
This sequence comes from Gekko japonicus, assembly GCF_001447785.1. Classification (NCBI taxonomy): domain Eukaryota; kingdom Metazoa; phylum Chordata; class Lepidosauria; order Squamata; family Gekkonidae; genus Gekko; species Gekko japonicus. Next base: position 1,256,307 of record NW_015166422.1, read on the forward strand.
TATGAGGATAAAATGGAGGAGAGGAGAAGGATGCAAGCCACTCTGGGTCACCACTGTGGGAAAAGGCAGGGGATGTAAATATATACATAGAAAAGGGAAAAGGAGCACAGACGCTGCATGCTGAAAGTCCCCAAATCAAGCCTTTTTATTTCCAGTGAAAGGAGTGGCTGGCGTGGGCAGCCCTGACCTGGATGGATCAGACTAGCCCAATCCTGTCAGATCTCGGAAGCTATGCAGGGTTGGCCCTGGTTAGTAGATGGGTGGGAGACCACCAAGGAAGTCAAGGGTTACTACACAGAGGCAGGCCATGGCAAGCCACCTCTGTTTGTCTCTTGCCTCGAAAACCCTACAGGGTCACCCTAAGTTGGCTGTGATGGCACTTTCCACCACCAGGCGTTAGCAGTAATCTTCTTCTTTCATGGACCCTGAACAGCCTTTGCTAATCAAGGTCTAGAGCTAGAGGTGCTACTGGTCTGGCACAGTTAGGCTAGCCATTGCCCTCTGCCAGTGTACAAATCCCCACCCTCCATCCTCCACCCTTGATGATATGAGGAGCAGGAGGAAAAATGGGGGTCAGGATAGCATTCATGGTGATGCACTGCGGTAAAAACAGAGATCGGAAGAATTCCTACAGCACCACTTGGAAGTGACATCACATCCCCCAGACCCTCCACACACAGAGTGGACATCACATCCTCCATAATGTTCCATTTGGTCTTTACCAAAGAGATTGGGGAAATTCCTGGAGTTTCATGGAGGATGTGACTTCACTTCCCCTAAAACCTCACCCTCCCCAGGAACTGTCCCCCATATCTCTGTGATTTGCCAGTGCAGTGCTGACAAACCTAGGCACCGTATATGGCACCTTCATGTGTTCTTCTATGAGAAAGGGCTGTGGCTTAGTGACAGGGCATCTGCTCTGCATGCAGTGGGTCCTGGATTCAATTCTTGGCATTTCCACTCTAAAGGATTAGGTAGCAGACAATGTGAAAGAGTTCTGCCTCAAACCCTGGAGATCTGACTGTCTCCAGTCAGAGCAGACAAGACTGGCCTTGGTAGGCTAAGGGTAAAGCAGCTTTGTGTGTTTATATGCATTCATTTTAAAGGGAATGCAGGAAGTGTTGGGTTAATTGGTATACTTAGTCCAGTTCCCACTGACTTAGTTAAGCAGAGTGCTTTAAGCTACACACACAGCAGCATCTTTGTTCCAGGTATCCAAGCCAACTTACAAAGTTACACAGAGCCATTCTTCTCTTTGTTTTGGAACTACATTCTAGATAAGGAAGCTTAGAGATAGGACAGTACTCTAGTCTAACTTACTATGGATGGACGCAGATGGTGAGAGGCCCATCTGCGTCATGGTGCCAAGATGGAGACAGTGTGTCCTCCCTCTTGGTGTGTGCAAGGAGAAGAGGAGGGGGAACAAAAGGAAGGAGAGGCAATTTTCCTGAGAGTAGCAGTCTACATATCAAAGGGGACAGTGACAGAAGAGTAAACACAGGAAGAAAGTTTGGTCTGTCTATCTAGCTGTCTGACTTTCTTGCCACGCAGTGTGCTGGCTGAGTCAGGGGGACATCGCCCAGTCCTTCTCTTCACTGCGCAGCTGTGCAGAGTTCATTGAAATGGGCCCTTCCAAAATGAATTATTTTAGAGCAGGAATAAAAAAACACTTTGAAAGCATTTGGTATATTTTGGATTCATTTATCAGAAAGGGTATTCCAGATTATTCAGATTCCCCAATACATTCTACACTACACTCGAGTTCACCCCTGTAATTATCTTGGGGTATTTTTTGTTTCCACATTACATTGAGGTCACCCCAGTTTTGCCCAACACTTGTCCTGGGATAAATGGATGCTGTTATAACCAGGGATAAATGTAAGGTATTGTGTTGTGAGTTGAACAATGATAAAACCAGGGATGAGATCCAAGTGCGGAAAGAACAGTAATATACCAAAAGAAATTGGTTCCTTTCCCTCTGTTACAATGCCCCATGAACCAATTGAAAGAAAGTTTTGGCATTCATTCCATGTGGTGAACCCGCTGTTGAAGAAAAGAAATGGAGAACAGCATCTGAGAAGAAAGAAAATAAGGCCACCAAATAGATGGCAATGAAGAAATGGATTGGCTCCCTGTGTTTCAGGTTAAACATCAACATATTTTGCAAAAAAAGAAGGTTGTCTAGGAGTAGCCAAGCTCCAGGTGGTGGCTGCTGGAAAAAATGGTTGCTTTGGAAGGTGGACTATGTGGCATTGTACCCCTTTGGAGTCCCTCCCAGCCCTAAACCTCACCCTCCCCAGGCTCCACTCCCAAATCTCCACTCCCAAATCTCCACTCCCAAATCTCCAGGTATTTCCCAACCCATACTGGTAACCCTAAAGATGAGGCAGGTTCTGGGAACTAGCCAGTATCACCTCAGGCAGCCCCCCTCATCAGACATCCTTTGTTATCTACTAGGAATTTAAACCAGTGGTGTCAAACATATTACTCAGATATTATGTTTTTACTCCTGTGAAATGCCATTAAGGGAATTTTTTGTGGGTCTAAAAAAAAAAATTACTACCAACCAATATATTCATTATCGGCTATTATCCCCAGTTTAATCTTTTTATCTATTTAATGTGTTATTTTGATTATTTGTATCTTGTTGATGTAAATTTGTTTTCTCTTTAAATCATTTGTAATTAAGAAAAAGGGGTGTCAAACATAAGGCCCGGGGGCCAGAATCAGCCCGTCCAAGGCTCCTATGCGGCCCACAAGCAACTGGTGCAAGGGAGGGAACAGGAGACTGCTGGGGGGTGAGTGGGCAGATCTACTGCAATTGTGGCTTCAGCATGGCAGAACAACCTCATCTTCAGCACTGAAACAGCATAGGAGCATCTGCCCAGCATTGCGCCACTGGCTCTCCAGTCTACCCATGTGGGTTTTCCTCTGCACACGCACACACCATCCAGCCCATGGGGTATTGCAGTGAGGATATACCAACTCGGAGCTTACGAGCTGCTGTCCTTTATAAAGTTTATAAAGTTTTATGGCACACATGGCCCGGCCCGACATAGTGACATTTATGTCAGATCCAGCTCGTAACAAATGAGTTTGACATCTCTGATCTAAACCCTGTTTGAAGGAGACAGATCTTATTGATTTTTGGAAGGGAATGTTTGCAAGTGGATAAAAGTGTACACATTTTTAAAGAACTGTTCTTAACAGACCTGTAGGAGAACACTTTAACCTTCCAGGTCATTCAATGGATGACCTCAAAGTAGCTGTTTTATTACAAAGGAACTTCAGGAACAGAATGAAAAGGGAAATTGCTGAATTACAAGTTATTACAACACTTGGAACAAAAACCTCCCCAGGACTCAACAGGGATATTGGATTTTTATCCCATTACATATGCCAACCCATTCAGTCCTCACATATGTATCCTCAACAAGAAGGACTATAAATCCTCTATATTTTAGTGTATTTCTTTTTCAGAATAGTATATTAGAATACTGGATGTATGTCTTCTGACAACATTACATCCAGCGCCCTCTACACCTCAGAGGAGATAATTAAAGATTCTGTTACTTCCCACAATTAGAAAAAACACCTTTAGACATTTATCTGCTATTGTGACATATTTATTGCTTTACATCTGTTGACCTGATAACCTTAACTTATTATTTAGTTTTTCACTTTGCTTAACTTAAACATCATTGTGTTACATGTTAATTTGCTGTTCAATCCTTGTCTATACGTTTAGAACCTCATCTCCCATTCTAATGTATTTGAAAAAGTGTGCTCATACCTTGAATAAAACTTTGTTGGCCTTAAAGGTGCCACTGGACTCTATATTTGTTCTGTTTTTAACAGTATTATTCATGATGGCATTGATTAGGTCTTCTGCCTACAAGCATTTTTACATTATTGTTTTAATCAGTGTTTTTACATACTTTATGTATTTTGTTATGATTTACATTGTAAGCAGTCAAGTTCCTGTAAGGCAGAAAAGTGGCTAAAATTATTTCAGAAAAAGATGAAGGGCGGATTTTTATTCCCTGCTTTTCTCTACCATAAGGAGTCTCAAAGCGGCTCACGATCGCCTTCCCTTTCTCTCCCCACAAGAGGCACCTTTTGAAGAAATTTTGAGAAATTCCTGAGAGAATTGTGACTGTCTCAAGGTCACCCAGCAGGCTTCGTGGAGTGGGGAATCAAACCCAGTTCTCCAGATTAGAGTCCACTACTCTTAACCACTATATCGTGCTAGTGTTGCCAGGTCCTTACTGTGTTCTGGTGTGTGTGTGGGGGCTCCTGTCTTCTTCCTGGAGCCTTCAGCACATGCACTTTGCACATGTGCCACAATGACGTTATCCAGAGGTGACGTCATCACACAGAGCATGTTGCAGGGGACACTCTAGCATTTGAGAAAAAACACTATGGTTACCATAGGGTTTTTTCTCAAATGCTAGAGCGTCCCCCCCTGCAATGTGCACTGCACAATGACATCACATCCAGGTGAGGTCATCACACCGGGCACATCAGTGTGGGGCTGCTTGGGGGTGGGGCTCTCCCTGCTGGCCAGCTGAGTGGTGGTGGATTGGGGCCCACGAAAGTGTGGAAACTCCCATCCTCATCAGGGGGATGGCAACCCTACACCATGCTGATAATTAAAGAAACAAATTATCCAACATTTACATTTCTAACATTAATAATTTACTGACAGAGTTTCCCAATACTGTAAAGTTTGTGGCCCTGACAAAATGGCTGCCAAGGAGGCATATGTAGCCAGCCACAAAATGGCTGCCAGGGTAGGCCAGGGCCAATGACAACTTGTTCAGAGGTTCCAGGCCAAGCGTTTTGAAATAGGTGCTCCCTGCAGGCCCAAAGGCGATGCCTCCTGTCAGGCTCTTCTGAAGCAAACTTTTTTCTCTAGCCGGTATTTGCCCCTTTGCTTTGGGGAAGAAAGAAACAGATGTCAAGAACCACATCAGTGGGTGCTATGGTGCCCAGCTGAGCCACCTTGGGATGACTGCACTAGAATGTAGGCAGATGCTTGGGCTTGGCAACAAGATTATAGATGTTTTTGTTGGTATATCCAATATATTATTGATTTTTTTCCATTCACTGTGATGCCTCATCTGGATATATGGCAAAACCTCCTAATGAGGAACATGGACCATGGCCTGTTCCTTGAGGTTTACCTAGAAACGATGTATGAATCTAGACTGAAACTAAGAAGAAATTATAGGAAGATGAATTAATAGTGTAAAGGAGAAAGGTTATCTGTTTGAATAAGCAATGTTGAGAACGATGTTATAACGGGATGTGGAACTGAAGGCAATGGGGGGTGGGGGGGATCTTTCATCAATGGCTGCGTGGTATTTTGAAGTTTCTTTGAAGCATGTAGTGACATTTTGTTGGATTTGATGACTAATAAAATAAAACATGGTTAGAGTGTCACACTAGGATCTGGGAGATCCAAGTTTGAATTCCCTTCTCTGCCATGGAAGGATGCTGGGTGACCTTGGGCCAGTCACTCTTTTTCAGCCTCACCCACCTCACAAGGGCTCTTGTTGTAAAGATAAAATGGAGGAGGGGAGAGTTATGTAAGCTGCTTCTGGGAAGAAAAGTGGGGTATAAATATCTAAATAAATATTTCAGTCATTTCTCTTCCTAGGGTTACCTCTGCTAATGAAGACATTCACCTCCATAAGTGACTTTGGCGGCATGCGGCCATAAATGTCTGGGTACGCTGATTCAGTGCAACAGCCTTTTAAGGAATTGTTGACAAGACTGAAAGGAAGACTCTGACTGGCTGGCAATGAGTCACGTCTACAATATGGGTTTCAGCGTTCTCCTCACCTCAACGGCCAGGCACTATCACTATCAACAGCTCCATTGAGAAGAGGAACTCAGGTGGAATAAGCCGAAGACTGAATGCCGCGCCACTCTTTTCATGCCCTAAAAGGTAATGGAGAGCCAGACCGCAGATCACCTGTACAACATGTAGGGCTGCTGATGAAAGCAAAGAGAGACACGCAACAGAAGGATTTCCCTGAGGTAATGCTCCACAGGTAGATGAATTTCAGCCAAGTGTACAGTCAGAGGTCAGCATGGGGTGAGGGCTTCCATTCAGGGGTGACCTCATGAGGGGATTGTAATCTAGCATCCATACAGACTCAAGAGTTTTAGTTACTATCTATGGGCATCTCTGCACTGGCTTGTTTGTCATTGCCCTGCTCTAAGCCAGCTTCTTCCATTCATAACAGTGACGTGGTGCATGCGTTGCCTACTTGTTGAGCACGGGGTATTTGCAGAATCCAGCAGTGCTTTCAGACTAGTGCCTCCAGCATGCAGGTATCTATGCATGGCCTTGTTGCACATGCTTAATAGAGTGCCATGCAGTCTGGAAGAGGGGAGCTGTGGATCTAATCCTGAATGTGGAAGTTGTGTGTGACACAGGGTGCCCAGCAAAGCTACCCTCCCAGGCTGCGTGTTTGCAGATGTGCATTTGGCAGGAACTTGGAACAGAATCAGCAATGCCAAACAGACAAACATGCACACATCTACAGGGCCCAAGTGCCCATTTTGCTTTACAGAGATCCTGTTTGCCTATGCAGAAGGCCTATTTAAAAAGTTGAAGCATGGGACTCTCTAAACCAGGGGTGTCAAACATATGGCCCACGGGTTTAATTCGGCCCACATCTCTCTTCTCTCCCCCCACCCCTCCCCTGCCCATCCTCAACCTTCTGAACTGTCAAGCTTCCCAGTTCCCAGGCATGGCTAGAGTTGTTTCTTTAAGTCTGTTCTGTAAAGCGGCGGGAGCTTGATCATTAAGGCTGCTGTGCCTTCAAGTGGTTTTCTGTTGTATAATTGAGCTTGAGGCCGCAGCAATGTGAGTGTGTTAGAGCTGCTTATTTATTTAAGTTTGCTATGGAGGGGAGTTTGGTTGCAAACATTGTTATGTATCTTGATGCAGGCTTTTCTCTTGTGTTTATTGAGCTTGATACAGGAGCCACCTAGGTTTGCTAGGGTTCTGGGTTATCAATAATCCCTGTTCCTCCATTCTTCTTGGGGGTAGTGTTTGTTTAGTTAGGATTAGGTTTTGGCCTGGGCTATCCAGGTCATGGTTCAGTTGAAGAGCCTCTGCTTGGCATGCAGGGTTCTATCCCTGGTACCTCCAGTTAAAAGAACCAGGCTGGGGATTATTATGAGAAAGACTTCAGCCTGAGACCCTGGAGAGCCACTGCCAAGTCTGAGTAGACCTGGAAGGGGAGAGAAGCTTACAATGCCCAGCCATTTCATGTTTTCCCTTGGATCTAGAGAACTGACCATGAGAGCAGGCTGGGGAAGTAAAGTAGCATTCTCTGTACAAGCTGAGACACTGGCTGTGATCACACACACTACATAATGCACTTTCAATCCACATTCAATGCTCTTTCCAACTGGATTTTACTGTGTGAACTGGCAAAATTCAGTTGGAAAGGGCAGTGAAAGTGGATTGAAAGTGCCTTATTTAGTGTGTGACACTGCAGCCACTGCCACTGCCAGGCTTTATGGTGTGTGGTTAGGCTGGGGAAGGTTCAGCAATGAGGGAGGATATGGGATTCCCCCCTCCTGTGAATTTTATAGGCCCCCACTTCTATAATGGTGCTTTTCCCCATACTAAATGATACACTTTCAATACACTTTGCAACTGGATTTTACTGTGTGAAATGGCAAAATCCACTTGCAAATGGTAGCTGAAGAGGACTGAAACTGCATTTTTGCATGTGTGAAAGCTCCCTTATTTGCCAACTACAGTTTGGGAAATACCAGGAGATTTGGGGTGTGGGCCCCGGGGATGGCACAATTAGAGGAGGGGGTGGGATGTCAACAATGCACCCCATCCTCCAAAGCATCCATTTTTTCAAGGGGAGCTGAACTCTGTCGTCTGGAATTCAGTTGTAATTCCAGGAGATCCCCAGGCCCCACCTGGAGGTTGGCAACCCTATTTACAGCCCAGCCTGACAAAGTCCCGTTTATGTCAGATCCAACCCTCATAATAAATGAGTTCAACACCCCTGCTCTAAACTATCCTTAAGTTACTATCTCAAGGAAGCATCCTGTGGAAGATGCACTGGAGACATTTAAAAGCGATTTGGTGGTCTGCAACTGGCCTGTGTGGTATTCCTACCCCTATCTGCCCTGTTGCTCTCCTTTGGATCCCACTGTGTTGGGATCAGATTGGCAAAAAGCTATCAGCAAATGTGATGTCATCTTTGTTTATGTATTGCATTGTTCTTTTTATAGCTGGGGTCCCATCCTGTGTTGGCAGCTTGGAACTGGCTCCTGCTCCTGTGCAGAATCTGGGCTGGGACAAGAGGATAAAAGGGTATTTTACTGTGGCCTCTGCAGTCCCTACTATGGCCCCCGCGTTGCTTCAGCATTACTGTTGCATTTTCATATAATCCAGTGCATTTTATCCCGCCGTTCCTCCACCACCAAGGAAGACTGGGACTGGTATGCGGCGGAAGGCAATGGCAAACCACCTCCACTCATCATGTGCCTTTGAACACCCAGTGGTTAGGATCAGCATAGCTGAATGGCACGTGGACATGTGAAACTGTCTTAAACTGAACTGGACCCTTGATCCATCAAGGTCAGTAATGTCCACTCAGTCTGGCAGCGGCTCTCCAGGGTATCAGGCAGAGGTCTTTCACATCACCCACTGCCTGATCCTTTTTAAGAGGAGACACCAGGGACTGAACGTGGCGTGGGACCTTCTGCACGCAAAGGGAGCACATCATTCATTCATTCCTCCGAAACCCTCAAGGTCGCCTGTCTTGAAAGCCCTACAGGGTTGCCATTAGTCAGCTGCGACTTGAAGGCACTTTCCATCACCAGTGCAAGCAGTGCAATGAAGAGCCACAGTATAAGGCGGTGGGTAGACATTTAAGTCTTTGGTGCTGTTAGAAGACACCCCAAGGTAAGTGGTGCCAGAAAACCTGAAATCCTTGATTTCTGTTTAATGTCTCTCCAATGGGTGGTCTGTGTAGTTTATGGCTGGTGTCGCTGGTGGTCAATTTCATTGGTTCGGTATTGCTGGTTATGTTAGTTTGTGTAATATAGATAGTTTTAATTTGAATTGTTTTATATTATTCTGTATTCGGTATTGTATCAGTTTATTAGATTTGCTGTATAATAATTGTTGCATAACATCTATATCGACTCTCATTAGGGTTTGTTTGTTGATAGAAAATTCAAAAAAATAAATTAAAAAAAAATAAAGAAAGGACCAAGGGGAAAAAAGAGAGAAGATTCCCCAAGGTGACCATGTATCATCGTGTGCATGTAACCATTTGTTTAGCTGGTCATCTGTACGTTTTTCTTCCTTTCATTACATCTGAAGAAGTGAGTCCTGTCTCACAAAAGGTCATGCTGGAACAAGGTGCCCCTGGACTTCTGTGTTGATTTTCATCTCTGTTCTGAAATCTGTAGAACCACATTATCTGTCCTGTGAAATCCACCATACGGTGATCTCTGAAAATTAGGAATCCATGACAAAGTGGACTTTTCAGACTGACAGCATGTTGTGCCATGAAATTCCACAGCATCCTTGATTTGGGCTCTCTTTAGATGATTGATGAGTGTGTGGCAGGAGGCAAGTCTACTCTCCCCATTTGTGTTCTCCAGATATTCAAAGGACCTGCATGCATATGGAGTCTGCACATGTGCACCTGAACATGCACAGACTCCTGCATGTACAATCTGAGATGCTGGCAAATGGAGACTCTCAGAATTGTTATATTATTTATTTTATTTACTTAGTGGGGAGGGAATGGGGGGGATGTACTGGGGTTATATCTTAGCTCAAATTAAAAGCAAACATGATGTCTTCCTAAGATCTCATTGCTAAGTATTCCCTGATGGTGAAGATTAGAAGGCTGGAAGATGACTGGGGCAATTCTAAACAGAGTTGTACACACTTCTAAACCTATTGACTTCAATAGGATTAGAAGGGTATAACTCTGTTTAGGATTGCTCTGTAATTTTCTTCACTTTTTGAAAGTGGGGTTGGAAGTACGATTTTCCAGGCCATAATTGAGAACAGGTGTCTATGAGACTTCCTATCAGGGCTTTTGTGCAATGAAGGGATACAAACTACAGCTAGACAGAGCCCTCTTGAGGTTAAGGAATGAACACATGAAGCCGCCTTCTACGGAAGTAGACCTTTGGCCTATCAAGGTCAGTACTGTCTACTCAGATTGGCAGCTCAGGGTCTCAGGTGGAGGGCTTTCAGCTTGCCTACTGGCTGATCCTTTCAACTGGAGATGCCAGGGATTGAACCTGGAACCACACAGATGCCTTACCACTGAGCCACAGCCTCTCCTCCTCAAATAATCACCAGGGAGGCCAGAAATGGCCAAGTAGGCTGGCTGCTCAACTTCAGCAGGGATTTAGGATTAGGGACCAGACTGGACCACAGACCTAATTTTTCCACAGACCAGGGCCCAGTTCATAGTCCGTGAGCCCGGTCCATGCTATCCCACTGACATGGACCTCCCATGACCCTCCCAGGGGGTTCGTAATGTCTGTGTCGGTGGGGCTTGCAAAAGCCATTTAAAGGGAACACATTCCCTTTTGCAAAGCCACGCAGCACGTGAGTGAAGGCTGAGCAGTAACTTCACCCACCCAGAAGTGGGTGAAGTCACCACTTGGTTTCCACCCGTGTGCTGCAGTTTTGCAGAATTAGGGATGATGCCAATTTTGCCAGAAATACATTTGACAGTCAAACTTGCTGTGGTTGAACCTGTCCATCAAACATGAGCCGATCACCCAGCCAGTTTGGTTCATGCCAAACAGCCACAAATGCCTGCAAAACAGGTTTGCATCGGGTTTTTGCAAAACTGCACATGCACAAACATACAATTGGTTCAAACTGATCAGCAGCCATTAGCATCAGTACGGATTAGTTAGGCCAGCATCACAGGATAGATAGATTCAGGTGGGGAGCTGTGTTGGCCTGAAGCAATATAACAAAGTTTGAGTTCAGTAGCACCTTTAAGACCCATTTAATTCTGAGTATAAGCTTTTGTGTGCATGCACACTTCTTCAGATATGTTGAAACAGACTTCCTCAAGCCTTACATAAGGCTAGTTAGAGTAGAGTTAAGATGCATAAGTAACTGAGAGATAAGGATAGCTAAGATTGGATTAAAGCAGTTGGTAAGACCTGTGAATAGCAGCAAATTAGCATACAAATAAAAAGGGTTAACAAAAAGATGTGAGAACTAAATTTGAGTCCAGTGGAGTCAAACTTCATTCTCACATCCATTTGTTAACTTTTTTATCTATATACTAATTTACTGCTATTCACAGGTCTTACCAACCACTTTAATTCAACTTTAGCTGTACTTACGGCTCAGTTACTTTCAGATGGGTAGCCATGTTGGTCTGAAGCAACAGAAAATGCACACAAAAGATTCTACCCAGAATTAAACTTTGTTTGTCTTAAAGGTGCCGCTGGACTCAAACTTCACTCGGTTACTTATACATCTTGACTCTAACTAGCCCTTCCAGGCAACTAACCCCTCCCCAACTATATGTAATGGTTGAGGACGTCTGTTTCAATGTATCTGAAGGAGAGTGCCTGCACACGAAAGCTTACACCCAGAATTCAACTTTGTTGGGCTTAAAGGTGCCGCTGGACTCAGACTTTGTTCTTTCACAGGGTAGGGTTGTATTAAAACACAGCATTTATTTATGACTGATTTATATGATTGAACTGTTTCTTTGAACAATTGTCTGCTGGGTGGAACAGTGACACAGCGAGGTCAGGATAGCTACTAGAGCTCAGTTCGGTTGTGTGAGAAACATCTGAGTGCCCATGGCACAGAAACGGCACAGTTCAGAGGGAAACGCAGAGTGACTCAACCTGCCAAACGTTTACAGATTGATGAACAGTTGAACTGATTATCAAATCACTGCCTCCATTTGCAATTGGCAAACACGACACTGGTTGAACTCGTGAGTTTTGGAGAGCCAGTTTGGTTTAGTGGTTAAGTGCGCGGGCTCTAATCTGGGAGAACCGGGTTTGATTCCCCACTCCTCCACACGCAGCTGCTGGATGACCTTGGGCAACCCATCGTTCTGTCAGAGCTGTTCTTGACAGAGCAGTTCTCGAAAGAGTTCTCTCAGCCTACCTCACAGGGTGTCTCTTGTGGGGAAGGGAAGGGAAAGGAGATTGTAAGCCGCTCTGAGACTCCTCCTCCTGCTCCTCTTCTTCTTCCCTATTTAAAAAGTGGAAACTGATGTATGTTCAGCTGTGCCTCCAAAAACATAAAAAGTAATGTAATGCGGACAGATCACAACCATATTCAAACGTGCATTTGGGATCTTGCTGTACTGAGGTGCAATAAAATTGCTGGCATGGCAAGGCAAGGCCATCTCCCCCACTGGAGAGCCTGTATAGTTCTTGCAGCTATAGCTAGGTTCCCTGTCCTGCTTATGTACATTTAAACAGAGGGCAAAGCATTGACACATAACCAGATCACATTGGCTACTTGGCTTTCCATCATCTTCACCACATTCCCTGTGTGATCCCTGATTGGCCAGGATATATGGGGAATGTTACTGGAGCATCAAGGGTGGTGAGGGAAGCTGGGGATACCAGACATTTTGGCTGAGCTTGAACCCCCCCCCCCTTTTTAAAAAAACCTGCCTTCTGCCTTGCTATTTTTCAATAGCAAAATTTTAGGCTCGTTCTGAACAGGATAGAAGTGCAATGGACTGTTTTGCAGGAGGCCATCAAATCAACAGGATCTGTCTATAGTACATTTCTATTGCACAGAGCCAGACACATGGCTCTCCCATAGAATTCTGGCCAAATGCTAGAGTGTCACCCAGGCTGGGTTGCGCCGGAAGCAACATCATCACCCTGGTGATGCCTGAGCCATGGCTCAGTGGTAGAGCATCTGCTTGGCACGTGGAAGGTCCCAGGTTCAATCCCCGGCCTCTCCTTTAGATCTGGCAGTAGGTGATGAGAAAGACCTCTGCCTGAAACCCTGGAGAGTAGACTCTACTGACTTTGATGGACCCAGAGTCTGATTCAGTAGAAGGCAGCTGCATGTGTTCATACGGATTTTGTCTCCTTATTTGACCCAGACATTTCCTCCCCTTGCAAAGCTAAGCAGCAGCAGGCAAGTGGAGCATGGGGCAGGAACTCCCTCAGCCCCAGTTGGAAGCTGGCAACCCTCCTTTTGAAAATGATTGGTAGAGTTTTATGCGGGGGGGGGGGGATAAGATCTGAATTGCACCTTTATTCAGCTTGATGATTATAATTGATTTCTGATGCCTTCTTTTGTGTGGTTTTGAATGCTTAATTTCCACTTGTCAGCCCTAGATGTGTAATGATAGAATCTGCAGACGCTGCCTTATTGTTAACAGGGAAGTGGGAATTTGATGAATTGTCCTAAGAACACACGACAGTAGTTCTAGAACAAGGCTTAGAGACAGATGTACAAGATTTTTCAGAGAGCCAGTTTGGTGTAGTAGTTAAGAGGAGCGCGGACTCTAATCTAGGAGAACTGGGTTTGATTTCCCATTCCCACACATGCAGCTGGTGGTGTAACCTTGGGTCAGTCACATGTTCTCTCAGAGCTGTTCTCTCAAGAGCAGTCCTCGAAAGAGCTCTCTCAGCCCCACCTACCTCACAGGGTGTCTGTTGTGGGGAGGGGAAGGGAAAGGAGATTGTAAGCTGCTCTGAGACTCCGAGTGAAGGGCGGGGTATCAACCAATCTCCTCTTCCAGTCATTCCTAATTCTTTATCTTTGGATTCAGAAAGATAAATCTTTTAAAGTAATATTTCTCATATAAAATAAGAGAAGAACAAGAGAACGGGGCTTAAAAGCACCTTTCAAAGTTCATTGAAGTCAATGGATTTCGAAGGGTGTAACTCTGCTTGGAATGACAGCGCTGATTGCAACTAATTTTTGCTGGATTGCGTCCAAGCTTATTAGTATCTGCAGCTCATGGCTGTCTTAGGTAGATGCTGAACTCGTACACATGGAGAAAATCGCAATATACAGCTCCCTAATTATATATCCCTGGGGTAAGCAGTGGAAAACACATTTTCAGATTGTCAAGGGTGGCTTTCCCCCCCTTCATAAAAAGACAAGCGATTCCAAGAGGAAAATACAAACAAGCCCAAATTCTACCAAGATTACAGGCTGCTCCAGGATACCACCTTAACAAATGGGTGGCGCTGAGGCTTCACTGCTGAACATGCCATTGCTGTGATCAGAAGAAGCCAGGAGATGGCGCCAAGTGACAAGGCCACACGCTCAAGACCAGGCCTGTGTGTTACTTTTAAATTTCAGGACTGCCAGAGCTGTGGCTGAAGGTTACCTGCTTGATGTTAGTCTTCTTGTAGAGAGGATTTGAAAATTGCCATCAACCACCTCACAAGCACAAGTACCTGGGAGTCTAAATTTGTTTCCAAGCAGCAGCAGTGGTTTCTCTGTGCTCCTTAATTAGGATGATCAACTGACCAGCAGGCCCCATTCAGAGCACAAGTGGCTGTACGGGGTACCATGGCAACAGAGTTGTTTGAGCCAGGCAAAAGCTGTCCTTCTGATCAATGTTCAGGCCTCCTTCCCTCTCCTAGGGCCTGCCCACAACCTCCAGGAGGGGCCCGGAGTTCTCCTGGTATTACAACGGATTTCCAGACTAGAGTTCAGTTCCCCTTGAGGAAGCAGCAGTTTCAAAGAATGGACTCTATGGCATCACATCACAGCTGAGCTCTCCCCCTCATTGAAGAGGAGGAGGAGGAGGAGGAGGAGGAAGAGATTGGATTTATACCCTGCCCTTCACTACCAGAAGGAGCCTCAGAGTGGCTTACAACCTCCCTTCCCTTCTCCTCCCCACAACAGACACCTTGTGAGGTAGGTGGGGCTGAGAGGGCGCTGAGAGAACTGCTCTTTCAAGAACAGCTCTGACAGAACTGTGGCTTGCCCAAGGTCATTCAGCAGCTGCAAGTCTGCAAGTGGAGGAGTGGGGAATCAAACCCAGTTCTCCCAGATTAGAGTTTGTGCACTTAACTACTACACCAAACTGGCTCATAGGGTTGCCAGCTCTGGGTTGAGAAATTCCTGGGGATTTGGGGTGTGGAGCCTAGGGTGGGGAGAGACCTCAGCAGGGTACAATGCCACAGAAGCCACCCTCCAAAGGAGCCATTTTCTCCAGGCAAACTAATCTCTACTGCCTGGCAATCAGTTGTAATACTGAGGGGGGGAGGGGTGTCTCCAGGCCCCACCTGGAGGCTGGTAACCCTAAGCCTTAAACCCATCAGAACAGTCCAGATTCTACCATTTTCCCATTGACTTAGGAGCAGCCATTGGGCTTGGGAGCCGGGATCCCTAACCTCTTTGAGCCTGTGGGCACCTTCAAAATTTTGAGGTGGTGGTGAGCATCATCCCCAAATGGCAGCCACAGGAGGCAAACCATGCCTACCACAGGGGGTGGAGCCAAAGATGATACCCCCCTCATTTTGCACAAGAACCACAGAAGGGGGAAGGAAGGGGGGGGGTTAAAAAGAATGAAAACCTGAAGGCTAAATGGACCCACACATTGACTAAGGAAAGCCTGGGTAGCTAAAGTTGCCAGGTTTCCCCTGGCTGACCGGGGGGGGGGAGCAGTTGGGAGTAAGGGTTCCCAGAATTCCTGGATGTTCGGGGGTGAACAGGGACCTCAATGGGGTACAATTCCACAGTCCACACTCTCTAAAGCATCCATTGCCTCAGGGAGACGAGCTGTAATTCCAGTGGGGGGGGCAGGTCCCACCTGGAGGCTGGCATCCCTACGGGGTACTCATCAGTCCTGATTCTCCAATGGCTTCAACTTTTGCCGGCATAGAAAAAAAACTTTCATTTGAGTGAAGGTATATAATGAGCCCTGCCTTACAACAGCTCTGCCCACCTTCTGAAAAGCTTGAGGGGCACGATATTACCCACAGGCACCATGTTGGAAAAGCCTGGTTAAAGCCAAAGATACCCCCTTCTCAAGTCCCCAGGTGGGACAGCTCCTCTCTAGACTACAGAGATCAGTTCCCCTGGAGAAAATGGAAGCTTTGGAAGATGGACTGTGCGGCATTGTATCCTACTGAGCTCCGTGTCCTCCCCAGGCACCATCCCCAAATCTCCTGGAATTTCCCAACTTGGATCTGGCAACACTAACCAGGGGGCCCTGGCAACCCTAAGTCATGAGGCTGAGAGGCAAAGTTATCTGGAGGCCTCCAGAAAGCCTTTTCCTCACACACACTGGCCTCACTACCAGTTTTTCTGCAGGCCTAGATTTCCCACACAAGTCTGTATGGTCAAAGCAATGGTATTCCCAGTAGTCATGTATGGCTGCGAGAGTTGGACCATAAGGAAGGCTGAGCACCGAATAGATGCTTTCGAATTATGGTGCTGGAGAAGACTCTTGAGAGTCCCTTGGACTGCAAGGAAATCAAATCAGTCAATCCTAAAAGAAATCAACCCTGACTGTTCCCTGGAAGGCCAGACAATGAAGCTGAAGCTCAAATACTTTGGCCACCAAATCAGAAGGGAGCACTCACTGGAGAAGACCCTGATGCTGGGAAAGATCGAAGGTCAAAGAAGACGGGGACGGTAAAGGATGAGATGGTTAGACAGTGTCATAGATGCAACGAACATGAAGTTAAGCAAACTCCAGAGGACGACGGAAGACAGGAGGGCCTGAGGTGATGTGGTCCACGGGGTCGTGAAGAGTTGGACTCGACTGTGTGACTGAACAAAAACAAAAAACAAGATTGCCCAGGCACCCTTGAAGCCTCGGGATCGGGCCTGGCAAAATGGGAGCCAATTGCTATTAAGAGCATTCGTTTCCTGAAGCTGGGTGGCAGTGAAGCTGTTTTGGGGGGGGGGGGCTGATACTTCCATCCCAAAGTGGGGTTGGTTTGACCCTAAAGGGGATCATCAGGCATTAATAAAGAGGTAGGAATACAGTGCATTGCATTCAGAAATTTCATTGTTTTCCTGACAGTTTTTCCATGGAAGTTTTGCCCCGTGTGGTTGTAGTGTACCTGCATTTTCTGCTCCATTTTTATAACTGTTATCTTACTTAACTTACAGTATTTGGTAAATAGTTGTGTTCCTATTCACTCTAGGGCTGTGTAGGGTTGTCAAATTCCTGGAGATTTGGGGGCAAAGCATGGGGAGGGATTTCAGC
>NW_015166422.1:1273630-1338336 GCF_001447785.1 Gekko japonicus
CCCCCCCCCCCCCCCGAACAGCAACATCACATGAAGTGCCTACATCACCCACAAGTGGTGTGGGCATGCTCTGGTATTTGGGCAAAACTCTATAGTTTGAGGGCAATTTTCCCAAAAGACTTCTGCCCCCAAACCCAGAGTGTCATCCCTGATGTGCCTATGCCACTTCCGGGTGATGTAGGCATGGCGCGTAACGTCACTTCTGGTGGCGTTGGCATGTCGGGGCCACGCTTCCGGCTCCTGGAACATCCCCCCTACCTCCGCCCCCAGTGTCTCAAACAGACCTGGCAACTCTGTTTAGAGTCCACCCTCCAAAGATGCCATTTTGTCCAGGGGAACTGATTTCTGTAGTCTGGAAACCAGTTGTTTCTGGGAGAACTCCAGGCCCCATGTGGAAGTTGACAACTCTAGTGGCAAGCCTGAAGGTGGCAACTGGTAGGAGACTCCCCTGTGAAGGGGGCTTTGCCTGCACCGTGACATCACTTCTGGTACAACCTGGAAGTGACATTGTGTCACTGGCTGCGCTCTAGCATTGGCTCCAACCTCTATAGTTTAACCATAGATCTTGGGGCAAATGCTAGAGTGTTGCATAATACGATGATGCCACCCCCAAATCAACCAGAAGTGACATCACGGTGTTGCTGATAAAGCCAGTCCTCCCACCATTTCCCCCACCATACAGCTGCGTGGCAGTAGACAGTGGGCAGAGGGGGTGGGAGACTTGGCTTCCCTGGTTTACTCTGCCCAGGTGCTTCATGCCTCATGTGGCCATACAGGGCACACCCTGGCTGAAGGAGTTGCTGGGGGGGGGGGGAGGTCAAGAACGGTGCCCTTGCCTACTCCAGGGCTGAAGGGACCAGAGAAAAGAAGGGTCTGGAAATGACCCCTGCTGACAACAAGATCCTACAAGGTCATGTCCCTTCCTGTGACTCCTTCACAGAAGAAAGGGCTGTTTCACACCTTCCCGAGGCAGGAAATTCCTTGGAAACAAGGACCGGGATTTTGTGCACCCTTCAATCAACAAACAATTGCCAAACAGGCCATATATGATTGGTTGGGACTTGAAAATTTATTCCAACGTGCTGTTGCTTTTCTTAAAAAAAAAACAACTTGGCTCAGGCTGAGTAGTACAGACTGAAGTGTAGTAAAGGCAATATACTCGTAAAAACTTTTTCATTCACAGTACAGATGTCATTTACAAGAAGAGTCACAAACATCAAATGCTGAGATTTTTTTCTTTTTTCTCTTCTTTTTTTATATTATATTCTGTGCTTTTGACCTCCAATTTTTTTTTGCACTCTGATAACCATTACAGACATTGTAAGATGCAAATGTAAAAACTGAATTGAAAATAAAATTACAGGCAAAACAACCAAATTACATTGTACTCTGTACATATTTACAGTACCTTTTTTTTGGAATGTATTGCCATTTTAAGAACATATAGAAACTTTCTAAAGGACTATTCCACTTACAGAATACATACACCTTTTATAAAAAAGGCAAATATTTATCTTACATGAGACCATGTATATTAAATTTTGCGTACACATTATAATATTTTTTTACATTACATTTACTAAAGTGAGCGTAAGTGCCGTAACATTTCAATAACGTAAAACGTGTTAGGACCCAATTTTGGTATTTACTTTTTTTAAAAAAATATTTTACCTTTTAAAATTCACAAACACTGTGCAATAACTGGACAAAGTAAATCTTAAGATAACACACACACTAGCATACATACACACACTCTCGCACACAGTCAAATCAAGTGGGAGATAAAATGCAGGGGAAAGTTATTGTAGAGACACAATAGAAGGGCTAGATCAAAACACGTCACTCTTGACTCCAAAAATGGTTTGTCTTAAGAACAGGAGATATTGCTTGCCTGAATACTTTTAAAAAGCCAATTGTAATAAAATGTAGCAAAAGAAATTTCCTCAAGGTTTGCTATTTTGAGGAGCAGCAATCATCTTAACTGTAAAGGCCAGATCTTTTTTTTTTTTTTTTTTAAAAAATCTCATTGAGCCTTAAACCTGTCGGAACAACCCAGCAGTTAGTTTTCCCATGGAGCCATATTGGTTAGTTCCAAGATGTCCCTCCTCGTGTTTGAAGAGTTGTTTCACATGTCACACTACAGCTGTGCACCAGAAAAAGTGCCAATAAACCCCAACAGTGTGCTGTTTGCACAACCTTTTCTGCAGGCACACAAATGGCTCTACAACCTACCTATTGGAACTTTTAGGTACATATATATGTATGTACATATGAAGCTGCCTTATTGTAAATCAGACGATTGGTCCGTCAAGGTCAGTACTGTCTACTCAAAGTAGCAGCAACTCTCCAGGGTCTCAGGTAGAAGTGTTTCACATCAACTATTATCTGATTCCTTTAACTGGAGATGTGGGAGATTGAAACTGGGGCCTTCTGCATGCCAAGCAGATGCTCTACCACTGAGCCACAGCCCCCTCCCAACTCTTGCACAAAACAGCAGCAGTGTGAGCGGTCCATTTCCACCCGCTCCTGGTTCTGTAGCTCCCACTCATACTCATTCCAAGTGTGAGTACCATTTGCCAGTGAGGCAGTCCTACTCACATGGAAGCCCAAGTGCAGACCCCTGGAATTTGGTGTCATAGTCAGAGTCAATTTGGCTCACAGCCAAATATTTGCACTTCACTGGGTTGTGAATATTCATTCAACACTGTTGATTAGAAATCAGATTTTTAATGCCCTGGGGGTATCCTTACTACTTCTTACCTTCAGAGAAAGTTATTAGATGAATTCACATTGCTGGAATAGACAACCAACTGGTTTGAAATGCTGACCTTTAATGAACTGTTAAAATGTGCCCGTCGTAGTTACTGGCTACCACAAACATTCAGAAACCACATAGCATATCTCAGTGCTTTAATGAGAACTCTTTCATAAAACTACAATAAAGCACTTTGTAGTTTCAAACGAAGATAGACTGTTTGTTTCATCACTCTCTTACTGTTTTCTTTGGCCTTACTTAGGGATAAAGCTTAGCAAGGAACTTTGCAACAGTCAAGTGAATGTTTGGGAACCAAAATACAGAGGGCCCTGCCCCTGGAAATTTTCACATTTTCTGGCTAAGCTTAAGAATGACCAGCTCATACTTTGCAAGATATCTTCATGGAAAATTCCTTGAAAAGAATGCTTTTAACTTCTCAAAAACTGACCTCCATGCAAAAAACATTAAAAAGAAAACCTATAGAATTCAGGATTTTGAAAAAAAGAAAAATTACAATAGTACTTTCTAGCCTAGATTATTAAAATCTGAAACAATTTTAAATAATGGTGGGTTCTATCAAGTCTCTTTTAACCGAAGACACGGTAAGGGAACAGTTTGTCCCATGGCTCTCTCCTTAGGCTTCCCCTATAGCACCACACTGTGGGGACTACACAGCAACTGCTGATGATGGGCCTTGGCCCCTGTGGTTGACCTGGAGCTCCTCCTTTGGGGCAATTTAAGTGCTTCCGGTTAAGCACATTCTTAAGGCGTTGTTAGGTCTGCCTCAAGTGCTCAGCACCTTGCAGTTTGAGCCCTTAGTGTGTTATGGTAGCTGGCCATAAGGAGAACCAGCTCCAGATAGCCAGTCAGTGCACGCAGCAGGATGCCGAGAAATGCCCCGGAGACAACAGGAGGCCAGTTGGTTAGGACAGATCGATGGAAGGGGATCACCACAACCTTTTATTTTCTTGTGTTGCAAACTGTCTCAGAGCTGCTCCAACAAGAGCATTTCACATGTGATGCTTAAACCAGCTTTGCCTTCAACCTGTCTCTCATGAGTCTGTCAAACCTACTTTTCTCTGCCATTTTCAAGCGACGCAAGTGGCACAAGAGAGGCACATTTAAGCCTCACATGTGGAAACCAAGGCTGGCTGGGCTTTTGCAGTAGGCAGCATCGGAGAGCATGCCATCATACTGGCATCAAAGGAGACTGAAAACTATCCTTTGCAGAGACACAGATGCAAATGTTCAGGACCTGGACATCCATTGGATCCCAGACTGGGGGGAGGGGTGTCCTCTACAATTGGGGAAAGAAGACCGTATTGTCTACCAAAGCTAGATACAAGCTGCCCTGCAGCGTGTCTTCCATGCTCTGCTTGTGCAGTCCAGTGCCAATCATCCTCGTATCCTAGTGTTTCTCCCAAAACATATATGCTCTTGATAGTATAATATGTACAAGATGCTCTTTATGACTATCAGTTGCCTTTTTATGCAGGCAAGTGGAGAAAACATTCCTCTGCTGAAACCTAAACAAGAGCAAAAGGTAACCAGACCCAGACAGTTATTTAAAAAAACCAAAACCAAACACATGTCCTGGATTGTTAACAGACTCCATTGGAGCTGAAAGAAAATGTAACTTTCCACGCACCAAAAGGAGAAAAATTCAAAGGCTGAAAAAACCGAGTGTCCTGTGCCATTTGATCTAGCCCCAACAAAACACAACTTCGGATACACATAATATGAATGGATAATAAATGTGCAGGTGTCCCCATAATGGCTCAGGGACAATTTTAATACCCAGAACCATTCGGTACAAATAGAACTGCATGGAAATTAAGGTAGTGAAGGGGAGCGGGGAGCAGAAATTAACTAGCCAAAATGGCCACCGACACCATAACAAAGACAGAATGCTTCCCAGTAATGCCCACAGAGGTTTTGATCCAGGGCTTTCTCTCTTTCACTGAATCTGATGGGTGACATTCTAGATCTTTCAAAACTATTGAGAATGCAGTGGAAATTTTGTTGGAGCTGAACTTTAATCCAGTGGTAAATGTTCATACCTATAACCTGTTGAAAAGTGGGTTGTACTAATCCTTTCAATAAGGTCTGTGGAATAGGTCCAGGGTGGACTTGCTACCAAGATCATTCTGGACTTCTGCAACAAAAGAAACTTCAGAAGTGGAAGTAAACAGAGGAAAAACACTCATAGACCATGAATGGCATTTTCCAGTGAATTCTGAAATTCCAGAGTCAGTTTGGTCACCTTCACAATCTTAATGTTATTTTAAAAAAATACATCCTGTTGTCCATAATTTCATATACAAACACAAACATGAAATGATACATTGTGGATTATTCATTTAACCCTCTCCCCCCCCCAAGCCATTCCATGTTGTTCACCTGTGCAACAATTCCTGATTTATTTTAAGATCGCTTGTTATGATTTAATTCATTTCATTTGCACTTTTTTTTGTAGTATGTACATAATAATTCAGAACATCTCAGAAGGAAAGAAGGGTCTATGGGTTAATTATTGGTGGAACGGTTTTTGCCAAGAAGTTGTACGTACCTCGTACGTAGGGAGGGACCCTCCAAATATGCAATGAGATTGTTCTTTCTCAGAGCAAACCAGTGGCTATATTAAAGCTGTATCACCAGGGCAATGTTGTATGCCTCTGACGTGACTTCTCAATATGCGGTGTCATGCTGTTGAGCGGTGGGAACTACTACTATTTTTATATTATTCTTCCCTTCTAATAGAAAACTTTGTGATGGAATTGGGCAGTGAAACAAGGCTACCTACAAGGAATGCAGGGCTTTCTGTGTACATGGCGGCAGGTGATAGGGTAGAGAGACACACTTTCCAGGTATGCTGAAAGACTTTGGAAATGAAAAGAGGGAGAAAAATTCCATAAAAATTAGTTGGACAAGGACTAGGCATGCTCATTACACTCTAGGAGGCATGGAATGTTGAAGGCAGTTTGAGAGAGTAAGGGGAAATGGATCTGCTGAAGCCTGTAAAAGTCTCTGGGAGGATATGAAGTGTGTACCCCTTCTCCTGTCCCCTGAAAAACCCTATTCTATACAGCAGAGGGAAGGAGAGGTAGGAATATACTTCTCAATACACTGTAACACTCAGGTTTGTGGATGCACGGACAGAGTTTCCTAGGAAGTTATCACAATGGGGCCAAGCATGCTATGCTTCTAGATGGCTAAGATTCAGCATTAGGTGAGCAAACTGTTTAAAAAATGTATTATTACTGTACATAACTGTAACGTATATGCAAGATCGGTAGTCTTCCTTTCAGGTAAATAAGATGTCTAAAAGTGCAGCAGTCTTATGCGATTGCACTGCCGGCGATGGAGGGAAGAAAACTCCCAACTCCTTGGGTTTCCTTGAGGGCCTCCATCTTGTGGTGCTTGCCAAAACAAGCTGATTGGGTAACCATGAGCCATGACAACCTGGCGGTTTGAAATGCTCAGAGGCCCCCTATACAAATATGGATTAATCTTCTGCATTTTTTGAAAATATTGAAAGGAACGAAAAGGGTGGGGGAGACAATTTCCCTCCCTGGGATGATCAGGTTGGATTCCCCCCCTCCCTCCAATTGAGAGTGCTGGATAATTATTTTAAGAATGGCTTGCAAAGGTGAGATTTTATTTCTCTAACTGGAGAGTGAATTGTCGAGGGGTAGCATTTTTTAAGGAAACAGCCAAGTCTCTGCCTTCCAGAGGCCGGTGAAAGGCACCCTAAAGGGGTTGTGTGCGTGTGTTAAAGCAGCAGGCCGTCCTGGAATTTAAAGCAAGGAGAATGCTTGGGGAAACCTAGAACGGGACACTGTTAATGGAAAGACTTTTTACATTCAATATATTTCTATTTTCTTTACATGCTATTTTTTTTTTGGGGGGGGGGACCCTTTTTTAATGGGTCCCTTCTTTTAAAAAGTGCTTTGGAGGGGATTTGTGTGCAAATCAGGCACATCATAGATCCTTTTTTCGAGGGGAGGGGAATATCCATTCATGGCCCCTGGGGCCTCCCCGTACAAAATAAGTGCTAGTTTCAGTTAAAATTCAAGGGTAAACACTCCCCCCCCTCAAATTAAAGCTATCACAGCTGTCCTTAAAGCACATTTATAGGCAACCAGAGCAATGCAAATCATAATTATAATATAAGCACTTGGGCACATATTAAATAAAACACCTAATAAATAGGGATCGTTGCTGTCTGTACAAGGGGCACAGGGTCATTTTGCCTAATAACTCAAACCAATATATTTTAAGAGGTGTTTCGGCTTTCCCCCCCAATTTTTTTTCAGTGCATCTCTTCAAAACGCTTCTCGACCCCTTTCTCATTTTGCAAACTACATGAACTGACATTTAAATGGTGGAGCAGATGCAAACTAATAAACCTCTTTCCAAAACTCTTTAAAAAAATTCATACCCTCAGCATCTGTATATTTCAAGCAACAGAATGGTATAGAAAAAGGCACAGGTACATGTGGAAATAAGACCAGACAGAAACAAAAGAGAACCAGCAACATGTCTGTGAGTTTGGTCACACTCCAAAGTCCTTCTTTTACCAATAAGCGTTGACCAAGATGTGTCAATTTACATGGGAAATCAGTGACAAAAGATGAAAGGTGGGCTCAAGTACTTCCTGTATCGTCATCCACTTGCCTCTGCGGTAGGCTGAAGCCTCCTTGTTCCAGGGGTGGGCTATTCCTCCGATGTGCCCCCGCTTGGGGGGCTAGCTCTCCTGAGAAGTTCCTTCTCCTAACAGAGAGTGGGCAAGAGGCTGACTGGCCTGACAGGGACTCTGCCAAACAGCCAGTGCTGCTGCTCCGGTCCAGGGTCTGGGCTGGAAAGTCTGAGATGAAAGTGCGGGTGGGTTCAAAGGAAGTGCTCGAGCAGCTTGGGTTTTCCTTCCCTGTCTTTACCAAGGGTTCTTCCCCACTCGTCAAAGATCCTGGAGAGCGCTCACACTTTGGGCGGGAACTCTCACTAGGAGTTGAACAGCCTTCCTGCTCTCTGCCACTGAGTTCAGCACACGTTTTAACCCTGTATTCCTCCTCGGCTACCTTCCTCTGAAGCCTACTAGTCCTTATCGGCCCTTCTAAGTAGCTACTGCCTTGAAGCGGTGGAGTTGCTGCTGATGATGATGACACCATTTCCTGTGGATCCCGGGCTTCTTGGCTCCTTTCTTTTGCTGGGCCAAATTCAGAGAAGGTGCCACCAGGTGCAAAATGGCTGGCATGCAGTGACATTACGGAAGCACGGCCCAAAGTAGGATGGCTGCTTGGCCTCGTTTGGACCATCTGGATGCCCCCTATTGGAATCATGGGACATGGGCTCCTGGGGAGCTGCTGGGAATGCAATGGGAGATGGCTGAAGACATAGTCTTCCACTCGGCTTGGAGGGCGGATGTGTATTTCATGAGGTGATTGCCAAGGTCTTAAGCAGAGGTGCTGAGCAGGACCAGGTGAACTTGTCAGGCGCCTTGATGCCGTCTTCTGTGATGACGGGAAGAATAAAAAGTACCATCAGCATATTTATTTTACAAAATTACATTTTGTGCCCTCAAACAATGGGTTCCTGCCAAGGGTCGTTTCGTAGAAAAAGAGCTAGGGGAACTCATTAGCATAACTCATTAGCATATGCCACACCCCCTGACATCACCGGAAGTGTGTCATAAGGCCACACACCCCGCCCCCAACGGTCCCGGCCACCGCTGCTGGCCTTGCAGCTCCACTGCTGAGCCCCATGAGGGGCCCAGCGGTGCAGGGAGGAAGCAACTTACCCTCCCTCTACTCCTGCCTCCTCCTGGCTGAATGAGGGCTGGAAGCGGGGTGGCCGGAAGCAGGGGGCGGGGCTTCGTCATGTGCCCCGCCCCCGTACCTCACCCGGGGGAACTGCGATCCCCCGCGATCCCCCCCGAAATGACCTCTGGTTCCTGCTACTTATTTATCTAGAGCATTTTAAACCTCTCCTTTCTCCAAAACTGGCCTCATGGATGAGTTTCAGTGACAATTAAAAACAACAACAATACAAGCATACAACAAATGCTTGTCATCAAAAATTAGGTGTCAGAACTGTCAAAAGCCCTCCTTCCACCTTGCATAACTTGCAGGATCTCAACAAAGTGGAAGACAGCTTTGCTAACGACTTCAGGAACCCTATTCCATAAAACAGGAACACCTACTGAAAAAATCCTAGATCTAGCAGTGACTGTCCTAACTACCTTACAGGAAGGCATAACCAATAGGTATTGATCATGTGAAAACACTGGGAATTAAATAGTATGTCAGATTGGCATTTATGTGGAAGATATTGTATGTCTTCTTCTTAATTACTGTTTCCCCTACAAAAGTCATAAACAGCAAGCCAAGGTTAACTACCTGAGTTACAATGTGATTTTACTAAGGTTCCAAAAATTTAGCCACATGTGAAGTTACTTGTTTGTCTTCATCTCTTAGTAACCAAGAAGACTTAGCTTCTAGAGAGATACAATCCTGCTTAAGCAAATGAAAAATCAGTTCAGCTCTCATATCTGAAAATTTGGGGCAATCCAAAATAATATCATCTATCAATTCAGTTAGTATCATATCCACAGAATATATTAATATGGAATGCCTTCCTAGCAACACCTTCTATATTTTGGAAGAGGTACTTCAAACAAGTAGTATGGCACTTTTATCAGGGGAAGAATACCAACTGAAAAGGATGCACATACTCTGTGAGCGCTAACCAGCATATTCTTATAATCAAGGTCCTTCAAGCATTTTTAATTAACCCAACTTTTCACAGCTACTTATAGTTTCTATCATATCACAGGTGATGCCCAGACATAGTAATTTGAATTCCAAGTATTTGTCCTTATCATTCGTATGACGATCCACCATAACTAATCCAAAAAGACCTGATTAAGTTCTATCTCACCATCTTTATTTTCAGATTAAACGGTCTCCACCAAGCCTTTGCTTCAAAGGACATCTCCCTAATCTCAGATCTCCAAGTTATTCCTGCCACACATCTTGGAGTTCCCAGGATATTGCGCAAATTTTTTTAGTAATGGTCCATCTGTTATACTAATCCAGACCCCTACACCACACAACAGTGGCCAAGAAACTTTAGCATTAAATGCTTTAACTGATGCAGGGACATACTGTATGTATCAAAAATAACTTAAATTAGGCACACTTGAACTAGTGGAGAGAAATATGTGATCTTTCAGTTGTTTTCTCAAAACTAAATGAAGGCTGCATAATACTGGGTTAGATTAGATGAACATATTAAAGCTCAGGTTTTTAATATCTTATTGTTTGATTGGTGGTATTTTATTTATTCATTCAAAATATGTATATGTCCACCTTTCTCCTGAACATCTTATGACCTGAGATGGGTAGAAACAGTATAAAAAAGAATTTTATAAAACAAGCATTAGAATAAAAAAATACACATTAAACTAACCTAAAACATCTTATGCCCTCCCACCACTAAGTATATTTATGAACATATTTGACATTTTTATACTGATTGTGCAGTCTGCACATAGTCTATCTAGTTCAGGCAGAGAACCCCATTCCCACCCTCTGTCACCCAGGGTCCTTTTAACTGGAGACACCAGGGAATGAATCTGGGGACTTCTTCATCTGCCATCGGGTCATGACTTCTATCACTTACAAACATAAGAAGATTGTTTACTTGGAGATTTGGCCTGTGGTGGCTCAGAGGTTAAGTGAGCTCCCGTCTCTGGCCCCAGCTCCTGCCAACCTAGCAGTCTGAAAGCAAGAAATTGCAAGTAGATAAATAGGTACCGCTTCGGTGGGAAGGTAGCAGCATTCCGTGTGCCTCAGTGTTTAGTCATGCCGGCCACATGATCATGAAAAAAGTCTTCAGACAGTACTGGCTCTTCAGCTTGGAAATGGAGATGAGCACTGCCCCCCAGAGTCAGATTCAACTGTCTTTCGAGCAAGGGAAACCTTTACCTTTTACTTGGAAATGCCAGGGATTGAACCTGGGACCTTCTGCATGAGAAACATGTGGCCAGTCTCCAAGTTTTGTTTATTTGACCACTCCCTAATTTCAAAGAAAATATTTTTGAGGGAAGAAATCCAAAATGAAAATTTTGGATAGAGGCAGTAGAGCTTACCCATTTAGGTTCTTCACACAGCTCTGTATTTTTGCCAAGCGACTTGTGAGGTAGAGGCATTGAAGATGATATCCCATGCTGATTTTTACCCATACTGCGAATTTTTTCATCTGGTGCCAAATGACTACTAGAAGGCAAATCTTCTCTTCCTGGGGATGGGTAGCGTGAAGGTGGCTCTGAATAGCTGAGGGGAAACATCTTCTTCATGGATAAGTATCTGCCTGAAGACACTTCTCTACTTGGAGACACTCGCCTCACAGGAGAGACTCCTCTCTCTGGTGGGGGGCCAGCCCGTGATGACAGCTCTCTTCTTGGCGAAAGGTACCTGCTTGGTGAGAGCTCAAGTCGTGGAGACAAACTCCGCAGAGGAAATGTCTCCCTCCTTGGGGACATACGGTGACAAGGGGAAATCCCTACTCCTGGCGAGAGGCTCCTCAGTGAAGCTGTTTCTCCAGTTGGTGAAAACCTTTTAGGTGAAGTTTCGTTTTTGGTTAACAAATGCTTTCGAGCCAACATGGATCGATTGCTGCCAGCACCGCCTGTGTCCTTGTTTGGGGACCACTTCCTTCGAGGGGAGACATCTTTGGGGATTGACAAGTCCATTGCTAAGAACATCTGTGACCTCGTGACCGATTCCTTCTCAGCAGAAGCTAAGTGCTCACTGGAGGTCAGAACAGGTCGATGGTGTCTTAAGTAGCTGTGGCAGACAGCAACTTCACTACTGTCAGCCGACCATTTCATTTCTAACCCTGAGGAGGTGGCCCGGTGTCTTTGATCAGCACACTTGCTGCTTGAGAACTCTTCTGATATGGACAATGCTGTCTTGGTGCCTTTTTCGAGGGTAGAAGAAGGACTTCTAGGAGACTGTCCTGGGCAGAGGGAGGTAGTCTTATTTTCTGAGAGCTTTTCAGATGGCTCCTCTTCGCCTTCCTCCTCCTCCTCCTCCTCCTCCTCCTCTTCCTCCTCCTCCTCATAGTCATCAGACTCCTCCAAGTCTGAAAACTGGTGCTCTTCAAGTGGCTCTGATCCCTCATGCCCTTCTGAATCTTGAAAGACGTCTTCACTGGTTCCTAAGAGGGGAACAAATGATCAGCGATAAGGAAACTTACACAAGTATTAGAACAGTCATCTGTCTTGTGATACCATAGAAGGCAACCTCTGTTGAACTCAGGACTAGTGGCCAAGCTGACACTACCAGGTACTTTAACTACTGTGTCTAGTTCATCTCGTCCAGCATCCTCTCTCACACCGTGGCCAAATGTTCTTAGCAAAGTCCCATTTGTTGATGATGGGCTCTTGCAGGAGAACTTCCTGATGATTTATGCTCTCATATTACTTTGTTATTGACTTATTTTCACCAACTGTCAAGGTATTTGATATGAATGCTTATCTGTCTGGATGACAGATACATGATTTATGTTAACTCTGTCATTCTAGGCATAATTTTCCAGTACAGAGTTATTCATAAGTGTGAGCAAAGGTTAGGGAATATGAATAGCTGTTGGGTGAGAAATGGTTTTGGATTCAGAGGCATCATATGATATGGACACTGGGGAATATGAAATAGTTTTCATGAGTTAACCAATGTATCGGTTATTATAAATAAGTTTCTGTATTTAACTTTCTACAGTAGATTGCCGTACAATCTTTTCTCCCTAATGCACAAACAACTAGATCCCCACCCCTTTCCCAACACTAGAACATTTTCTAACCAAAAGAGAAGGAAAGAAAAATCACAGAAAAGGTGAAGGAAATAAGACAGGCACAGGAGGAAGGAATAGAGAGAAGAAGAAGAAAAGATTGGATTTATACCATGCCCTTTACTACCCAAAGGAATCTCAGAGTGGCTTACAATCTCCTTTCCCTTCCCCTCCCCACAACAGACACCCTGTGAGATAGGAGGGGTTGAGCGAGCTCTTTCGATAACTGCTCGTGAGAGAACAACTCTGAGAGAACTTGTGACTGACCCAAGGTCACACCAGCAGCTGCATGTGGAGGAGTGGGAAATCAAACCCGGTTCTCCCAGATTAGAGTCCGCGTCCCTAACCACTACCCCAAACTGGCTTTCTGGTCAAAGAACAGGAAGAAAGAGAGCAAGAAAGGAAGGAGAAATGACAGGATATGGAGGAATGGAATGCGTCTGAGAATGAGTATTCAACAAAAAACAACACAAAATAGTTTGCAAGCTTCGAAGTTCTCACGAACTTCCCAGCACTCTAGATGTTAAAACGTAAAAGGAGAAAGGTGAGGAGAAGGGGGAAAAAGGTAGATCATGATCTCAAACATCCTTTTTGTTCTTCTCCAGCCTTTTCTTTAAACATCCAGCAGGATGACGATTTCTAGAAAACTTGAAAGTTTGCACATTGTTTTGTGTTGCTTTAGTTGATTTCAACAGAATTTTAAATTTTATTTCTTTACTTCTGTTACAGCCTGCCTTTCTCACCGACTCAAGGCAGGTAGCACAATGTAAAACAACAGCTTGTGTTTTGGGGTAAGGTCTCGTGTGTGTGTTATATATGCCACATACTGCATAGAAAACCACCACGCTGTAATGGTTACAGCGCCAGACTATGATCTGAATTTGACTCTGCCATGAAAGCTCTCCAAGTGACCTCAGGCTAGTTCCTCTCTCCCAGCCTAATATACCTTGCAGAGTGATGGATATAAGAAAGAAATGGAGGCACTGACCTAGATAGCCCAGGCAAGCTCAATCTCATCAGATCTCGGAAGCTAAATAGGGCCGACCCTGGCAAGTACTTGGATGGGAGACCTCCAAGGAATTCCAGGGTTGGGATGCAGAGGCAGGCAATAGCAAGCCACCTCTCGGAAACATCCAAGCCTCACTAGGGTTGCCAGAAGTGAGCCATGACTTCCACGCAGGCAGAAATACACCCACATACCCACACACACACACACACACACACACACACACAAAGAAAAAAGAATGAAATGGAGAAGGGGAGAACTATGTTAAAATGCACTTTGGGTCCCCATTAGGGAGATAAGTGGGATATAAATATCAAAATATTGTAAATCTAAAGCTATGCATCATGTCAGCATGATATAAGGAAGCCCAGGCAGCTAAACACATTCTGGTGGAATGCGACATGGCCATCAAGAAACAGGGAAAGGGTCCAGTCAGCATACCATTGGCTTCTGGTTCAGAACTGACTATCACCTCCTGTTAGGATACTCTGTGGGGAGCCCAGGGTTTAAGAGAGTAGGGGCTTTCCCACATGGGTTTTTTTCACCAGTGCTGGCCCTGTAGTGCTTCGGTTTATCCCAATTTTCACATACATTTTTGTGTCTCTAGTTTTCACTGTGGGTTTTTTGGTTTTTCCTCATTTTTTCTGGTCCTTTTGAGACCACTTTTACCCAGATGATTTTCTGGAAGCTGATCCTGAGTCGCCTTTTCCCTCATGTTCCTGTCGGTTCTCTTTGTCCCACCCACCTCCAGGCCACTTTTCAATTATTGGACTGTTGTGCTCGAATATCTCCCCCCCCCCGGCAAGTGGTTTTGTTTTCTTTTTTTAAAAAAAATGGTATTAGAATATTGATATATCACTATAGCATTGTAACAACAGGCCTAGTGGGTTCTCTAAATTCCCAGCTCTTATTTTTAAAAAGTCTCCAGCTCCTTCTTGTGTGGAGATACACTTTCCCCCCCTTATATCTCTGTGAGAGGGAAGAGGTTAGAGATTTCTCTTTTTTTAATAATAAAAACTGGGAATTCCGAGAACCTGCTGAGCCTATTGTTACAATGCTCTGGTGAAAGGGGGCTGTTGTGACGCTACCGATGACACCACCGATGACAACAGCACCTTCCATGGAAAATCCTCCTTACTTGAAGGAATGTGAGGGGAAAAAAAGAAACTGACTCTCCAACTGTGAAAATGTGAGGGGAGGGCAGATGTACAGATGAACTGTGTCTAAATCGATTGCAGTGCTTGTGCATCAACTGCCAAGAAAATTCAGGAGTCAGTAGAGTGTGCGAGGGAAAAACCTAAGTGTAAAGAAAAATATCTGGACCGGTGCTGTAATAAGAGGGGTGAAGTCTTCTGCCTGGGCCTTCCATGAATTCACCCAGTGCAAAAATGCCATCGTGCCAAGGTCCTGGTAAATGTAAAAAAGGCGAAGGTCCTCATATTCACTAGAACACAACTCCTCCCCCCTCCCCATTTTGACTAGACCAACCCTCCCAGTCAACTTGAGATTTTGAATCTCTGCCAAGGGAGCCAAGATGCTACCCTTCTCACAATGAGTCATCGTTAAACTCAGCGGGGAAGTGGGGAATGATTGACAGCCTGATGCAATTAACAACAAGGTTCCTTTGACAGACCTCACCGAGTCCTCCTGGCTGCAGCCTTGACATCTTGCCGCTACCCACGGCACAGACCGGAGTGGTGGCTCGCAGGGTTTTTTTTGATGCACAGGGAATAACAACCAATTTAGTCTAATTTCCTTTCATTAAGAGGCTGACAATGAAATTGTGCTGCTAGCAGAGTCGTTTGTCTTGTGCCACCCAAACTTCCCTACGTCCCAGAAGGAAATACCTCCGCTTAGCCCCATCCAAGAGCAGGGAACGGGTTTTGAGAGCTCAGTCCTCCCCCCCCCCAGTAAGAGAGACTCCCTGAGCCCTCCAGCAATTGGACACTGGAGCAGATGTCCGCTGGCTGACGCCTAAAGTGACCGCATCTCCCCAGTGGCTGACAAGATGCTGAATTCCTTTTTCTGTTTTGTTTTTGTTTTGCACATTCTTCCCTCCCCAGGGTAAAACTCTGGCAGTGCACCAGCCCTTCCAAAGAAAGGATTTTTCTGCATGAGAGAAAACAGCAGCCAAAAAGATTGTGGCGGTTTATGATTTGAAAGGAAAAGAGCTCTTTAGGCAAAGCAATTTGTAATGGCACCATGGAGAGGGGAAAAAGCCACAATGCTTCCTCACTCAAGACCACCTGGGTACCAAGACAGCAACCAATGTCTAGCTTCATAAAACCAATAGACCCAAATCTTTCTAAGTGATCCCAGTTCTATAGCATACCAGGCTAGGGGAACCTCACCTAGGTAACAGAGTGCTGTTTCTTAGTTTTTCTGGCTTGGGCAAGCATGACTCCCTTTTCTGCAGCTATTAAGGGCTCTGCAAATCCAGAAGAGGTCTGTATGCATATTTTATTTATTTATTTATTTATTTATTTATTTATTTTCCGATTTATAGACCGCCCTCCCTGCAAGCGGGCTCAGGGCAGCTAACACAAGGGCACACGTGCCAATATAAAAACATAGCAAAAACAGACTAAAACAACATTTCTAATAGACAAATAAAGTGCTTCAAGCTGATCATGGTCTTCAGTTTAAAGATGGTGGGGATGGTATCCAGAATCAGGTCTTAAAATCTTAAACTCAGTGGCGCCCACACATCGTAGTACCACAGTGTGATCCATCTCAGGGCCACTCCTGCACCCCGTTTTTCCAAGCTCACTGGTGGTGGTGGTGGCGGCTCCTACTCATAAGCCTACTCATAAGCCTCCATCTTGCAGGCCTTGCAGAACTGCATAAGGTCCCACAGGGCCCTGATCTCCTCCGGGAGCTCATTCCACCAGATAGGAGCTGCCACCGAAAAGGCTTTTGCCCTAGTAACTGCAAGCCTGGCCTCTTGAGGGCCTGGAATCACCAGCAGATGTTGCGTCCCCGACCATAGTGCCCTTGGGTGAATATATGGGGAGAGGCGGTCCCTCAGGTATGTCAGACCCTGGCCATATAGGGCTTTAAAGGTAATAACCAGCACTTTGAAGTGAATCCGGTACGCTATTTGCAGCCAGTGCAGCGCTTTCAGCACAGGTCAGATGTGCTCCCGCCTGGGGAGACACATTAGGAGCCTGGATGCAGCATTCTGCACTAGCTGCAGCTTCCGGATTTGCGACAAAGGCAGTCCCACGTAGAGAGCGTTACAGTAGTCTAACCTCGAAGTGACCATCGCGTGGATCACTGTAGCCAGGTCATCGCAGTCAAGGAAAGGGACCAACTTCCGAGCCAGCCTGAGATGGTAAAAGGCCGACCTGGCAGTGGCTGCCACCTGGGCCTCCATAGTTAGCGAGGAGTCCAGGCGCACTCCCAAACTCCTAACCTCTGACGCTAGCACCAAAGGCGCCCCCATTGAAGGTTGGGAGAGGGATCCCCATCCCAAACCGGCTCAGGCCCAGGACCGCCATCTTCGCCGGGTTTAGCTTCAGTCGGCTCAGCCTGAGCCAACCAACCACGGCTTGTAATGCCCGGTGTAGATCTTCTGGGCTGGAGTCCGACCGGCCGCCCAGCATCAGATAGAGCTGGGTGTCATCTGCATCCCAGCCCATGCCTCCGGGCAATCTTGGCAAGGGGGCGCATGTAGATGTTAAACAACATTGGGGAAAGCACTGCCCCCTGAGGCACCCCGCATTCAAGCGGGTGTCTCCAGGACTGTTGTTCCCCTAGCGCCACCCTTTGTTCCCGGCCTTGGAGAAAAGAGGCAAGCAATTGAAGGGCAAGCCCCTGTATCCCCACGTTGGTGAGACGGCGGGCCAGCAACTGGAGGTCGACTGTGTCAAACGCAGCTGACAGACCTAACAACAGCGCCGCCATGCCGCCTCGATCCAGATGTCTCCGGAGATCGTCAGTCAAGGCAACCAGCGCAGTCTCCATCCCATATCCCGGGCGAAAGCTGGACTGGAAAGGGTCTAAGACAGAAGTGTCATCCAGAAAGCCCTGTAGCTGTATTGCCACTGCCCTCTCTATAAGTTTGCCCAAATATGGCAAATTGAACACCGGCCGATAGTTGGCCAATACAGCCGGGTCCAGAGTTGGTTTTTTCAGAAGAGGGCGGACCATCGCTTCCTTGAGTGCCCTCGGGAACTGTCCCTCAGAGAGGGACATGTTGACAATCTCCCATAGGGCACCTCGCAACCCCCCGTGGCCCGCTTTAATGAGCCAGGAGGGGCACGGATCCAGGCTGCATGTGGTTGGGCGCACAGATACGAGCAGTCTGTAAACTTCCTCCAGACTGAGCGGCCCAAAGTAATCCAAACCCGGAATCAAAGACATGCAAGGGGCCTCAAGTTCACTCACTGTTTCAACTGTGGTGGGGAGGTTGCGGTGGAGCGCCAAGACTTTATCTGCGAAATAGCTCGCAAATGCCTCACAGCCAATATCCAATTCACTAATATTTTGTCTTTCCTGTGGCAGAGTCGTTAAAGACTGAATTGTCCCAAACAATTGGGCTGGGCGAGAGCTAGCAGATGCAATCGTGGTCGCATAGAAATCCCTCTTTGCAACTTTGACTGCCATCTCATAGGATCTCATAAACGTCCTATAGGATGCTCCTGTGGCCTCGTCACGAGCACGGCACCACCGTCTCTCTAGCCGTCTCAGTTCTCGCTTCATAAGCCGTAGCTCCTGGGTATACCAGGGCGCCAGCCTAGAGCGAGTGCGGAGAGGGCGCCTGGGAGCGATCTTGTCGATGGCTGTAGAAAGTCGGCCATGCCAGTCCTCCACAAATTCATCTAATGAGCCACCAGGGGGCCTAGGATCCCGCAGGGCCATCTGAAACCGTATTGGGTCCATTTGGCTCCATGGGCAAGCTAAAATCTGCTCGCTGCCTAAACAGGGTCGGGGTGGAACATTCAGACAGGCCTTCAGGGCATAGTGGTCTGACCATGGTACTGCCTCTGCAGTAATCCGGTCCATTAACACCCCAGCTGCGAAGACCAAATTGAGCGTGTGACCAGCCCGGTGTGTGGGGGTCGATACAAGTTGGGAGAGTCCTAGCGCCGCTATGGACGACACTAGGTTTGTTGCCTGATTGGAGGTCGCATCATCGGCATGGATGTTGAAGTCACCCAAGACTACCAGTCTAGGGTGCTCCAGCGCCCAACCTGATATGGCCTCCATCAGGGACAGCAGGCTACTGGCTGGTGCGTTAGGCGGTCGGTAAACCAGCCAGATCACCAAACTCTCCACGGCCTCCAGCACCAGTTCAACACACTCCATGCCCGTGATCTCCAGCAGTGGGAGTGCCCTGAAGGAGTAATCCTCCTGAATGAAAATATCCACTCCTCCCCAACGCCCCCTAGTCCGTGATTGGTGAAGGACCGAGAACCCTGGGGGGGGGGGTAAGTTGGGAGAGAGCTACCGTCTCCCCCTCCTGCACCCAGGTCTCGGTCATGCACGCCAGGTCAGCACGTTGGTCCACCACAAAGTCCCAAAGGACTGTGGTCTTGCTGTTGATCGAGCTGGCGTTGCACAACACCAATGACAGAGGGAGGTATTCCATCCTGGCCCCACCGCCGACAACCCTTGGGATGGGTTGCAGGCTGGAGGGGCATCGAACCCTTTTGTTTCTCAGCATCCTTCCCTTCATACTTCGCCTGGACCCACCGCCATACTTCCCCTTCCCCAAGAGCACCGGAATTTGCTGTCCAGACACTGCAGCCACCGCAGGTCCACGTAAGTGCTTCAGACCACTGGGAGCTTACAAATGCTATTTCTCCTAAATAGGAGTTGAACACTGCTCCATCTCAGTGCTGATGACAATCAACTAAAAAAATAACCTAATCTGCCATAAGACTCCCAATGCTTATACTAAAATCCCAACCTAGACAGCCATTCACCAATAGGCTCATTCACACATTTGAAAGGATACAGGTTGAGTCTGGGTTCCCTATCCAGCGTAATATATGGGAGTTGCAGCTTCTTAGTTCATGCACGTGCAAGTGCCAAATTAGGAAAATGGCACTGGAGGGGTGGGGTTTGAAGCCCTTCATCAACACACTGCAGTCCTGATGTTAACTGGGCATTGCACGTGAAAGAACTGAGGAGACCTCACAACTCACATCTGACTTTTTCTCTGGATATTACAACCTGGTCTCCTATAAGAACAAGGGGAGATCTACCTGTTCAGGAAAAAAAATTCCACCCTGGACCATATACCATTAGAATGAGGAGCTCACCCAGCTGACCACCAGATAGTAAAAACTTCCCAAGTTTGCAAAGTTAATTGGATGCTAGTTCTCTTCATGCGGGGAGTTTGTGAGTTAGGTAAATATTTGGTTCTGTGATCCTCATGTTCTGATGCACTACCATAAACTAGATTCTAATTCTTCGTTACGCCTTAAGATAGTGAATGGAATAAGGTGTATTTGTTCATTAACTTAACATTTCATTTATATCCTGCTCTTCTCCCAGTGGAGACCCAAAGAGGCTTACAGCCTTCTCCTTTCTTCTGTTTGATCCTCACAACAACCCTGTGAGGTAGGGGAGGCTGAGAGAGTGCAACCAGCCCATAGTCCTCCAGTGAGCTTCCATGACAGAACTGGGATTAGAGCCTAGGTCTCACAGATCCTAGTCTGACACTGTAACCACTAAACCACGCAGGGTCTAGATCAGGGGTGTCAAATATACAGCCCGGGGGGCTCGAACCAGCCCGTCCAGGGCACTTATCCGGCCAGCAAGCAAGAAAGAGGAGGGTGGTGGAGACCTTTGCAAGAGCAGCCAAAAGACCTGCATCAGGTCAGCTGGCGGGAGGTTCCACCCCCCCACCCCCGTTCCCTCTCTTCTCTTGGTTGGGCCAGGCTGTGTGTGTGTGGCTGCCACTCCCCTCTCCCTC
Source organism: Gekko japonicus (assembly GCF_001447785.1). Classification (NCBI taxonomy): domain Eukaryota; kingdom Metazoa; phylum Chordata; class Lepidosauria; order Squamata; family Gekkonidae; genus Gekko; species Gekko japonicus. The sequence goes on from NW_015166422.1 coordinate 1,294,166, forward strand.
CTTCTGTCAGGGGGGGGGGTCACTGCCTTTCAGTTCATGCACACATGCACTGGGCCTCCCTCTTTGCTTCAGCTGTGGAAGCTGCCTCCTTCTCCACTGTTGCCACCACTTTCTTCTCCTCCTCTGCCTGCCTCTCTCTCTTTTTTTCTCCTCCACGGTGCTGGAGAAGCAGCCTTTTGTGGGGAGGGAGAAAGTCATTGGGTGTGTGAAGGTGGTGGTGGGGAGCTGCTGGTGGAAAAGGGTGTTAGGGGAAGTGTGGAACTGGGAATGCCACAGTGTATCTGGGGGGAACGGGTATAAGGGACTGGAGGGAGGGGTGTGGAAGGGAAGAGGTTGAAGTGGGTGCAATGGGGTATGCTTGGAACTGCGCTTGGAAAGCCATGGGAGAGGCAGGGAAATATAGCTTTTGGAGGGAGGGAAGGGGCTGAGTGTGTTTCTTGGGGGGTGCCATATGCAAGAACAGGGGTGTAGTTGGAGGCTAAGATAAAAGAAGAACAAGAAGAGAAGAAGAGATTGGATTTATACCCCGCCCTTCACTTGGAGTCTCAAAGTGGCTTACATACTCCTTTCCCTTCTCCTCCCCACAACAGACACCCTGTAAGGTAGGTGCGGCTGAGAGAGCTCTGAGAGAACTGGGCTTTCAAGAACAGCTGACAGAACAATGGCTTGCCCAAGGTCATCCAGCAGCTGCATGTGGAGAAGTGGGGAATCAAACCCAGTTCTCCCAGATTAGAGTCTGTGCACTTAACCACTACACCAAACCACTACACCAAACAGGAGTCTTGAGCTGCTTTAAAGACTTAATGAGATTTTGTTGCATCGTTTTTATTTTCTAGGCATCTATACCTTGCTTTTCTCCCCAAATGGGGACCCAAAGGAATGTACAAATACCGTTCTCACCATCTGTGTTTTTGTCTGCACAACAGCTGTGCAGGGTATGTTAGGCTGAGAGAATGCATGGCCCAAAGTCACCCAGTAACTTCTGTGTCAGAGCGAAGCTTATGAACCTGGGTCTCCCAGTTGTTCGTCCCCACGCTCAAACCCCATGCTCATCATGTGTGTCTTTGTGGAAGGTCAGGACTCTAAATGGGACTGAAGTGCAAGGAAAGGAGGGTCAGTGGGAGCAGATTTGAGATTTGGAGGAGAGTGGATTGGTGTGGATGAATCACACAGGGGTGCTGGAAGAAAAGGCCTGATTTAGGAGTTCTGGTCACTGAGAGGTGGCTGGTGAATCTGTGGAGGGTTCATGATTTTTGGGGTGGATGCAGCAAGTGTTGAGGGTGGTGGTTCCTGTTCCTTGGAGAGTTTATATTATGATATGTGTACTCCAGATTTTGATGCAATAATTCAGAGCAAGAGATGTCAGTTATCAAAGACCGTTAAATAAAAGAAATACTGTTTTAAGCTGTTCTATCGGGAAGGTTCAACAAAATTCCCTATAAAGATAGATTGTGCCCCTGTGGGATGGGGGAAATCGAATCCATTGGACATGTGCTATTGTACTGTAAATTCCACTGTGACATCCGTGTTGTTTTTATTGAACCTGTGTTGGACCCCCTTTTGGGCCAATCTGATGAGCATAAAATTAGTTCTTTATTGTCTTCGCACAATATAGAAATTCTGGAACCTGTAGCAAATTTCTTTTATGAGGTATTTAGGAGGAGAGGCTCATATTAAGGCAATTCGGAATGTGATACCCCTCCAGCCTATCTTGAGGCTCTATGCTGCATGTGTATTTGATATTTTATGCCAATAAAGGTGTTGTATTTGTATTTGTTTGAGTAAAAAACCCCATTTATTGGATTCACAATGAATTATTATCATTAATTGGCAGGAGTTAAACATTTCCAAGATATGATGTGAGCTCATTTCGATAATACTGGCTGCAAAGAATGTTATAACCACAAATTGGAAAATGCCAAACTCCCCTTCAATAGACGCCTGTATTCTAAAATCTGGGATTATGCCTGTGACGACCTGTTATTTGGGGAGGTCTAGTTTTACTTTAAAATGTTCTTTCAGTTTTACTCTGTAGGGTATTCTGGCTGCCACCAGGGAAATTTAGGCTTTCCCAACCTTTTTCTATAATATTTTTCACAGGGTAGGTATACCGAGGGTTTTAGGCGTTCGTGGTACTATGTGGTCTGAGGAAGGATTATTTGCTGAGCTGGTATACTTGAAGGAAATAGGATTTATTTAAAGAAAGCATCAACACGAGGGCAAACAATGTAAACAGAACTGGGAATGATTTGAACCATGGCTTGGTGTCTCTCACAAGCCTCTCTCCACTGACAGGGATATTTCATAGGCAACTTTGTAACACTTTTCACTGTACTTTTTCCTAGACTCTCAGCTTGTAATTTTCTCCTATAACACAGACTTAAATGTCACTCTTTTCACACACAGGGCTGAGTCTCCTTCAACTCAGAGACAGAACTTAACTGACTTCTGCTTCTCACAGAAATCTCAGGACCAACTCATATCAACTGCTTTTACACAGCACTCTCTGCTGACTAACTAACTGTTTAACTGTTAAACCTTAACTGTCATTTCTCCAACAGTCACTCCTGATAGACATTCAAATCATCCACACAGCATCCATTCCAAAACCCCTCCCCCTCTCTGTCACTCACCAATCATACCACTTGCCTGCTTCCAGCACTCTAGAATATCACAGCCATGCAAACTAAACTTTTAAAGACATACACACACATAAACATGAAATCGTTACAATGCCATTATGGACAAAATAACAGAAGATATTAGGAGATCAGAAAACCCCTTGACTACTTCAAACTACCTGGAGAAATGGTACCCTTTTTTGAAAAATGCTGTTTTGATCGAGAAAACTCGAATTCTTTTGAAAATAACAGTAAATTTATAGCCCTGTTGTAATAAAAGAGATAATGTTGCAGAGAACTATATATTGACAAAACTCAGTGTTATGTAGTGACATTTGGTTGTTTATTTCTATTCTACTGTTATTGTATTATTGTTGTATTCGTTGAAATGGTTAATAAAAAACTTTAAAAAAAATTAATTGGGTTCGCCTGTATCCTTTATGAAGTTTATATCCCCAGTACCTGGCATTACATTTTATGGCACACATGGTCCGGCCCGACAAAGTGGCATTTATGTTAAATCCGGCCCTTGTAACAAATGAGTTCAATACCTCTGCTCGAGATAGTTCAGTGCTACAGTATATAGTATAGCATGCCATACGGTCTTTACCTTCTTCTGCTTCGGGCTCGACCAGTGAAGACACTAACACCCCCATTTCCTGACATTTTTTGCTGTGGGCTTTTGACTTCATGTGTTTAGTCAGATTCCCTGAAAGAAAAAAAACACACACGTCAGTCATAGTTTTGATTTCTGCATACAGTGACCAGTTAAAACATTCTGTGCAAGCCAACATTCTCCGTCACAGCCTGAGCTGGTTTCCTTGGAACACTTCTCCATCATTCTTCCAGGCAGCCTGTCTTAATGCGCCCCAGCTCACGTTTCACTTGTTGGCTTTTCTGGGTGCAGCCTCTCACAATAACTCGCTCTCATGCAAAGCAGAAAAGCAAGCCAGGCACAGGCTTTGCAGGATGGGGGAAGGCACCATCCAAAAATGCTCTTTGCCGGGGCGCACACAGAACAAGCAGGAAGAAAAAAACAGGGAAGTGGGAGACGGCTACTTATCAGGAAGGCAAGGCCCATGTTTCTCTCTCGGCTTGTCAAAGCACATCAGGCAGTATCAAACACAAGGCAAACTCTGGAAGCAAAAAATTCTGGCTATTAGGGAAAACAAGGGAAAAGAAGACACAAGAAGAAGTAGAACTAAAATAAAGAATGGAACAAAAAGTCACTTCTGCAGAGACGAGATTCTCTGTTCTAATTTAAGATAGCTGTCACCAAGGAAAGGCTGACTCAATAGAAGGAGGAGGAGAAGGAGAATGTTCAGTGGAATCGCAACAGATTCACCGTCACCCCAATCCGTGGGGCATTCCAAACAAGAGGCAAGCAGAGGTGGCTTCCCATTGCCTTCCACCCACGTACCAACCACAGTCTTCCTTGGTGGGCTCCTATCCAAGTATTAACTGTGCTCGACCCTGCTTAGCTTGCAGGTTCTGACAAGCTTGGGCTAAGCTGGTTTATGGATTCAGGATGAACCGCTATGTGATTAAAAGAAAGAGTGGAGGAGGCGAACTATCTAGAAATTATTTGGATGTCAGGATCCGGAAACAAGAATAGATCATTCACATCCTTCATCCCTACCAGGCAGCTGGCTTCTCCTTAGATCTCAGCACCTTAAGTGCCATCACAGCACCATGAAAGGACACATGTGGCATGTCCTGCTCTTGCTGCCACATCCATGACCTCAGATGGGGTGGAAAGGGGTAACTAATTAGTACAGTGTCATCAATCAGATATGAACTCTTAGGGATGAAGGAACTCCAACCGGCAACTCAACAGTACACTGAGGTCTGACTGTGGGCCAACTAAATTTAGCAGAATCCTAACTGTGTGTTGAACCTGCCAAAGAACCAACAAAGCAGATAATTGCTTGATGTCCCACTGCTGAGGTGGTTTGACTCCACAGCAAGTATAGGGGAAAGCCTGGGCAACAAGACTGCCTCCAATTTCCCAAAGGAGTTACTCAGAGAACTGGGTTGGAGAAGAGTTTCGGCCCAAAGCTGCTCTGCGTGAATGGGTAGGGAGGGCAGGCTAGTCTCCCTCCCCAGCAGTATCCTGGCCCTACTTCCGAACATACATAAGAACATAAGAGAAGCCAATGTTGGATCAGGCCAATGGCCCATCCAGTCCAACACTCTGCCACACAGTGGCCAAAAATACCAGGTGCCATCAGGAGTGGGGCCAGGACACTAGAAACCCTTCCACTGTTGCCCTCCCCCCAGCACCAAGAATACAGTGCATCACTTGCCCCAGACTGAGAGTTCCTATCTATACCTTCTGGCTAATAGCCACTGATGAACCTCTGCTCCATATGTTTATCTAATTCCCTCTTATTTATTTATTTTTATTTAACCTTCAGCTTGATACCCCGCTCGAACCCCTTGGCTAGGGGTCTCTGAGTGGCTTACATATTTCTTGGTGCTAATCACCCATATTCCCTAACTAGGGCCACAGTGAGTATATCGGGGTGGGACAGCCTACCAGCACCCCCCCTGTGGCGGTTTTGTCGTCGGGTCGGCTTTAGCTCGATCGGGTCTCCAGACTTGGCGAAGTGTTGTTATTCTTCCGGCGTGGTGGGGGGGAACTCCTCCAAGGTGCGCAGCTCCGCCTGCTTCCGGCCCGGCCTGCGTCCTTTCCGGCTCCGCTGAGCCGGAGCTCGGCATCTGCGCACGCCCCTCTCTCCACACGGCAGCGTTCGATGTACTCCTTCCACCGCCAGGGATCGCTCAATCGCAGCCCCTTGATCGCGCCTGCACGCCGCCGCAACGCCACGCCACCAATGCCGTTCGCTCGCCACCGTCATCGTCGCCGCCATTGCCGCCGTCTTTCAGTTGCCACACAGGGTGCCCCCCACCCTTCTAAGGGTGGGCACCCATTTATCTACTTGCAATTAGGTTGCTTTCGAACCGCTGGGTAGGCGGGAGCTGGGACGAGGGTCGAGAGCTCACCTCGACCGCGGTGGTACTCGAACAGCCATAGTGGCTGTTCGGGTGATGTTACAAAGCAGGCGTTTTACCGCCTGCGCCACCGCTCCTACTCTTGAAGTTGTCCATGCTTGTAGCCATTGCCACCTCCTGTGGCAGTGAATTCCACGTGTTAATCACTCTTTGGGTAAAGAAGTACTTCCTTTTATCTGTTCAAACCCGACCATTCAGCAATTTCATTGAGTGCCCACGAGTTCTTGTATTGTGAGAAAGGGAGAAAAGTACTTCTTTCTCTACCTGCTCTATCCTATGCATAATCTTATAAACCTTGATCATGTCACCCCTCTGTCGTCGTTTCTCCAAGATAAAGAGCCCCAAGCATTTTAACCTTTCTTCATAGGGGAAGTGTTCCAATCCTTTTATCATTCGAGTTGCCCTTTTCTGCACATCCATCAAGGGGCTCCACAGCCACATATGGTGTACAGTTTTCAAAGTCAATTCCTGATATTTTTTTAGCTGGAAAATTGGTGCCCTGAACAGGATGGCTCAGGCAAGACTAATCTTGTCAGATCTCAGAAGCTAAGTAGGGTTGGCCCTGGCTAGTATTTGGATGGGAGACCACCAAGGAATACCAGGGTTGCTACACAGAGGCAGGCAATGGCAAACCATCTGTATTCATTCCTTGCTTAGAAAATTCTATGGGAGCACCATGACTTGGCTGCAACTTGATGGTGCTTTCCACACCAGTAAGTCAGCCCCTCTACCTGTATGCATGAAGCCCAATTTGGGCTTTAAAATCACAGTCCCAAGAACACTTTCGTGGGGTACACACCTGCTTAGGATTGCTCTCTAAGCCTTCATGCCTATGATCAGGACAGACAACACAACAGCAAACACAACCACTGTGAAATACAATATTACAATAAAAGCAAAAGTAAAAAGTGATATATATAAGTGTTGTTATAATGTATTAATTATTTCCAATATTCCATATAAGACATTCAATACAAAAATACAGTTATTCCCATCCACTATCGAAGTGGCATACAAAAACCCCTCACAAGCCCTGCTCTTATCCCTTTAAATTTATGGCCCAAAACCAAAATCCCGAAACATGACAGAGACCGAATTGCAGTTTTATGTACAGCGGTGAAAAATGTTATTGCTCAACATTGGAAACTTCATACTATTCTGTCATTACACCAGTGGCTCCTTACGGTCTGGGACTACTTTATTTTTTATAAGATCTCTGAACAGACTTCTCAGTCATGTATGGTTACTTCTTCTGATAGCTTAATGCTTAAACAGGTCCCCTTCATCAAGGCAAATATAGGCCCACAGATATCTGCAGCGCAATCTAGTGTAGACTTTTACTCTCTCTACCTATTCTCATGAATATTATTAGGATGGTTTATCATACCTTGCTATAAGTGGGTGTTTATTTGTGTTTATGGAACTTATGGTGTTTCATGTTATCAGTGTTTTCCATTATACGGTTTGAATGGTTTTACTCTGTTATCTTTTTAACTGCAGTTTCTTGGTATTGTATTTATATTACACCTAATTAAAAAAAAATAAAAGAAAGAAAATCCTCACAAGGGAAAAGTCCAAGGAAAAATTACAAATAGAATTAATCAAAATCTGCATAGTGTCCAAAGCACAAATGAGACGGGGCTTCCGGTTAACTCCCATGTTTCTGCGATTCAGTCCCTTCTTCAGTAAAGGAAACTGAAAGAGTATCCAACAAACAGTCAAGGCCAAGTATTTTCTACAACATATAATTCTGTGTCGACATGCACATGCCACTTTGATACTGGATGGGAATAGCTATATTTCTGTCTTGAATGTCTTATATGGAATACTGGAAATAATTAATATATTACAATAACACTTTGAGTATATATATCACTTTATTGTAATAGCACTGTATTTTACAGTGGTGGCTTTTGCTGTTGAATTATCAGGGTGGGACAGGAGTGTCCTCACTCTAAACTATGGACAGGGGAGCTACTGGCAAAATCCATCCCAACGCATGGGAAGGCGCCACCAAAAACCCTGTCTGGCTGCTCTGGTCTCCATGAAGCTCCAGAAATATCTGGGGGACCAGCCAAATGTGCATGCAGGTGCCATTCTGGGCAACACTGGCATGGATACTTGCTACCAGGGGTCCAGAAACTGTGGGTGGGCTTGGAAGCCAACCATTATTTTCTATTAGCCAGCTATGAAGCTGAATCCAACAGAATACTACCTGGAACAATACTATCTGGACTGGTCAGACTTTCGAGTGACTGTATTTATAAAGAAGAAGAAGAGATTGGATTTATACCCCGCTCTTCACAACCCAAAGGTGTCTCAGAGCGGCTTACAAACTCCTTTCCCTTCCCCGCCCCACAACAGACACCCTGTGAGGTGGGTGGGGCTGAGAGAACTCTTGACAGAAACTGCCCTTTTTCAAGGACAGCTGTGCCAGAGTTATGGCTTGCCCAAGGTCATCCAGCCAGGTCCAAGTGGAGGAGTGGGGAATCAAACCCGGTTCCCCCAGATTAGAGTCCGCGCACTTAACCACTACACCAAACTAAAAGGAAAACTAACTGGTTAAACTTCATTTAAACATAAATAACAGGAGTCTGGATAGATTTAGAGGAAGAACTATTTCGGAGGAATTTCCTTACCAGAATTTTTTAAAAAATTCTTTTAAAAATTAAAAAATAAATTCGCCACTGGCATATAGGCAAGTAGTTTGTGGAAGATTACTATACAATTTGTGGAAACAAACAATGTTGATGCAAATGATATTTGAAATGGGCCCCTGGGAGCCCCAAGATTGGCTGACACACTGGAAGCAACAGTTTAATACAGACGGATCTCAACCCAACAAACTACTGGGAGTCCAGTGGATATCCTCACACGAGGCTGCACCAAAGTCACGGTGATCTTCAGATCGTGTTCAATTCACCCACCCCTTTCTGCTGCTCTTCTCTTGTGATGGTACTGAAACAAGTATTGGCATCATTGTGAAGCACAACTGCCCAAAAATGGCTGGGGGAATTTGCATATCCCCAAAGGGGGGGGGCTCTTTTGCATTTGTGTGCACTCTTGAGTGTACAAAGACCTACTCTGTAAAGGCTGAAAATGAAACTAAAAAACACTAGACAGGTATTTATCTTCTTTGCATAGCAATCTCTACTCAGAAAAGATGTGATGGACCTGGCAGGCAAAATGTATATCCCCAGCTGCAGTGATTCCTTATAATTACAGCTAGGATGATGAATAAGAATCCTTCCTTTTTGAAACAGGAGATAGAGGGGTGGTTGGGTTTAAAAGGGGTAGAATGAATGTAAGAGGAATAAAATGGGAAATACTGTAGGGGAGGAGGGAGGGAGGTTTCATTTCTCTTCCTTATCCTTATGCCTTCACCTTGCTCTGACAAGTCCATCAATGGCTACTAGCCATGAGTGAAGGGAACCTCTCAATTCAGACGCAGTACACCAGTGACACCCAGTCCTCGGAGGAAACATCAAGGGAAGGTCTTGGGCTCTGCATCCTGTTTGATGCCCCTCTCAAGGCAACTCCTTGGACACTGTGTGCAATAGGATGCTGGATGAGTCTGGTCCAGCAGGGCTCCTCTAAAATTCATGGACTGACTGATATGTACATCCTTGATGGCAAGTTTTCAAAAGTGAGAATAGTTACCCCTCATGTTGCACTGTCCATCTAGGTTCTTCAAATACACATTTAACAAAACGGCATGGCAAAATAGTTAAACAGGCAACAACAACTCCTCTCTGCAACTTCACCAAGTGGGTGGTTAGGTTTCGCAGGGAGAACAGGACAATTCACCACTCTGCAACTGATTCCAGGAAATTATCAACAGGGTTCCCACCTCCCAGCAAGGTGCAGGGGGCTCCAATCACAACCTTGAACTGTATCACTAGAGAATCTGCGCATTCCTACTAATAGTAAAGTGGCTGGCTACAACCACAAAAGCAGTGCACCCAGGGTCACCCAAAGACAAGGCTGGGCTTCCAGCACACTGGGGGGGGGGGGAATATGACTTTAAAAAACCCTCCCCTCCAGTTGGCAGCTGAGAATCAGTAGAAGGGCAACAAATGATGGGAAAGGGCTTCTTAAGACAGTTCTGGAGGGGGACTTTCCAAATCCCACTTCCCAGCTGGTGGCTGCTAAAGGACTTCAGCTTGTTAGAAATAGCAGAAGTGAGAACCTTGTGCAGATGTGAGAACCTCAGCTTATATCCTGCAGAGTTTGGAGGCTTCTTTCTCACTAAACTGCCCCAGACCCTTTTTTCCAGAGGACCTGGAACTAAACATAGTTAAATAAATCATGGCTTTGTGTAATGTCTGAACTTTGCCTCTTTTTGTACAGGAAGGAACAGGCATTTTTCCCATAAGCATACCAATCTAATGGAGAGACAGTGACTGACTTTTCACTAATACTGATCTGGGTCTTGGGTGCAAAGTCTTCAGACTGCAGCTCTCACACAATCTTCGATTCTCACATGATTGCCATTCTATCTGTTTTGGCTCTACAGGAACCCATAGTCACTTACCAATGTCCTGGACACAATGAAAAACAAAGCACAAAAATAAAAGCACAGACTAGCCCTCTTTCAACATGACCAACCCCAAAGGGAGCATTAGGGACCCACTTCACCCTCTCCTCCTGGCACAAAAGACAATTCAAAATAACTTGATGGATTCCATCATGAATGCAAAAAAAGTGAGAACTAGAAGATGGTGCTGGCAATTTAGAGGACTGAAGTTCTACTTGATGATCTGACAGCAGTATAAGCCCTGTCGGAAAGGATCTCCAGTTGTACTGTAAATCGACTGACAAACCAATTGAAGTGGGGGGAGCAGTAGCATGCACAGGGGAGACACACAAAAGCATGCACACGCAGACCCACATCAGCCATTGCCTGCTAGTCAATGAGCTTTCTTATCTGCTTAAGCTCTTCACTTGGCTCCTGCCGGACCTCCTTTCATTTTGCCTCTGGGAAAGGTTAACGCTCTTTGGCACTGCCGAAACCTTGAAGCCCCCGCCCTGTTCCTTTTCAAGCTGAATCAGGAGAAGGGAATCTGACCAGCGTCCTGGCTGCCAAGTTTACAAGGCCCAGTGGGGAAGGCCCAGGATTCCATAAATATAACCAAAGCGTGTGTCATCAGCCGCTTTTTTCAGCTCATTTAACATTAACGAGAAGCCAGACTCACCACACTGCATGATATTTACACTGCACCCAACCCACCCTGTTTCCCCAACAATGGCAACACACAATATTAACTGCTCCTCTGGGATTTCTATAGAAGAGTTATCGTAATATGACTGAACCAGACTGGAATCGGGGATATGCATGGGGGGGGGGGGGGGATCATGGTACTGCAGTTAACTGAGTCTTACATCGCTCCAGAAGCTAGAGGTCGGGGCTGAATCGCATTTCTTTCCATTATGGGCATTTGTTCCTTGAAATACAGCTGAAAGTTAAGTCTGTGAAAGACCTCGAATCAATATTCAATTTAATAGCATCTTTTGAACTGCTGATAGCACTAGGCAGGCGTTAGTATCAGACAAACAGTGACCCACCACTAAATCCAGGAGGCGCCTGCATAGGAAGCTTTGCCTACATTCTCGAGCTGAGGACAGAAAGGATTTTCCACCTGCATCTTAGGACTCAGCATGGCACTGAGGGTATCTCAGATGTTTTCAACCTTGCACAGCATACGTATCACATATATGAGGCGTCCAGTTGAATGCAGAGGTCCTTCCGGCAGTTCTTTCACCATTTATCATACACCCTTGCCTCTATGCAAAATGTGGCAGCACGCCTGCTTACTGTGTCACCTGTGTGGGTGCACATTCGGCAAGCGCTACGCCAATTGCACTGGCTACCAGTTGAGTACTGGATCCACTTTAAGGTATTGGTATTAACCTTTAAAGCCCTGCACGGCCTGGGACCAACATACCTGAGGGACTGCCTCTCCCCATATGTGCCCCAGAGAACTTTGTGCTCGGTAAATCAAGATCTGCTGGTGATCCCCGGCCCAAAGGACGTCCGCTTAGCCTTGACCAGGGCCAGGACATTTTTTGCCCTAGCTCCGGCCTGATGGAACATGCCCCAGCCTGAGATCAGAGTCCTGTGGGACTTGTTACCATTCCACAGGGCCTGCAAAACAGAGCTGTTCCGCCAGGCCTATGGCTGAGATGGGAGGTGTCCAATAAAATCTCGGCCTCCCCTGCTGAAGATGAAGCTACCATCTCATGTGGCCCAGGTTAAGAAGTTCGAGAGACTAATGGCGCCAGGTGGAAACCTCTGCATGAGAATAAATAGCACCCTCTGTTTTAACTTATGTTGTTTTAAATTGTTTTAATCGTTATATCTATATTTTATATTGTGTTGTGTTAGTCGACCTAAGCCCGCTTGCGGGGAGGAGAGAATATAAATTTGAATAATAAATAATAAATATTTTTATATAATCTCAGCTGCAATTCTGATCCTGTCCATTCTGTGGCCAAATTACTAGTGTGATGTGTAGGAAAAGAATCACTGACAGCAGATATTAAATCATTGTTTTCGCTGTTCCTGTTCTTGGTGAGTCTCCAAAATCAGTTTTCCAAATCTTGGGAACATAGGCTACTGGTACTGTTTCCCTGAACAGGCAAAAGCTATCCAAGGCACAGAAAGGGCCTTCTCACCACATAAGATTCTTTAACTGGAGATGCTGAACCTGGGACCTTCTGCATCCCACAGTACCACTGAGCTTCCTTCCCAAGGTTAAGGTCAGGAAAGAAAACTGAGATCTTCTGTCATGTTTTGTGTTAGCATGTTGGTTTAGTTCAGACATTACGTGAAGCCATCGTTTGAAACTGTCTGAATGTGGGTGACTCAAGTAACTATGCTTAGCTGGAATCCATCAATCCAGGATCTGAGGCTGATTTATTTAACCACACACTGGATCGGTTCAGCCAACACATGAAACCATGGTCTGTAAAGGCAGGATTCAGTTCAGAGATGATCACACATATCCAAGTTGCCTCAACAAACTCTAATGTCGTTGCCTTCTTTCTTTAACCTAGGAACAAGCCAGAATTAAGCCAGGATGTCCATATATCATGCAAAATCATAGTTTGGGTGGCTAATAAACCAACTGCAAATTATTGTTTCAGATCCTGGTTTGATGGGCCCCTAAATAACTATGCACTAGTGAACTATGCATTCAAAAAGAAATCACGCCAGCCACCATAATTAAACCTTGACTTTGTATGATGTCTGAACTGAGTCTTAATCTAAACTATGGTTCTGTATGATGTGTATAATCCCAGTTTCATTCTGGTTGATGTCCTGCTAGACTACAGAGAGAAAGGCAACTGAACCATCATCTGTCAGAGCAAACCAGGACTTGAGTGATCATCTGAGAGCTGAATCCTGGGTTCACAAATAAGCCATGGTTTTACATTATGTATGAACTGAGCCACTGTGTCCCTGTCTCCCTCTAAATAAATCCATTACTGTTTGTCCTCTGCATCGCCATTTAGCAAAATGCCTAGAACAATGATGATTTGATTATTATTACAGTTTTAACTCAATCTTTCTCCAAAGAACTCAGAGCAGTATATACAGTCCTCCACATTTCCCTCCTGACCTTAGAAGGTACACAAGGTTAAGAAACAAGACATTCAAAATCACATAGTGAGCTTCATGACTAACTGGAGATCTGAGCACCAGTCTAGGCCAATGCTATGTTCCGCCACGCTTGCTTGGCATCCTTTGCTTGCATGAATTATATGACACATTGGAAGACAGGCTACCAAATGCTGAGTGCATGACGGCTGTCGGCGTAACTGATCAGGAATCCAGGACATCACAGTATTAAACTGAAATATATCAGGAAAGCCAAGAAGACCCTGAAGATTTCAGGCCCTCTCTAAGCTCAAAGGACAGTGGGAAGGTGAAAGGCTTAACTGGGAAAAAGAGGAAAGAATGGCAATTTGATGCCTTAACGAAACAGGGAAGAAAGAGCAAGCTAACCAAGGTGGATAGGCACAGCAGCAGGAGATTTGCTTGATGGAAAGCTTTATGGTGGTATGGTGGATGAAGGGAAATGCCATTCCACTAGACCTGGAAGAGCTTAGTGTTGGTTGGGTTGTGCCCCAATACTATTGTGGCTTTGGATAAGCTTTTGGACGGTTCTTGAAACTCAGCCATTTTGAGAAATGATCTTCAACGCAGCCCAAACCTCTAAAAACAAAATCAGATTTCAACATTGTTCCAGTTCACCTGAAGAGCTTCACTCTTAAGTACACACAAATGAATCGCACAGAACTCCAAAGGCTAGGATTTGGGGGTTTTAAAAGGAAAGCCAATTTTGAAGGGCAATTTGGAAAGGGAAGGAGAACCACCCCCCTTCTTCAAATCACTTCTTCCAGAAATTGCTTTCCATACTTAAAAAAAAAAAGGAACGTGAGCCATTAGAGTTCTGTTACATGCATTTACACCGAGGCTGCAAATGTTTAAAGCATTATATTATGCTGGAGAGACTGAAGTTAATGCAACAGGGAACTAGTCTCCAGGACTAACAGCCTAAGCAGGCATGACTAGGAGCCTATTACTAAAGGGGTGGAAATGAGCCTGTTTCTTTAAAGTGTAGTCTCTTGCCACAGTGAACTGACCCACAGCATGGAGACCAATGGTGAAATCCAATAGCACAACAGACTAAGGTCCAAGCTATTAAATTTTGCAAGCATCCTCATCCCCTCATTAAACAGGACTATGCCTGCCATGTCTGATCTCTCCTTTGCCGCCCAAAGTCCTGCACGACAAAACTTTGTGAGGAATTTAACCCCCCTGCAAATCCATTCAATAGTAATCCCAGGAATCTGATCTTGTCAATCACTCCCAGCAGTCTCACAAAACTACAATTCCCAGGGTTCTTGGGGAAACCATGAGAATTCAATGACTTCCAAATTCTGTAGCAAAAGGTATTCCTGGGAGGAACCTAGCACACTCTTTGCTAGCACAGTGCAAAATACTGCAAAACCAACAGGAGCATAACAGTACTGAATTTTGTGTAGTATTGCCACTTGCAACCATTTCTCACAGTTGAGAGTCATTTCACAGATACCAATGTGACCACTTCAAACCGGACTAGCGTCATGGTGAGAAGTATAGGTCTACATGTATTTTAATCACTGCTCAAGAGAAACTTTGGAAATTAAGGTAAATCTGAAGGAAAGGGAAAGAATAAACCAAGAATGAAGAACCAGAAGATACATTGTGGGATCGTGGAAGCAGGGAGGTGTAAGTTTGTGTTTCTTTGTTTCTTTTTGTATTTTCTCATTTTTAAAAGTCATTTTACCCTATTTTTGTTGTTGTAGGTGTTCCCTCTTTTTTTGGTTCTTTGTTTTGGTGGTTTTTTGATGCTTTTGGACACCATTTTATAGCCTTTATAAGCAACTGATGCAAAAATAATGTTTAAAAATGGCACATATTTAATGGGGGGGGGAAATGGCATGAGTAAATGGAAAATGGCACAAAAATTTAAAAGTTACTGATTCAATGCAATGCGATAGACTGTTTTAAAAAGAAGGGGGAACAGCAGAGCTGCAAAATTTGGGAGCATCCCTAGAGACTCTAAGGAGCTCCACATGGAGAATGAAACCCACCCCAGACATCATGATTGCATGCAGCAGGGTTACTGCTGAGAATTCTAGTCTGAGGGTACCTCTCAGGGCCAGGCAAACCTGGGCACCAGAACTGGGGGGGGGGGGGTTGTACCAAAAGACTTAAAGGGCCACAGGGGTCCAAAGTGCAAATCAAAGACTTCTTTTCAGTTTCACAAATAAATCTGTATGCTCATACCTCCCCTCCTGGACCTGTATTACACGTAAATTAAGGCTTATTTACTGGAATCTGAAAGTCTTTCTGATATGCTGACCAAAGGCTTGGATATCTAAAGCAGCGTTATAACCCGTCAGACCACTGGTCCATCAGGCTCAGTATTAGCTATCCTCACTGGCAACAGCACTCCGTCCTCTTCAGAAGATACCATGGATTGAGCATAGGGCTTGCCATGTGGGAAGCAAGTGATCTACCCCTGAGCCGCACCCCCTCTTGATATTGGTTCCTGCTGGCAACTAGACATTTCTGCAAAGCCCAGCTGGAGAAAACCTGCCAGAACCCACTGCTGGTTATTCCACGTTACCTAAAACCCATTCCAATTCCACTTAAGGTGCAACGTCAAAAATCTGGCCCTGTTCCATCTTGGGGGCAACATTCCTCCAATACCTACTTATGGATAACTCCATTCAAAAGCCTAAGCTTATTTAAAAATAATTGCAGTTGTCTTGACTCACTGAGAAATTCTCTTGCACAAACCCCCACAGAAAGGAAGAGAATGTGGGGCTCTAAAGCATTTCGGTGAAGCCCACATAGAAGTCTCAACCATGCATCAGCAGCATAAGTTGACTGGCATTGTTTTTGTTTTAAATAAACCTCTCTGATTTACAAAGAGCAAAACTGGAGCAGTAGGATCCCAGAAACCATTAGGCAGATTGCAAAATCCTGAGTTTTCCTTTTAAAACTCTGAGATTTTGGCTTGGTCAGATTTCAAGATCTCTTTGCAGATCTTTGGGTTACAGTCTAGTCATATCATTCAAGCTTTCCTTAGCCAGGACAGGGAACCTCCTTTGACTAAAAAGTCAATGAAAACAAAAAGAGGAGTATCATAATTCTCAAAAGAAGACGCTTAAAGGGAAGGTAAAGGGGGGGACAAAACTGTCATTCCCAAGAGCAGGCAATCCTGCAAGCTTTGGATTGCTGAGCAGATCCTGGTGGGGAAAGGGCTCTTGGGATGACACATGACCTTTGCAGGCAAGGAAATAAAGGGTGGTAACAAAACAGCATATATATATATCGGCTTTGAGAGCACTAGCACGGAAGGCCCCAGACCCCTTTGACAGGCCTGTGAAGCCTTCTTTGGAAATTTAAAATTAAAGGTCTTTGGCCAATGACCAGGTGCTGTCTGATTGGTTGTTCAATTGCTGAAAGTCAGGTGTTGATTTATTTTTAGCTGCAATGGCAGAGGTCAAACATCAGGCAAAACCATGGTTTATTTTAACGCCGGATAGGTTGTGAAACCAGATTTCGGCTCGCAGATGATCCTGGTTTGTCCCAGAAAATGTTGGATTCATTCCCTTTTCCTCTGCCCTGAAGTATGTGTAAAGGCAGCACAACTGTAGTTAATAGACCAACTTCCAATCGTGATTTTATTTATTTTGGTATTTTGTGTGTGTGCGTGTGCGCACTTGTGTGACTGGAGGTCATGGTGACTTCTGGCGACCCCTAGTGGGGTTAGGACATTTCAGAGAGGTGGCTTGATATTGTCTGCCTCTGTGTCCCAAGCCCTGGTATACCTTCGAGGTCTCCCTTCCAAGTACTTGCCAAGGTCAGCCCTGCTTAGCTTTCAAGATCTGATGAGATTGGGCTTGCCTGGGCTACCCAGGTCAGGGCACAATCATGATTTTAGATCCTTGTTTGACGGACTTAAATTAACTACAATTAGCAGAGTGGCCCGCATTTGGATGATCAGGCTCACCATTGCCAGCTTAATCAAACCACAGTTTTTCATGATGTCTGAATTGAGCCAATGAAAACTATCCTTTGAAATCCTCCTTTCAATTAAAGGCCAGTGGATAAAGCAGGAGGCAAACTCTTGGAGAAGTTTGTCCTTCCCTCTCACTGGTGAACCAGCACTTGCTTCCGCGTGCCTCTGCCAATTTGGAGGCGGGTCAGCATATTTCAGTCTAGCTTTTGCACAACTCGGCCAACTTGGAGGCGAGTCAGCAGACTGCAGTCTTGCTTCAGCATGACTCGGCCAATTTAGAAATTCAGTGACCCACCCACCACCATTCAGGGCCATTCATTCTTCCCTGCTCCACTAGTGCCCCCGTGCGAGCTCAACTAAGCAAGCCAATGCACTAGCACAGGTGCTTTGCCGCCGACCGTTGCTTACCTTTGGTTTTAAAAGCAAAGTTACAGTACTTGCAGACATATGGCCTGACGTCTGTGTGCGTGCGAATGTGTTTCTTCAGCATGCTGGGTTTCTTGCAGCGAATTCCACACTCCTCACATACATACTTCCCTCGTCCACGGCCTCGCACATACACATACTCTTCATTTGATTTGTACCTATGAGCAACAGGGTGTCATGGTAACAAAAACAAAAGATTCCCACCTCAAAAGGAGCAACGCATCCTTGTAAAACAGAACAAAAAAAACACACACAATCCATTGTATTATTCATTGCTAAAGACAAAACCCACTTGGCTAGAAATGTTATTAATTGTTGTCGAGGGATAATTAAGCTGGGGGAAGAGGAGAACACTGAGAGATGTGTACATGGAGCTTATGTATAGATCCCCTGGCTCCTCTATCCATTTCAGCAGAGACCCGATCTTCATATGTACTTCTTATTGTATGCGGCTTAATGAATGCCTCGAATGAATAAGGGAACTCCATACAAACACAGGATTGATATGCCCATTAGAGCAAGGGTGTCAAACATAAGGCCCAGGGGCCGGAACTGGCCCATCCAGGGCTCTTATGCTGCCTGCGAGCAACTAGGGCAAAGGAGGGAACAGGAGACTGCTCGGGGGGGGGAGTGGGTGGAGCCACTCTGATTGTGGCTTCAGCATGGTGGAACAACCTTGTCTGCAACAGTCAATCAGGGTGGGAGTGTCTGCCCAGTGCTGCACCACTGGCTCTCCAGCCCGCCCATATGAATTTCCCTTTCCACCCCCCTCCCAGCACATGGGGACTTGCAGTGAGAATACAACAACTTAGAGCTTACCAGTTGCTGTCCTTTATACAGTTTATATCTCTGGCACCCCGCATTACATTTTATGGCACACGTCGCTCAGTCCAACAATGTGACATTTATGTCAGATCTGGCCCTTGTAACAAATGAGTTTGACACCTCTGCATTAGAGCATGCACAGATCTCTCTAGGATGTGAACTTCAGCTATTTCTGGTTTGCCCTAGCCAATGTCAACTACAACAAGCAAAGACCTCACCCCCAGGGTTAATGTTCAGAATGCTACCTAAACACAACAGAGACAGTGTTCTGGAACCTGTGGTTGAAAATTCAAATGAAAGGGAAGACAGATTCATGCACATTCTAGACAGGATCCTACGACCTGGGATCCTAGAACAGCCTTCTGGTAAACCTTCCTCTGTTGGGAAAAGACATTCTATACTGGAGGAAGTCTATTTCCATCAAAGGAAGACTTCATGGAAAGGAACTGAAGGATCCAAGACTCTCAGAGCAATCCTAAGCAGAGTTATACCCTTCCCAGTACAATTAGGCCAGTTGGCTTCAAAAGTTTCAACTCTGCTTAGGATGGCATTCATGGCTTTTGCCGAAGCCACATAGCTATAGCTCTCGTTTCCCTTAGTACCAAAGCTCCATCCATTCAAACGTTTTATTTCTTTCTTCCAGTTGCTCATGAGTGTTGCTAGCGAAAAAAGAACATTAACTAACTGCTGCCTAAAACATTCCTCTATTCACAACATACTGTTCTTACTGATTTCAAAACACATTCATCTTACAAGGACATTAGGCCAAGGTTTTGAAATGGGAGGGAGGAAAGTGGCTAGCGTGTGAAAGATGACATATATCCTCCGGAAGATGTTTAAATAGTTCCTAACACAAACACAGGGGTGGAGGGAGGGGAAATCCCTGCCAATAAAACTAAAGCGTTCAGAATTACTGGATGAAAAGCACTGGCTAATACAGTTAATAAACTAAGTAGCCTTCAAAACTCCCCCCCTCCCACCATGTCTTAACTTCAAGACATGCTTGGGTAGTGGTGAGGAACCTTCCACATATTGTATTTGCAGTATCTTTCAACCTCCAAACCAAATTTCTCATTTATTCAGGAGTAAAAACGCCCCCAAGGACTTTTTGTTTGTTGATCTGTTCATGGTTGTCATGAAGGGCTGTACTTCTTCAGAGCACTTAAAAATGGCTCCCTAGATCACCGTCTTCTTAATGAACTCCTGGGGTGGAAAATGACCCCCATGGTGAAAATTCATAGCTTGGGGATCTGTTTTCTACCCAAGTTCTGAAAAAAAGGAAGAAAAGAATCACATCTGAATCCAGTAGCCCCTTAGAGACTAACAAGATTATCAGAACAAATCTAGGGTCCAGTGGGGGCACCTTTAAGACCAACAAAGGTTTATTCGAGGTATTGGGGAAAAGTGTGCCTTGCACACGAAAGCTCACGCCTCGAATAGACCTTGGTTGGTCTTAAAGGTGCCCCCCCACTGGACCCTAGATTTGTTCTGCTGCTTCAGACCAACACGGCTGCCCACCTGGAACGAAGATGCTCAGAGTCTGAGCTTCTGAGAGTCAAAGCTCTCGTTGTCAGACACCAGGTGTCTACAGAAGGCAGCTTTGACTCTTGAAAGCTTCTGCCCTGAAGATCTTGTTGGTCTCTAAGGCGCGACTGGACTCAGATCCAACCCTTCTACTGCAGACCACCGCGGCTACCCTCTGAAACTACCCGCATGGGTTAAGTGGGGCTGTACTTTGGCAACATTGTTTACCGCTGCACTAGTGACACAGCCTCCTCTGAGGAAAAGGCACTGGAGCCACTCCTGTCTGAATCCCACCAAAAAGTACAAACGGGACAGCTCATTCATTCCAATAGTGTTTTCAGGCTTAAAGCCTATCCTGGTCAGATTTGGAGAGACCCGTGATCATGTCTTCCACTAATTTTTTAAAGGCAATTAATAGCCGCACAGTGACCGTGAGGCCCCAGTGGAGGGCTGGGCGGTGTGTGTGTATGAACCTCTCTTCCTGGGAATGGTTCTAATGATCAAAACCAACACAAATGCACTGCATTGCTTGCACTGCCATTTGCCCTGGTAAAGGTGTGTGTGTGTGGGGGGGAGACAAGGGATGGTGGGAAAATAAGCACAGTGTCTCCCCCTCATAGACTATCACCCCCATCTGAATCCCCCTGCAGCGTCAACTTACCTTGAAAAAACACTGGATTGGTCCAGTCCCATCCACTTAGACTTTCCCGTCTCTATGAGTTTTATGTTACAAAGGATTAATTTACAAGAGGGTACGAAACGAATGACCACAGCAACAATGTGTTCAGCACGATATATATACCCCGTGGTTTGAAATTCACATCACAGCTGAAGTACAGAATCCCTGCAAAGCGTCAAGAGCTGCTTGGTAAAACCAAGTAAGTGAATTAATTTAGCATCAGCCTGTATCCCACCATCCTGCATCCCACCACACCGGAATTATAACGATATGCTATAAAAACGCGTGCCAGTCCTAAAAGCAAAACGAAATTACTTCATGTATCTTCCAACTAATACATGCTGGCGCAGACACGATAAACCATACACTTGAGCCGCTGAATATAGAAGCCCAATTTACACGCATTAAAAGTTCCTCTAAATCACTCCACGGGGGGGCTATCGCCACATGGGGAGCTGTTAGCAAGAGGAAGCTTGCCATTAGAAATGGGCACATTTTCTTACTGCATCACTCTGTCTCACGGGCACACACGGGCACACACGAACACACAGTATCTCTTCATGTGGCAAAAATGGCTGCAATTAACATGATGTATGTACAGAAATTTAAAGTGGGTGTCTAGAGGGCTGGAAAAAATGATAAACGAGTTCTCGGGTTTAGGTGAGTTTCAATGGGAACCGGGTTTCCCTGCAGCCTTTGCAATCATTAGGCACCTTTTCTGATTTCTTATCAAGAGTGGAACAGATCACCATGGAAAACGGTCCAATCCGATCAGTAAAGGTTGGTAGATCCCAGTTGACCTGAACTGACAAGGTTTTTTCCTACTTTCGTTCTGGCGGGGGGTGGGGGGGAGGAGGAGGTTGGATATATGCCCATCCCTTCACTCGGACTCTCAGAGGGGCTTACAATCCCATCCCCTTTCTCTCCCCACAACAGATACCCTGTGAGGTAGGTGGGGCTAAGAGCTCTGAGAGAGCTGTGACTGGCCCAAGGTCACACCAGCAGCTGCATGTGGAGAAGTGGGGAATCAAACCCAATTCTCCAGATTAGAGTCTGCCACTCTTAACCACTACACCAGACTGGCTCTCTGGAATAAAATTTGTCACATTCCCTCTGACAGATACCTTGTGAGGTAGGTAGGGCTAAGAGCTCTGAGAGAGCTGTGACTGGCCCAAGGTCACACCAGCAGCTGCATGTGGAGAAGTGGGGAATCAAACCCAATTCTCCAGATTAGAGTCTGCCACTCTTAACCACTACACCAGACTGGCTCTCTGGAATAAAATTTGTCACATTCCCTCTGACAAATTTGGGATGACGTTGTCGTCCTCTTTTTTATTCTGCCAACTACCCTGTAAGGTCAGTTAGGCTAATCCAGGTTCCCCTGTCCTACTCTGAGTCACTGGGTTTCCAAACTCTCAGAGTGAACAGTCAAAAACAGAAGGGATAGGCTGTTGTCTACTAGGCTTGATTGTTTTTGCACTTTCGCATCCAGCAAGTTCAACCTGAGACACTGGGCACAGTTGGGTTGTTCTCCTCATCCACCAGGTACTGCTCATGCCTGGCTCCATTCCTGATCTGCAAGGTCTACCAAGCTCTGTCCACATCTCAGGGACTGAGCTTCCAGAGACCTGGCAATCTGACAGCCACGGCTCTGTGATCTGCGTTCGAGCGGGTATGCTCAAGATCAATCAATGCCTGCTAGCTCCCCTTTAACCAAAGCACTTATAAAGAGAGGAAAGGATAGATTCTACCTGCCCCACTTGCACTCATTTCCAATTCAGTGAGTATCCCAATACAAAATCTTGAGAAGCCTATGTGGTAGAAATGTCAAGTTAGCTATGACTAGGTTCAGAGTCTCAAATGTATGCTGGCTTCTATGTGATGAGAATGAATCTGGTTTATCCTCGGGCTTCTGAGTCCCTCCTGGTTCCTGTCCTTGTGCAGAGAGCTGAGACACCTTGGTTTGAAAGAAACCTGCCTTTGGTCCTTTCCGCATTTGCCTGCCACTCTGGATTTTCTCAGTGTTCGAGTCAAGGCAATTTAAGGCCCAATCTACATCTAGCATTCACTCCGTTGTTTTACCAAACCCACACTGGAACAGAAAAAGATGTGGCTCAAAACAACATTCAGATACCCTGGGCCAATGCTGTACTGACTGCAGAGTCACCCCTGAATGGCCATAAAATGGCCAAAAATCTATGCAGACAGTTCCATCAAACTGAGAGATCAAACAAAGTGAAAGATGTGAAAGTGGCATGCAATGCAGAGGGGAATTTCTGTTCCAACGGGTTTGGTAAAACAGTGGAGCAAATGCTAGATGCAGATTGGGCCTAAATCCACAGCATAACAGGATCAAAATAAGCCGGGGCAACAGCAAGCTGAAACCGGACTGACCACTGAAGGGAGGGTATGTAATGCAGAATGGGGGGGGGGGGGGGGGGATAGGAGAAAAAATTGAACTCGATTTCAGTACAGAATTCCTTGGAAGACACTGTGGTAAACATGGATTAAAAGGAAAGTGCAGAAAGGGCCTCTGTTTACAGCATCCAGATTTGGATACTTTGACGAGTAGTGGTTTCTTGACCACAAACCAGGGTTCTAAATTGTAGCTTTCATTCTGGATTAGAACTCCAGTTTGTAGCTGAAATTTATTAAGATGCCAATGATTCTGACACCACCATGTACTACAGTTTTTTTCAAAACAACCTTGGCTCCGGCTCTCTGTACAAGGCCCCTCCATGTGCTGATTAAACTCATGGAGATGGAGCATAAGATGCAGTGGTGCCACCCTCCAGCTCCACATGATCACTAGCTTGTGAGCACAGTGCTTATGCATGGAGGTGCACATGCTTCCTCCCCAAACCCCGCCCTCCCAAGACTCCACCTCCAAAATCTCCAGGAATGTCCCCACCCAGAACTGGTAACCCCAGTTGCCCTGTGGACATACTCAGGCTTCAAATCCTTTGGAAATGTTGGAGTTCCACATAGACTTGGGCCAGGCCCGCACAGTTTGTAACCCATCAAAACAGCTGCTTCAGGTGCTTTCTGAACACTGCCAACCACAAGAAAGGAGCGTGTGTGGGGACACTGCCTCCATACATAGGCGCCATGCTCACACACAGAGGCAAAGGGTGGGGCCAACGTGCTTGTGCTGGCTCTCCTTCTCTGTGTGTTTAGTCAACACGGGTGCGCACAGGGTTTCCATATATGAGGAGGGAAGCCACAAGGAGTGAAAGAGTTGGATCATAAACCAGATCCATCCTCCTCATGACCATTCCACATGGGTAATAGCCATACCGAGTGATGGTTTACGAAGGTGAACCATTGCCACGCATGTTCCAGGACATTTGCTTTGAACAACGCACAAGGCCCCTGCTCGATGTTCAGTAATTCCCGTCTTCACTCACACATGCCCTGTATCACACTGAACAACTTACAGTGGCCTCTTGTACTTGTGTTATCCTTAATTACTCTCCAACAGGGACTCTTTAGTGAGGCGTTCCTTTGTATCCCAGAGCCCTGTGTCGGCTGGCTTAGCTGTTATCAGCAGACAACATCTCCTGCAGTCTGGCAGAGGCAGTAACCCAAGACTTACTGGAAAGGGGGGGGGGAAGCTGCTGCTCCTCCAGAACATTCATTCTGTGGGCAGAAAGGTCTCATGGGAAGTGGGAAGGGGTGAATGTGTGGGTCTAAACAGTCAACAAAGCATACCGTAGATTTGGCTGCAGAAAAGAAGAAGGGGGCCCAAAAGCACCCCCCCAATTACTTTGTGTGTATAAGGATACTTTTAAAAAAATATCTGTGATATTGGTGGTGCTCAGTGTCTTCACCAAGAGAGTTCTCCCACAGTGGCACCCCAAGCGTAGTTACACCCTTCCAAGTCCACTGAAGCCACTGGGTTTCAAAGGGTGTAACTGTGCTTGTAGCAGCCCAAATTAGTCCAGACTAGCCTGATCTTGTCAGAGCTTGAACGCCAAGTGGGATTGGTCTTTGGATGGGAGACCACCAAGGAAGGCCAGAGTTGCTATGCAGAGGAAAGCAATGGCAAGCCACCCCTGCTCATTTCTTGCCTTAAAACCCCCATGAGGAGTCACCATGAGTCAATTGCGACTTGATGGCACACTTGACCGTTAACTGTTCTTTGGATGACACTGCCAATCAAGCTGCTAAAAGAAAGGTGAGCTCAGTCTGGTGTAGTGGTTAAGAGCGGGGGACTCTATCACAAGTTTTTTGTTCAGAGAAGAAACCACTTCATATATAAATGTCCAGATGAATAAACAGATATATAAAACCATCATCTATGGCACTGGGAAGCTACAGTGAAATTAACAGCTACCTTCAAGTCTTTGGCACCAAACATGGCCATGATTTTATCCTTCACAGCGAAACAGAATCAGAGTGTTGTTTTTTTAATGCAGAAGGTCAAATCACAATTTTGGATTTTATTTATTTTATTTCATTTATACCCCGCCCTCCCCGCACGCGGGCTCAGGGCAGCTTACATTGGCACAGCAGTGCAATAAAATACAACAGGATTAAAACAATTAAGGCACCCAAAGTGCGATAAAACTAAACAGGTTAACCACTTAAAACATAATTCATTTACAGGATACATCGGCGATTAAAATACTCGCTCATTATAGTATATCATAGTGAGTTCAGAAAAAGAGGAGGGAATGCCATGGGCCAGGCTGTTCTAGGTGGCTAATCAGCTCATCCCTGTGCTGTAGAACCGGGTTCGATTCCCCCACTCCTCCACTTGAAGCCCGCTGGGTGAGCTTGGGTCAGGCATAGTACCCTCACCCCCCCCTCAAGATGCTAAAAGAGAGGGGGCAAAGATTTAAGAGGAGGGGAAAGAGATATACATCTACCTGGTTAGCTAAAAATAACAAAAGTGATCTAATAAAATTATTTCAGATCTCTAATGGCAGTTTGAGGGTCCATAAAGATTTGAGGGAACATTACTTTGATCTTTTTTACAATTTGTTACATTATGCCTAGAGTGTTAGAGAGTCAGACCAGGGCCTGAGAAACCCAGGTTTGAATCCCCGCCTGCCATGGAAGCTCACTGGGTGACCTCATAATTCATTTACAGGATACATCGGCGATTAAAATACTCGCTCATTATAGTATATCATAGTGAGTTCAGAAAAAGAGGAGGGAATGCCATGGGCCAGGCTGTTCTAGGTGGCTAATCAGCTCATCCCTGTGGAACTGCTCTGCAGTGCACGCTGGTGCTAATAGTGGCGGCGGCGGCTCCTACTCAAAAGCCTGGCAGAAGAGCTCCGTATTGCAGGCCCTGCGGAACTGTAAAAGGTCCCGCAGGGCCCTGATCTCCTCCGGGAGCTCATTCCACCAGGTAGGAGCCGCCACCGAAAAGGACCTGGCCCTTGTGGCAGTAAGCCTGGCCTCTTTAGGGCCCGGGGTCACTAGGTGGTGTTGTGACCCCGACTGAAGTGCTCTTTGGGGCCTGTATGGGGAAAGGCGGTCCCTCAGGTATGGCGGACCCTGGCCATGTAGGGCTTTAAAGGTAAGCACCAGCACTTTGAAGCGAATCTGGAACGCTATAGGCAGCCAGTGCAGCGCTTTCAGTACAGGCTAGATGTGATCCCATTTAGGGGCCCCCACAACCAGCCTGGCCACCGCATTCTGCACCAGCTGCAGCCTCTGAATTTGCGACAAAGGCAGCCCCATGTAGAGAGCATTACAGTAGTCTAGCCTCGAGGTGACCGTCGCATGGATCACTGTGGCCAGATCATCACGGCTAAGGAAGGGGACCAACTGCCGCACCAGCCGTAGATGATAGAAGGCTGCTTTGGCAGTGGCTGCCACCTGGGCCTCCATCGTTAAGGAGCACTCCCAAACTCCTAACGTCCAAAGCTGGAACCAAAGGTGCCCCATCGAAGGCCGGGAGTGGGAGCCCCAATCCCATGCCACCCCGACCCAGGCACAGGACCTCCATCTTCCCCGGGTTCAGCTTCAGCCAACTCAGCCTGAGCCACCCAGCCACAGCCTGTAAAGGCCAGTGAAGATCTTCTGAATCGGAGTCTGACTGGCCGCCCAACATCAGATAGAGATGGGTGTCATCGCCATATTGATGACACCCAAGCCCATACCTCCAGACAATCTGGGCGAGGGGGCGCATATATATGTTAAATAGCATCGGGGAGAGCACTATAGAGATGTCTACAAAATGACATTTTAAGCCCTCCAGGGTACAAAGCGTTCTGGCATTGGCCTCCCTGGGTGAGCCTGTGTTCCCTTCTTGAAGTGGAAGCAACGCCAAAGACAGCTTAGAAAGCCGCTCACATCCTCACCAGCTGATCACTCGCTGGAATAAACAGGAACAGATTTTAAGACACAACAAGGAAACCTCTTCCAATAAGGGCTGCTTGGAAACAACAGCATTTTACGCTGACAGCATTCATGAGACTTCCCCCCAGATAGGAGGTGACTAGCGTCCTCCTTCTTCCTGCGGGTTTGCTCCGTCAAGGCAGAGAACCAGCCTCTTTTGTGCCCTTTCCTGTGCCAACAAAGATTTCTGCCAGAAAGACTTGGCACAGCTGGGATCGACTGGGTGTGTGCCAGCAACACTTGGAAAAGTCGACAGACAGACATGACATGGAGAAAGGAGAGCACAGTTTGGAAGCAGATCAGTCCTTTATCATTCCAGCAGCTCTGTTATAACTGGAGACATGGGGCGCATTCGCAACACCACTGGAGGCAATTGGATACTGCATGTCGTAGGCTAAGATGGTATGCAAATACAGGATGTTGTGTAGACCCAGTGAAGTACTTGTGGGGTTTCGAGAAGAGGCAGGCATGAGAAAAATCAAACGAGTCTTTTATCCATCCTGGAAGTCAAAGCATATGGTTTGCAGGCAGAAGTGGTCTTAGTGGTTCGGGGTCCCTAGGCAAATGTCCAGGATGGAGCCCCAGAATCACTGCCAGCCCCGCTAAACCCCTGCTGGGGCCAAGCCAGGTGGCCCATGTGAGGTGGAAGGGAGCCATCCTTGCAACCAGACGCCAGCTACTTGAGCCTCAGATGGGGCAGATACAATGACAACAGTAGTCTGTTCTTATTTCCTCCCTCCTTTTGGGGGGCTGGCCCTGGGGTAAACAGCCCCAACACAGAGCCCAAGTCAGCTGCCCCTGTAGCCCATTGGCTGAGGCCACCCCTCTTCTCAAGAGACCGCTCAGCCAAATACTGGCCAGCCCCAGATCTGTTGAGCTCCATCAAGCTTGCTGCTGTGGTATGGAGTTACAAAGGATGATGCAGTTACGGAAGAGTTAATGTTTGCAGTGGGAGCCAATTGCCTCTTGGTGGTGTCTGGGAAGAAGAAGTTGTGGTTGTTGTTAAGACGGTTGCCGGAATCGTTGCAGTCAGGCCCATGTTGTATTCTTGTAAATAAAACCTGATGAGTTCCTTCCCAAGCAGCTGGGATCAATTCTTTGTGGGACCCGGAGGAGCTTCCAAAGGTCCCATTGCAACAGCTGTGTCATGCGCTTTCCAGCTGTACCCTTGGACACGCTTGGCCCCGTCGTTCGTGAAATGGGTGCCCACGTAGAATGATGAGCACATTTTGTCCAGGAATGGGGAGACCCTTCATCTCTTCCTGGTGGCTGCAGCAGCGGGTGGGGTGGGGACACTGCCCGTTTGAGGCTGGTTTGAGCAGCTGCCACGGAGGAGCCCCCCCCTTCAAAGAGCCACGGCACCTACTTGGCAACTTCTTGGGGCAACTCACTGGGAGGGCAAAGTTGCGTTGACAGCAGATGGTCTGTCTCCCAACCTCTTGTGAGAAGACACACACTCACTAGAAATGAGAGCAACTGGAGAGCATGTGCAGCTTGCCGCACTGTCTTCAAAAGAGCCAGGGGGGGGGGGGGGGAAAATGCTATTCCTGGCTACTCACTGAGAAGGAGGGCAGCCTGATACAAGGAAGTGCTTTGTGACCCTCTTAAACTGAGACTAAGGATGCTGGTTCAGGGACACGGGGGGAGGGGCGGGATTAAGCCTGATAGAGGGGCTGGGATGCCAACTCCGTCCCCCATATTTCTTTGAAGGAGGAGGCCACTGGGAGAAGACTTTATTCTTACTTAAGACAGCTGCATGTATGCCAGAAGACTACACGATGCAGCATTGACTGCTGAGGTTAGGTTTTACTTGGGGCAATCACTTTGTTTTATTGCTTTATATTATAAGCAACCCGGAACAGTTTCTGGAGAGGTGAGGGATACGTTTTCTAAATAAATAAAAAAATAAATAAAAAGAAACCAACTCTTAGTCTTGAAGCTCATTGGTTGGTCCAGGGTAAATCACTGACCCTCTGGCTAAGGGAAGCCCTGAACTCTTGAAGCTAACAGAAAGAGCGGGTATGATCAGGAAATCTAATAAGACCGGATTTCTTATTCAAGATCACTTCTTCAGACAGCTGATTGGATTAAATCACATAGCAGGAGATTTCCACTGTGAGAGCCAGTTTGGTGTAGTGGTTAAGAGTGTGGACTCTAATCTGGGAGAACCGGGTTTGATTCCCCACTCCGCCACATGCGGCTGCTGGCGTGACTTTGTGTCAATTACAAATTATTTCAGAGCTGTTCACTCAAGGGCAGCTCTCTCAGAGCTCTCTCAGCTCTACCTACCTCACAGGGTATCTGTTGTGGGGAGAGGAAGGGGGAAAGGGATTGTAAGCTCCTCTGAGACTCCTTTGGGTAGTGAAAGGTGGGGTACAAATCCAATCTCTTCTTCTTCTTTTTTGTCATTTGACTGAGTCTGAATCTGAGGATTCCGTGGGCCAGGAGGGCTTCTCTGAGCCTGAGGTCTCCGAATCAAGCCCGGCACACAGAGCCTAGACAAGTGTACTTAGAGAATCTCATAGCGTAAGCTATGGAAGAAATAGGGTGGCTTTATACCCAGGACAGTGCAGCAGGGATTTCATTTGTTCCAGTCAAATAAACATGAATAAAAATTAAAAGTCATCAGATAAACAGGAACTAAGTAGACAATTCAACCTCAGTACAGAAAAAAAGAGAGGCTACAGCTGGACACCTCCTGGCATTGCCTTTAATGCCAGCTTGTGCCTCAGGCAATATTTATATTTTATCCCGCCCCCCCCCCCCCAGTACGGAGCCAAAGATGCTTAAAACAGTGATCTCCCCTCCTCCATGTTATTCTCATAGCAAGAACTCCATGAAGTAGGTTATGCTAACAGAGAGCCCAAGGTCACCCAGCAAGCTTCCATGGCAGAGAGCGAATTTGAACCTGGGTCTCCCAGACCCTAGTCCCGACACTCTAAACGTTACACCATACTGGGTCTCAGCACCCTGCTGCTTTTCATGTTCATCACTCAATGTCACCCCTCTCTTTCCGTTTGCTGATCTGTCCCTATAAGGACTAAACCATGTCACTTCCATTGGGGAGGGGAATAAAACTGGAGAAGCTGAAAATGTGTCCAGCCCATAACAATAAAATTTAGCAACCATTTAACATTATAAACAGTACATGGTCCACCGCTTCGCCAAATGCCTGCTGCCCCATTTCCTGTTGGAGGAGGTCCTTCCCCCCCATCTCCTGTCAGCCTTCCTCCCTGTTTGCAGCCAATTAACACGTGCTCAGGTTAACGTAAAGCATGCCCACTGTGATTCTGTTTTTAACTTCTTGATTTTATTGCTGCAGAATTTCTTTCAAAGAAACTAAAACATTTGCCATCTACTGCGTAATGGGGGAAAATGCAATAAAAAAGACCATGGAATATTAAATGCATGTGGAGAAATTTAAGTTTTCTGTTCTCTCGTCATACCACCCTTCCTTCAAGGTGGTGTACATCATTCTCTCCCTCCTCCATTTTATCTTCACAACAGCCTTACGAGGCAGGCTAGGCTGTGAGACAGTGACCGGACCAAAGTCTCACAAGGGGCTTCGTGGCCCAGTAGAAATTTCACCTTGGGTCTAGTCTTCATTTCCCCATAAGTGGAAAATCAAATGCAATAAATTTCACACCAACCCTAACAGAAAGAGACAGAAATGGAACTGGAGGAGGAGGAAATTGGCCTCTTATTCCTACTGCCAGGTGGGATCAGTCTAGCATTTCAGTTCACTTATTCCAGCAGTTCACTCAAAAGCTAATGGGTTGTAAATTATGCCCTCTTGCCTTTTTCTTAATGAGAAACAGGTGGATTTTCAGATACTGAAAATGCAAACCTAACTTTCCCAGCAGAATCCGCAATCCTCAAAAGGTTGTTCTCCAGCCCAGATTGGAGCAGGTTGTCTTCATGCAGATGGAGGAAGACCTCTGGGGCTATGGAATTTTGCCGGGCTCCAAGATGCCATGCCACACCCCTGTGCAAGATCAGAGCCACAAACTGCAGGGAAACTGACAAAAGGGGAACGAAATCCCTCGCAGAACTTTCGCACACAAACGCTGAGTGAGCATGGAAAAACAAAAACAAAAAAACGATTCCCAGGTCAGCAATGGAAAATGCCTTTGGGCCTGGACCACTTCCTCCCTTGAGGTTTGCATTGGGACCGTGAAACTCGCACTTGGAAGTTTTCCCAGTGAGCCACGGGGGGTGGGGGAGAGAATAATTTCCAAACTATCACAAAAGAAGAAATGGCTCCCTGCCGGGGATATTCAGCACAGGATCACGGC
This sequence comes from Gekko japonicus, assembly GCF_001447785.1. NCBI lineage: Eukaryota > Metazoa > Chordata > Lepidosauria > Squamata > Gekkonidae > Gekko > Gekko japonicus. The sequence goes on from NW_015166422.1 coordinate 1,325,487, forward strand.
TGCCTACACAATTCAAACTGTACTAAGAAACAGGCTGATGGAAGCTGCCTCGTCTCCTTAGGGGCTGGGTTCAAAGAGAGAAATCCAAGGAGTTGTGAGCAGAGGTCCTCCTGCACAACAGGGCTTTTTCAGCCCCTTGGCACTGACGGAAAAGCGTCTTCTGAGGGTTGGGTGACAATGGCTTGATGTAGACATCATGCAGAATTATCCTCTAATTAAACCAACTATGGTTAGCATGGCCTGACCTTGCTAGCCCAGGCTAGCTCAAATCTCATCAGATCCAGGAAGCTAAGCAGGGTCGGCCCTGGTCAGTACTTGGACAGGAGACCACCGAGGAAGTCCATGTTCACTATACAGAAGTAGGCAATGGCAAACCACCTCCGGTCGTCTCTCATCTTGAAAACACTATGGAGTTGCCCGTGGTTTGCTGGCACGTCCCACCACCGTGGTTAGTGTGATTGCCTCGATGCAAATAGGTTCAGGTGGGGTAGCCATGTTGGTCTGAAGCCGTAGAACAAAATTTGAGTCCAGTGGCACCTTTAAGACCAAAAGAGTTTGATTCAATGTATGAGCTTCCATATGCACGCACGCTCACTCAGATGCAGTACAATGCAAGTTGCTGTGCCAACTGGTTTATCAGCAACAGATATTGTAGGATTGGTGAAGACAGGTTGTTCCAAGCCATTGTGGTTTTGGCGATTACAGCTGAAGGTGGGGATAAGCTGGCAGAAGCTCTCTGGTTGTGGAGCCAGAAATGCCTTCTGCAAGCAGCAGGGGCTTTTTGGATCCAAGCCTGCCATTGTGACATGTATTACCTTCCAAATGCTTCAGACACAACTCTCTCACAAATATTGCGATGGTTGCTATTCACCCTTTTTTCCAGCGGGGTCAAGGAAAAGCAAACACCATAGAGAGATGTAGCAATAAGGGCAGGATTTTGTACACTGATTGACAAGAAGTTTGCTTGGCATCAAAAGCTTAAATGAGGTGGCCTTTACCTCCCTTCCCCACTGAACAGAAATGAAGGAAAGAAACCCACGAAAAATGGAGGTGTGAAATGGCACACAATATCTCAGTAAGCTCTCACCGCTGGCCTATTGGGGCAGTGCAAACTGGTGAAGAATCACCACAGCTGGGGCGTGGATGCGCCAAAGAACCATATTCACATTCGAAAAGGTGTCCCAGTTAGGAATATCTTCCATAGAGAAAGAGCATGCAGTTTTTCTACTGAGATCCCTTCTGCCTTACACCGAGTCAGATCCCTGATCTATCAAGGGCAGTATCATCTACTCTGGCAGGCAGAAGGGATCCAGGGTCTCAAGCTGAGGTCTTTCCCGTCACTTACTACCCAATCATATAACTGGAGATGCCAGGGACTTCCTCTAAATGCACATATGAGCCTGCCTTATACCAAGTCAGACCATTGGTTGGTCAAGGTCAGCGTAGCCTATACTACCTGGTTGCGTGCTCTCCAGGATTTCTGGCAGACGTCTTTCACACCACCCACTACCTGATCTTTTGAGCTGGAGATGCCAGGGATTGAACCTGGGACCTTCTGCATGCAAGGCACATGCTCTTCCATTGAGCCACAGCCCCTCCCTGCTCACTAACAGCAGTCTTGGTGGTTTGTCATGTTCTCTGGAGGGAATTTGCCTCGACAGAACCATCTGGAGTCTACGCAGAAGCCATATGAAGGCAGCCGCTAGATCTGCAGTTCCAGATGTGACCCTTCACGTCAACACTTCCCCACTATCTCTCCAGTGACATAGGCCCACAGAGGCTACTTACGCAAGACCAATGAGCGGCTATTTGCTTGTGACATATCACAAAATCACAACTTTCTGTGTTTACCAGGGAGAAAAAGAAATCTGCAGACAGACGGTAATGTCTTATCATTTCAGCAAGACTAGCAGGCCGAGGTTTCCACAGCTGATGTCTTTCCCCCCAGACATATGTGAGCCCTTGGCCGCTTGCGGGGAGGGCGGGGTAAAAATACTTAAATAAATAAATAAATAATAAATATAATATAAAATGAGCTAATGGCTCCGAGAACTTATAAAAGACAAAATTGATGTTTCAAGTGAACATCCTTTGTGCTTTCTTGGCCGGGCAGCAGCACTGGAAGCCACGCTAACACTGTCTCCCGATGCAACTTAATACGACCTCCTTGGTGCGTTAATACTAAATCTGTCCTATTTCAGGAAAAGAAACCTTTCCCCATTATGCATGTTGGCAACTCCTATCATAACCCCTCAGAACCACAGAGATAAAATTTCTGCCAAAGTCCTACAAAGCGGGAGGGGAGGATTAAAGCTCGGCAGGAGGGGATGCCGAGCCCTTCTTTCCCGATCACCTCCCCCCCCCACCTATTATTGTCTTGGTGGGACTGCAAAACCAGAAGCAACACCTAGCAAAGGGAGGGGGAATTTATGTGGGTTTGTGTGTGCGTGTGTGTGTTTGTGAAACTGAGCTGATGCTGCACTGAAAATCCCCATACCCCTGCCTGAAGTCAATCTGGCAAGCCCTTAATTTGATACCTCTGGTGCTGGAGGGAGGGGGGTGCATTCTGGGCGATTCCTGGCACAATGCTGGATGGGGCTGCAAGGCCAGAAGTTCTCCCCCTCCCAATTCATGCAACTGCATTCCCTGAGCATGTCTGTCAAGTCACAATCGACTCATAGTGACCCCAGCAAGGGGATTTCAAGGAGGAGGAGGAGGAGATTGGATTTATACCTAACCCTTCACTCAGAGTCTCAGAGCAGTTTACAATCTCCTTCCCTTCCTCTCCTCACAACAGGTGGGGCTGAGAGAGCTCTGAGAGAACTGCTATTGAGAGAACAGCTCTGAGAGAACTGTGACTGACCCAAAGTCACCCAGCAGCTGCATGCAGAGGAGTGGAGAATCAAACCCGCTTCTCCAGATTAAAATCCGTCACTCTTAACTGCTACACCACTGGCTCTCGGGGCACATGAGAAGCAGAGGTAGCTTGCTATTGCCTTCCTCGGTGGCCTTCCATCAAGATACCTCTTTCAGCTACCCGGACCTAATCAAGCCTCAAAATTCAAGGTGGATTACATATGTAAGTGCCATCAAGTCACAACTGATTTATGGCAACCCCCGCAAGGGGCTTTCAAGGCAAATGAGAAGCCAAGGTGATCTGCCGTTGCCTTCCCCTGCCCAGTCTTCCTTGGTGTCTCCTATCCAAGTATATCGACCTTGCTTAGCTTCCAAGATCTGACAGGATCAGGCTATACCATGCCATCTTCCTGCTCAGTAATCCACCTGTTTTCCAGAGAAGAATCCCTTGATCCAGGATCTGATTCACACACCCACTGAGAAACACGAACAGTCCCAGCATACATTTCCACGTGACGCCTCTAAAAAGCCAATTGGTGAGTACAAATTGTTACAAAAGAAGCAGCCCGTAGAAGCAAGAAATCTCTCTTGGCTCCTACAAGAGAAGGATGTGAAACTGATAAGATAGATGAAAGGGTGAAACCGCTCGGCTCCCTACAAACCTGAAAAGGACATCGTTCCAGTCACCAGATAGTTTATTCCAATAAGGAAGTCAAGAAATCCACAAACCTTGAGAACCACCTCCACCCCCTGCTGGTTTCATGAGCTGATGGACAACATCTGCAAACTTTGGACAGCCGGCTACTGCTTTGCTCACCAAAGAGATAGCGACATGCAACCAGTTCACTCTTATGAAAGCCAGAGGGAGAGAAAGACAGCCAAGGGACACCCACAGACACCAACCTTGTTAACAAATGGGGTCATTCATGGGCTATGTAACTCAAAAGGTTCCAAACATTTATCTAGGCAACAGGAAGACTGGCTGGTAAAAGGAGAGTCTGCAAGGGGGTGATCCCCACCAGACTGAAGACAGGGCTCCAATCGGGATGGAGCCAGGGGCTGCATGGGAATACTCTTTCACACACACCCCATGGGACTTTCTACCCCCTCCCCAGAAACCAGAATTCTAATTTGTGATGGTTTCCATTTAGAGGACGGGGCCTAAATGAGGAAAATGGGTGGCTGGGCCAGGACCCGCCTTGGCCAAGCCTCAACTTGGGAGGACGACTCCTTGGAGGAGGAGGAGGAGGAAGACTTCTCAAATTGTGAGAAGCCCCCACCCCCATTTACCCCAGTGCCTCCAGGGCAAGACTCCTCTCTTCTTTATCACAGTGGGCTCCTGTTCGAATGCTGGTAGACCTGTATACTCCAGCACCCACTGAGTCTCCCCCAGCATCAATGAAGGTGGAGAGCAAGAGCTGAAGGCTGGGCCAGGTTGCACACCTGGAAACTCAAGGCATCCCATACTCAGTCTCATGCCAGAGGACAACATTGATCTTTGAAGGACCCTGGACCCAGTTCTGGCTACAGAACACGATGAGGTTACCAGCTCCCCATAGAAGCCTTTCGCTGAGCTCTAGCCTTTGCTGGCTCAGCTGTTCTACAGTCCAGCTTGTGCTAGTTGTCAACAGTTCCCTGCAGCAAAGGCACTTGCTGCTGTTCTAAAGGACCTGCTCCCACTTGGCTCTGGCCCTTTCTGCACCTGTATTTCACCTTGGTTTCTGAGTGCATCCTATTCTTCCATTCTGCATTCCCTCCCACTTTCACTTCCAGGTTGTGTCGGGACTTTTTCTTGTTTTACAGGAATCTGTATTCAGACCGCTTCCAGCACACTGTTGCCCCGCAGTTACCAAAACTCCTTTTGCTGTGATTCTTTGTCCTCATCCGCTTTCGAATCACTAATTCTTTCTAAAGTTGAATTGTTTCTGCAGGTATTTAAGTGCTGCCCCACTGCCGTCCCCCATTTCCGCCTCTCTCTCTCTGGGTTGATGCTCCCTCCCTGTTCTGTTTTCTTTTCCTCCTTCTCCAAAGACAAAAGAGGATGTATCGTCCCACTGAGGCAAACTTTTAAAGAGCCAGAGAGAGCATAAGAAGGAATCAGTAAATATAAAGGACTAGGGGATTTCCTGTGCCCAAATGTGTCAGTGGATCCCCCACCCCCACTCCCATTTCTTATAGACGCAGAATGCATACAGAATACACAAACAAATAAACCGGAGGGGGGGGGGAGGAATGGTGCAGAGGGAATGAGTGCGACTGCGAAGTCAACCCTTAAGGCCTGACTCCCCGGATTCTCCAGAGCAAGCTGTCAGTGCAGAAAGGGCCTGTGTGCCTTTTCCTATGGCTGGCCAGGTAGAAATGGGCCAAGCCAATAACACAAAATAACCTCTTCTTTAGCAATTAACGCTTGTGAGCATGACAAGGCTAATCAAAGCACGGGGGGCTAACTCCTCCTTGAAAACCACATGCCAGAGAAGGTTCTGACCCCACATTCAAATGTCCCCATCAGGAACAGAAGGCAGTCCTGAAAGTGGAATAATCTCCCTTTCAAATGGAAGAATGCCTTCTTATTGAAGCAGCAACCCCAGAATGTCAAAAGAGCCCCAGGTAACTCTCACCCCAAATGACTCTCCGTGCTTTTAAGCAGTTACCAAGCAGCTCCAAGTTAGCTGAATCCACCCTAAGAGATTGGCCAATGCTCACACCTCATCCTAGGGACCATCTTCTCCCTTATGGACACATTTGCTTCAGAGGGACAGAGCCCTGTTCTTCCTGCTTAGGTACCAAGAGGCAGAGCCAGGATTTCCTGGCAGTCTCCCATCCAGGCGTAGAGCACAGCTAGGTGGCACACACTATGGGTCACCTGGCTTGAGCTAATAAGCAGGTATGAGCCTGAGCCATGGTCACCCCAGAAGCCCTAAGCGTTTGGGAGAGGGACCATGTCAGAGAACCTGCTTTGGATGCAGAAGGTCCCAGCTTCAACCTGATATCTCCAGGCAAAAGGATGCAGTAGGAGGTGTTGTGAAAAGTCCTCAGCCTCAGACCTTGGGGAGCCGCTATCAATCATAACAGACAATGGCTAGAAGAACCAAAAGAGAACAGCTTCCTGCATTCACACTATCTCTTTGCAGCACTTAATTCCAGGATCAAATGGGGGCGGAGGCTCATGAATCTCGAAGACTGCTCACATCTAATTGGTCTGTGCGGTGCTCGATGGATTTGTATTATCCATTCACGAATGTCAAGGACAATTGAAACATTCTACAACAAAAAGACATACTTGAGCGGGCTGCTGTTTCTAATTCCACGGAGACTCCTCCACGTTCTGCTTTTCTTGCATCAGGAACAAGAAGTCCTCTCTAATGGACTTAAAAACCAAGGGAGCTTGATTGTATAGGTCAGATTCTTCCCGACCTTATACAGCAAAAAACACCCAATGTGTCAGTGACAGGAGAATGAAAAATTACACAGTGTGGCACAGACAGCGACTTTAAAAAATCTAACTACTCTCAATCAATTTTATAACTATCTGCTATCCCTGCATTTGCGCTATACATTTGTGTGTATGTGTGTGTGTGGGGGGAATCAGCAGTTTTGAAAACTGCCCTGCTGCCCTTCAACATCTTCCCCATATTGGCAGGAAATGGATATCACATCCATGTAAAAGCACACTTATAAAAACATAATTTTATACCCCACTGTACGAGAGCCAGCATGGTGCAGTAGTCATAATGTTGGTCCAAGATCCAGGACACCCACACTGGCTTCCCTGCATCATTCTTATTGGAAAACATGTTTTGCACTGAAGATCCCAAGGTACTTCATATGCCAGTTCAGGTATTTGGTTGATGCTAATTCAGACATCAGGAAAGGGAATTGAAAGCAGGGACATAAGAGCCAGAGAACTGGAATTTGGAATTGTCCAAAAGTGGGCTACTTTGCTAACTTCGTTTCAGTCTATCAAAGCAGGATGGGAAACCAGGGTTTGAAGACTAACCTCACTCAGACTAATCAGGCTTTGAAGAATACCTACAGTCATTCCTCATTATGGTTCATGTCTCACTTAGATGTGGACATCTGGCATACATCTTGTCTTGTTCCCCAGCATTCCCTTCACTACAGTGTGGGACAGGATACCATTCGGGCTTCCGTAGGGGAAAGAGGAAAGGTGATGACGACAGCATTTGTCGAGCAAACCAGGGTTTGAAGGATCATCTGAGAGCCAAATCTCAAAATCACAGACTGACCACACTAAACCATGGTTTCGTATTATGTCTGAATCAAGCCACAATATGTCTCTCACTTTTATCCACTCACTATACTAGAACCTGCTCTCTCAGATACCTTTCTCTTCTATGTAAATCTGTTAAAGCCATAGTGCAAATACTGGGAATGAAACAAAGATCTGTAGAGTGCATGTTACGAAGAAGGAGGAGGAGGAGGAGGAGGAGGTTTTATAACCTGCCTTTCACTACCCAAAGGAGTCTCAGAGCAGCTTACAATCACCTTCCCTTCCTCTCCCCAGAACAGACACCTTGTGAGGTAGGTGGGGCTGAGTGAGAGAACTATGGCTGACCCAAGGTCCCCCAGCTGGCTTCGTGTGGAGGAGGAGTGGGGAATCAAACCCAGTTCTCCAGATCAGAGTCCGCCACTCTTAACCACTACACCAAACTGGGGGGGGGGGGAGAGAGAGCCAGTAGAAATGATGATCAAAGAAGAGCCAATCAGTTGACTTCAGGATAGTTCTCCTTTCTTTGCTTATGATTTTATTTGAAACATTTATTAGCCGCCTGTCTACCTTATGGAACTGAAGGCAGCTTATAACCATAAAAACCAGAATTTACTTGATTTTCCCGGGGGCAGGAAAACCCGGAAACATTGCGGGAGTGAGCCTGCTTCGGCACGGGAGGCGGATTGGCACATGTGAACGGAAAATTTAAATGCAAGAGGGAACAGCAGTGAACCCCGATCAAAAGGAACGTGTGGCCGCACCCACAGATTCAGATCCTCACTGCAACCAGCCAAAGAGCAAAGAGCAGATGGGACGGGCAGGGCTACACAAGAGGGGCAGCTGAACACGTATCGGAACAGATTTAAATGAGGGGAAACGCGAACACACAAGCGTCGAGAAGATTTCTCTCATCTTAAACCACGATGGCATTGTCAACCTACGCAGCTTCAGAACTGAGCGACATCCATGGTTGGAGGTAAATTTTCAGAAAGGTCTGGTATTGCTGACGGCACAAAGCCACAGAGCCACAGGAAAAAGTGAATCGACACCTCATGTAGAAAAGTGGGTCTGCCGCTTTCAATGTGCAGATTCATCATCTACAGCAGCTACAGCAGCTACAGCAACCTCCGGCACACCCGATGATCAGTGTATCTGGCACGCAATCAAGCAATGAGGAGAGACACTGAGAGTCCAGTAGCACTGCTGGAGACAAGTTTCTGGGCAAAGGTGATGGACACACCTCATGCCTGTCACCCATTCCAAGACCCGTGCAACTTCCAGCCAGGTTCAAGACAAGCCACTGAGAGGCTGGCAGTTTGTTCCCAGAGTGTCTACCAATATAAAACCCTCGCCTTGTCACCCCCTTTTGCTTGCCAGCATACCAAAATGTTTACAGACTGATGCTGAATTTGGGAGGTACTCAGGCCACAAAGGATGAGTACCCCTGATCTTACTGCATTCAACATTTTTTTTTGGGGGGGAGAGGTACCAATGTGAATAGAATTCCCATCGGGCAGAAGTAGACCATCCACTGAACGTGAGTCAGCAGTGTGATGCGGCAGCTAAAACGGCAAATGCCATTTTGGGCTGTATCAACTGAAGCATAGTGTCCAGATCACGCAAAGTGATGGTATCACTTTACTCTGCTCTGGTTAGACCTCACCTAGAGTACTGTGTTAAGTTCTGGGCACCACAATTTAAGAAGGATACAGACAAACTGGAATGTGTCCAGAGGGGGGCAATGAAGATGGTGAGGGGTCTGGAGATCAAGTCCTACGAGGAAAGGTTGAAGGAGCTGGGTATGTTTAGCCTGGAGAGGAGTCGGCTGAGAGTGATATGATAACAATCTTCAAGTACTTGTAGGGCTGTCATATAAAGGATGGTGTAGAGTTGTTTTCTGTTGCCCCAGAAGGCTGGACCAGAAACAATGGGTTGAAATTAAATCAGAAGAGTGTTCGGCTAAACATTAGGAAGAACTTCCTGACAGAGCGGTTCTTCAGTGGAACAGGCTTCCTTGGGAGGTGGTGGGCTCTCCTGCTTTGGAGGTTTGCAAACAGAGGCTAGATGGCCATCTGACAGCAATGCTGATTCTGTGAGCTTAGGCAGATCATGAGAGAGAAGAATTTATTTATTGATTTGCTTTCAATTTGTATCCTGCCTTACCAGTACAAACTGGCTCAAGGCGGCTTGAGAAGGGTTACATCAGTGCTTAGTTCTTGTCGCCCTATTTTATGCCTAGGGAAATGCTGATCACCATTTTGGGGTCAGGAAGCAATTATTCTCCAGGCCAGTTTGGCCAGGGATCCTGGAGGTGTTTTGCCTTCTTCTGGGCATAGAGCAGGGGTCACTGGGGGGTGGGAGGGGGAAGAATTTGTGAATTTCCTGTATTGTGCAGGGGGTTGGACTAGATGACCCTTGAGGTACCTTCCAACTCTATGATTCTATGTAAACTTCTAATACTTTCTGATATGAAATAAGCTCACAAGATGGCTCTATCTTCAGGGTTAGTCAACATGCAAAGCTTATCCAGGTTGCATCAAAAAACTGAGAGGCCCAATGAGGTGTAGTGATTACAGACTGGGAGTCCCAAATTCAAACTCCTGTTTAGCCCTGAAGCTCGCTGGATTACTTTGGGCCTATCAGTCCCTCTTGGTCTACCTGACAAGGTTGTTTTTTGGGGGGGAGTGAAGGAATGGAGACCCATGTATGTTTCCATTAACTCCTTGGATGAAGGGGAGGGTTAAAATGTTATAGATGAATAAGTGAGCCAAAAATTGCTAAATACCACCCCTCCCATTTCACCAGATGGCTGCACTTAATTTGCTGTGTGGATCTACGCATTGCGATCTAGGGTTGCTAGGTCCCTCCTGGCAACTAGCAGAGGATGGGGCAGGGCTTACCTGGAGGAAGAGAAAGGCCATGGCCATGCGGCCAGTGTTGCACAGGAAGTGAAATAATCATGCCAGCAACTTCCAGGTGATGCTCTGGTATTTGAGCAAAAGCTCAATGGTAAAAACAGCTTCGATCGTAGCGTTTCCCCCCAAATACCAAAGCATCATGCGGAAGTCGCTGGCACGATGACGCTGGCATCATGGCCTGGGCTCTTTCTATTGGTAAGTCCCCCCAATGGCCAGCTGATCAGAGGCTGGTGGGCATGGCCTAGCAATGGGGGAGCCCCGCTTCCACCAGGGGAGCCTGGCAACCCTATAAGGATCCTGTGGGATCATTTTTAGCCACGCCAATCCATCTCCCCCTTTAGAACCAAATGCTGCAGAAATCACCCTCCCGGCTTAAGGGTTGTTGTGAGGAGAAACTAGACAAGGAGAGACTGAGGTTGAAAGATGCTCTGAGTCCCCCATTCAAGTGAAAGTGGGGTATAAAATATAAAAATAAATAAAGGGCAGCCTGTCCAAAGGCCACTAGAAAATGGGAGGGCAAAAAACAGCTTCTCTCTACCTCCTGCTGGCCACACCTTCCCTCTGCTTATTGAAGTAGATTTCATTTATTGCAGAAACAAAAACACTTCCTTTCTGTTAAGGGCCACCAACAGTGCACTGAGCGAAGCAATCTAAATATTTTTATTTATTTATTTATTTAGGTATTTTTACCCCGCCCTCCCCACAAGTGGGCTTACATCTTAAGACCAGTCACATCTTAAGCCCAAAATGTCTCCAATTTGCAAACTTTCTTGTTTACCAGAACTCTTCAATAAGCAGCATGTTCAACAAACATTACCAAAAAAGAGGAGGGCAAAAGCAGGCAAGAAAGAGGAAAGTGTCTTCAGATGCAACCATCTTCAGAGGAAACACAGGAAGGGTTAGGCTGATTTAATTCAGTTAAGCCGTTCAAGGCATAAAGAAAAAGAAACATTGCAGATACTTCTCAGATAATGCCATGGCTGCTTTCACTTTTTTAAAACTCAAAGCCTTCAGAGCCTTTTCAAGTACCTGGGAGAGAGGGGGGGAAATGCCCTGCCCCTTTCACAGAAGCTCAATGCAATGTTATTTACCAGGTGATGTTATTTACCCCATGCTCTGAAAAGCTTCAGCTGCCCAATTTCAGACCTGAATCCTCCATTAAAGGAGCCAAACATTTTCTTCTCCAGGTTGTCAGCATACTTGTAGGGGCTCCTTGTAAAACAGAAGGAGGAATGTCGCAGTCTTTCTACTAATTCATCCAGAAATTTGTTTTTCAGGGGCACAGGATTTTGAGATCAATAGTTTTCCACCCTAGAAGCGCTTTTGGAATTTCTAAAGCAGGCAGCAGGCACCTTCACAAAATGGCTACTGGAGCCTTGAGCCAGCATAAGGCCAGTTGTAGAATGGCAGACCCAAAAGGTGATGTCTCCTGGGAAGCACCTTCTCCTCCAATTAGAGGGATGAAAGCCAGGATCAGGCCTGTGGCCAGGATTTTGTGGTTCGTGGGGCAATTTTTTTTTCTGGTGGGGCTGAAGTTCTCAGTGCAGAAAGAAAAGCCATTTAGCCAATAGAAAGCTGTTACCGGGATAGATCTCTAAACTGCAAGCTGTCAACCACTTTAGATGACAGTTCTCAGCTGCTGCAAGTTAAACACTCCTGCCAGACTGAGCAACAATTCTGAGAACAAGCCGGCAGGTGGGGGTGATGACTTTTATAGTCAAGAAAGCTAACCCTTAGGCAGGAAAACTCTCTTAAAGGAGACCAGTTCCTTGACACAGAGTTAGAAGGGATCCTAGAGGGCACCTACTTCAATCTCTTTGCTCAGTGTGGGAATTAATCAACTACAGTACCCCACTCTGCTTAAAGGAGCGCACGTCTTTAAACAAATGTTTTAAAATGATTGAAAAAAGCATTTACAGGAGAAATTCTTGTGGAGCTGTGCCTTTAAGAAAGGGGGTGGAGCCCCCCAAAGCCCCACCGTAGCTACAGGCCTGGCCAGGATTGTCTGTCCCGCTCTCTCTCTGTGTATGCGTGTATATAAAGTGTTGTCAAGTCGCAGCTGACTTATGGTGACCTTTCAGGATCTTCAAGGCAAGAGACTAGCAGAGGTGGTGTGCCATTGCCTGCCTCAGTGTAGTGACCATGGCCTTCCTTGGTGGTCTCCCATCCAAATACTAACCAGGGCTGACCCAGCTTAGCTTCTGAGATTGGGCTAGCCTGAGTCATCCTTTGGGGAAGAATAAATGGATGGGAAACACATCAGCAGGCACCACACCGGGGATCTTTGCTCTACAGGGTTTGATCTTGAGCTGCCCCTATTCCTGTCAGTACCACTAACCAAGTGATAACTTATCCTGATGTGTGAATAACAATTTGATCAGCCCGTTAACGAAAGGCAACAAGCTCAAGTATACAGAAACGCCAACAGACATCTGGTCAACAGAATCTCATGAGGCCACTTCTGAAGAATTCTGCCACTAGTCTTTGTTGCCAAGGTAACAGTTTAGAATAACAAGCTATCATGAGTCCCCCACAAATGTAAAATAAAGTCTGTTGGCTTCAATCACAGTGCTAAATCAGACTTAAGTTTTAGAGTACTGAGTATACAGGGATGCTAGAAGGATAGTCAGTTTCTGGAATACCACTTAAGTAGGTCAGTACAAGAGGGGGACCCACGATACTCGCGGGGGTGGGGAGAAGAGCTCCGTCTCCTCTCCCCCCCTCGTTCTCCCCCAGGCGGCGGCGGCAAGGCCGCCCCCCCCCGCCCGGCTCCGAGGCGGAGAGGCCTGTCCTCCCCCCCTTTGCCGGGCTCGGCGGCGGTAGCGGCGGCCGGCGAGGCCTGTCC
>NW_015166422.1:1338919-1374077 GCF_001447785.1 Gekko japonicus
GCTGGACCCTCTTCAGTTCTGGGATCAAGAGGGAGGCGTCAGGTGCCTCTACTGGGGTGAACACCATCCCTTGGATGTTGATGCAACATACTCCACAGCCCAGGACTTCATACCAAGACCCATGGGAGTGAAAAGCTTCTTCCCAAAGACCCACATGTTTCTTGACAGTGTGTAAAACTTGGCCCTTCTGTGGGTGATGTTTCCATATCTTCTAAGGTAAGACTTCTTCCTACCTTCTGGCCCTGTGTTGCAGTTTGGGCCTGACCTTTTGGCACCAGGAAGTAGCACAGCATAGGGCTGCCAGCTCCAGGTCTGGAACTACCTGGAGATTTTGCAGATGGAGCCTGAGGAGGGCATGGTTTGGAGAGGGGAGGGACCTTAGCAGGGTATAATGCCATAGAGTCCACCTCCTGAAGTGGCCATTTGCTCCAGGGAGACTGGGCTCTGTTGCCTGGAGATCAATTGCAATCCCAGGAGATATCCAGCCACTACCTGGAGGTTGGCAACTCTAGATGAGGCCCTCCCACAAGGCTGGGCACATCCAGCTCTGCAAACATTAAATGAGGCTGTGAATTTAGCAGGACATTTTGGGTTCAGTGCTAAACATAGTGGGAGTGGGCTAACACCTTGCTGATAAACTTGAACACCCGTGGCCCTTGCGTTTTGAAGGGCAGCTGTGTTTTCCTTGCCACTACTTTAACACCTCCCAGCAACAGGAAGAAGTGCCTGAAAACTCTTTTCACGGCCCCAGTCCGTCATGCATCGTGGCTTAATGCGTGCAATACACACTGTTTTTTTGCATGACCAAACGCTTACATCTGGATAAGAAGTCTGAAAGTAAACTCAAGAAGACAGGGTGGAGGCAAGCGCAGTTCCTAAAGAATTAAATATCAAAAGCACAAAGGGGGGGGGGGAATCAGCAAAGACTTGTCCAAGAACAACAAACAAAAAAGGAAATACCATCAAACAAAAGGACATGAGACATGCTGCAACGTTGAATACAGTTTTTCTTGCTTCCTTCATAATAAATGTGAAGGCCTGCCTTTACCCCCTTATGCTTGACTTCCTGTGGAAATCAATGTCACTTTGCATTTATTTTATTTTTATTAATTAAATCCTCTTTCCCCACTGCCAGTAAGGGCCCAGATCAGTTTGCACAAAGCCAGACAAAAAACAAAAACAGTTAAAAGATATTGTAAAAAAATAACAAACCATGTCATCAAGAAGCAAAATTAACATGACACCAACTCTGGCCTCAGTTCACTTTCTTCAAATGTACCACTTTGTGAGCTTTCTAAAAGGTGGAGAAGGCCAAGACCTCCACGTTGGGTTGCCAGGCTCTGAGTAGGGCCTGGAGAACTGGAATAACAACTGGCCTCCAGACTATGCAGATCAGTCTGCCTGGAGAAAATGGCGGCTTTGGAGGGTGGACTCTATGTTGTCGCATCCCTATTGAGCTCCCTTCTTTCCCCAAACTCCATCCTCTACAGGCTCCATCCCCAAATCTCCAGGAATTTCCCAACCCCTCCCCTCCCCAAGGGGGAGCTTGTTCCGCAAGACAGGAACTGCTGCAGGAAAAAGTACAAGACTGGGTAGCAGCTGTTCTCACCACCCTGAGAAGTGGCACAGCAAATCGGGGCATAGTTGGCACTTGAGTTCATACAGGGTTTGCATAACTGCATGCAAGTCTGTGCCTATTCTGTGGAGAATCAAAGTGGTTTATGCTATTCCTGTATATTAAAAGACCTAAAGAGAAATATAATGGTTGGATCCTACTGGCTCTTACAACTGGTGAAGAAAGAGACTAGCGACTGCCAAAAAGGTTACATCACGAAACATGGGGCTCATGTGGACAAGACCCACACAGCATGGGCCCTGGACTGAGGAAGGCAACTGGGCAACACTGAATGGAATAGTTGGTAGGGTCCGGCCCATGAAGGCAGCCAAAGGCACAATGCTGGTTTTGAACATGTTAACTGGTTTGGCATTCATTATTGTTGAGATCAACAAAGTTTTTTTTAAAAAAATCCCTCCCTTCTTTGAAAATTTGTATCTGCCATCTCAATTCTACAAGGCCAAAGATGCGGTCTGGCAATTAGAGTAATGTGAGGGACAATTTTTTTTTTGGTCTTTCCTCAGTAGGTGGGGGTTCAAAAGATCAAATGGGAAATCAGCTATGGCCCTACTGCCAAAGAAAGTTTAAAAAAACCCCTAAAGTAAGCCCAAATGTGTTTTCAATTCTACCAGGAGTTAGCATTAAAAACACAGAAGGTGAAAAATAACAATAAAGTCCCAGGGTTTTGATGTACTTGTAAGGAAAATCTTTCCTAAATAATAACATTTCCTAAATAATAACATATTTGATTATCCTTATCCTTGAACAACACCATAACGCTTAGTTATAGTCATCAAAGGGGGATTTTCTGAGGTCACAACAGGGATCTGGGGGGGATGACGACCAAAGGAAACTTGAATGGGCAAAGCCAGTCCAATCAGGCAAGTGGAATTAGGAAACGTTTGAGTGAGATCAGCCATGATTTTTAGATGTGAATTGTGAAGTGTATATTTTCTGAAAATGTTCCAATTTTCACTTCAATGGGACAAATCCTGGCTCTAAGTAGCTGAAGAAGTGAGCATTGCCTCACAACAGCTCCGCCCCTGCCACAAATTTTGTTAATCTTTAACGTGCTACTGGACTCTCGCTCTTTTCTACTGCTACAGACAAACACAGCTATCCATCTTAACCTGGCTTTATTATTATTATTATTATTAGTAGTAGTAGTAGTAGTAGTAGTAGTAGTAGTATTGTATATCCTGCCCTTCCCAAAATGGGCTCAGGGCGGGTAACAACAAAGTGCATGAGCAGTTAACAACACAGTGCATAAACAATTAAAACCAGTAATTAATTCTTAAACAGCTAAAACCCATTAGACAATTAAAAGATGGTGTATTGAGTGTAGCAATTCAGACCCCCTCTAAGCCAGACTGATGGTACTGGAGCCGTATCAGATTCATATAGTATCAAGCACCACATAGGGCAAATAGTCAGGGCAACTTTTATGCAGGGAGGCCAGCTATACAGTGAGGTGTCCACCGCCTCAACTAATTGTGGGGGAGGGCATCTTAGAGACAGCCTTAAAAAGGTAAAGGTTCCCTTGCTCGAAAGCCAGTCGAGTACGACTCTAGGGTTGCGGTGCTCATCTCCGTTTCAAAGCTGAAGAGCCAGCGCTGTCCGAAGACTTTTTCCGTGGTCATGTGGCTGGCATAACTAAACACCAAGGCGCACGGAACGCTGTTACCTTCCCACCAAAGAGACAGCCTTAGTTTCACCTAAAAGACCTAAAGTGAGTTCAAAGAAGCACTCATACACTGACCTAGAGAAAGGGCTCAGTCACTAAATTCATCCCAAAAGACCAGGCAAGCTCCCCGTCGGTTCCCCTTGGGTACCGTACTTCACCCAGCTGAGATGACCATGGCAAATCCCAGGTGCTGAGATATTGTCAGTGACACTATCTGGGATGTCGTGTAGTCACCTGGGCTGTGCCTGTGCAGGGTACACACGCATATGCAATATTGTATGCATATGCATGTGTATGCCCCATTTCGTTTCTTGTATATGTGTTTGTATTTTTCTCCCTGATTTTGGTTCTTTGTTTTTCACCCTTGGTTTTGTAGACTTGCCTATGTAAAGCAGTTTTCCTACATAATCTATACAGTATATGTGCATACGACAGATATTTTTTATATGTAAAAACTGCCAGGCTGGTTTATTTGATGCACAATGTAACAAAAATGCATATGTAATACAGAAATACTTCAGTGCAAGGAAACAAAACAGTGCAAAACAAATAGAGAATTATAGGTTCATTTCGCACAAGGGAGTTCTCAAGTAGGAATTCTCAAGTTGAAAGGCCAAGGATGAGATATTTCAACCCCCCTCCTCCGTTCCCAATATTTACAGATTGCCTTTCAAAGAAAAAAACGGTCGTGGTGAGGTTTACAGCCATTTAAAAATGCAAACGGATCCAACCACCTTTTCTGCTGATGAAAAGGGGAGGAAGGCTCCCCTCTGACCACCCAAAAAGATCACATGTGGGTGGGGTGGGGGGGATTAAGCAAGACTGTGTAGAAAAGTTGGCTAGATCCACCCTATAGTCCACAGTCTATTATTACCGAACCGCTCCACTGATTTCAGGCTATCTCAGGGACAGCACGACTCCTTTCCAAAGCTGAGCTGCTGCCCGAGGCATGTCCCTTTCAGGCTTCCGTAGGGACAGCATGCTTCTGAGGATGTCACGATGCCTTTCAAACCAGCCCTGGAAAAATTCCGTTTGTACAGAACTTGTCTGATTCTTCTTCAATGATATTTTTAAAAGTTCTACCTTGTGCAAAGGGCAAGTTTGGATACGGAAAATAGAAACCCATAAAAATACATAAATAAAGTACTTGTGACAGGCGGACCTGGTTTTGTGTGGGGTGGCTGAGAATTAAATAGAAGGCTAAACATTAGTATCCCAGTCCACGTGCAGAAGTAACCAAGTCAACTGGAAGGGAGAAAAAACTTTCTACTGGGAGTATCATATTAAAAATCAACATACGCAACTGCCATACACCGGGTCAGATCATTAGGCCATCTAACTCAGTGTTGTCTACTCTAAGAGGCAGTGGTTCTCCTTGGCCACAAAGTGAAAACCATCTTCCACTGTTTTCTGCTACCCAAGATTCTTTAATTGCAGATTCCTGGGATTGGACCAGGAACCTAATGTATGCAAAGAAACCACTTTACAATTGAATCACAAATCCTGCCCCTAGGCTGTAGTATGCATAACAGCGCCCAAATCCAACATGGACTCAAGTGTGCGCGCAAGGAAGAAGTTATTCCTATGATGACTAGGCAGCCATGTTCTGATGTTGGTTTGCTGCCTACATGTGCACAAACGGCATTTGCCTCATGATCAACCAAGAAGGCCCTCACTTCCACTGAGATGCTTAACTGAGCTCAATCCAAACTGAAGGCTCTAGGGAAAGTTGGCTGATCCAATGCACTTTCACATCACAATATTACTTCTGTCTGCAAACCTCTGCAAGATAAAATTCTTGTTTCCCAACCAGCACTTTTGAACCACTCGCTAGAGCAAGGAAATGGGGCATACGGACCTCTAGAGGAAAGATAGTGGACAGACACAGAAAAAGGAAATAACGAGTCCATACCTGGTTTACCCCTTTACTGATTTCAGTGTGGCATCTTTTAGTGACACGGAGTTGCTCTGAAAAGGACAGCTGTCAATCAAATGGACACTACCAAAGGTGGAACTTCCAGACAACACTCACCCTCCTTCAAAGATCTTGATCCTGGCAGGTTCCCCTCTTTTGGATACGGGAACGTCATCTTCTGATTTCCCTCTTTTCTCCTCCTCTTTGTCAGTTCTTGCTATGTCTTTTCGACCTTCATTGGGAAGGAGTGAAGGCAGATGAACCTACCTCCCCCCAAAAATCAAAGCAATTGTTTATTATGGTTCAAAAGGCTGCACCGAACACAGAAACATCAAACAAGGCTCTTCTGCAGGAGGAAGGGGGGAAAAGTCCAAGAGCCACATGTGGACTAAACTTAAGCTTTCCTATTGGGATTTGTTGCCATGTTTGCCACATTAAATGGTGCAGGGTGATAGGCAGAGGTCCAATTCGAATTGGGCTCTGTGGCATTTGGGAAAGAAACTAGCATTATTAGATAGAGAAGCACAATCATTTTACATGTGAGGAAATCAAAAATTAAGACAGAGTCCACTGCCTGGACTTGATGACCCCAACCTTTTTGAGCCTGTGGGCACATTTGGAATTCTGACACAGCAGGGTTGAGGACAGTGACAAAATGTCTGCCACAGGAGATGGAGCACGCCATAAAATGATTGCCAAAGCTTAACTTCAGAGCACAGTGTAAATCCTTGAGCTGTGCTGGCAGCTGCTGCCAAAGCAGCATTTAAAAAAAAAATTGCACAGCCAATTAAATCTCCAGTAGTCATTCAGAAACCTTGCTGGGCAAAAACCATACCTGGCCCCACTCACTTCCTGAAAACACTTAGTGGGCACCATAAAAGGATACCAAGTTGGGGACCCCTGCCCTAGGTATTCTTGTGTTCTTTCATTAGGATTGCCAACCGCCAGGTGGTGGCTGGAGATCTCCCGCTATTACAGCTGATCCCCAGACAACAGAGATAGTTCACCTGAAGAAAATGGCCGCTTTGGAAGGTGGACTCTATGGTATTATACCCCACTGAAGTCCCTCCCCTCCCCAAACCCCGCTGTCCTCAGGCTCCACCCCCAAATATCCAGGTGTTTCCCAACCTGGAGCTGGCAACCCTATCTCTCATACTGTTTTGTGATCAGTTGCAGCTTAAGTGTTCATTGTTTAGCAAGTCTCCAGGGAAATTCAAGCAAGATTTTTATCAAAAGCCCAAGCCCCTTGTGTAGTAAGTCTGTTGAATTAGGCTGCTCCCTGTTTACCTGGGACTCCTGTTCCAGTCTGCTTTTTTCAAGCACTACCTGTTTACCTAACCTCCTTCCTGTCCTGTAGAATTTGAACCAACAGGTGATACATATGTTTGGAGTTCCAGTCATGGCTTATTTTCATGGGTTCCCCAGGAAAATTTTTTCCTGCAAACTGTTGTCTGCATTTGGAGACCCTCCAGTAACTGGATTACCTATCCCTTGAATTTACTCTGACCCACAGTCTGGGGGTGAATCCCAGAAGGATGTCCCTAGCTCTAGCAATTGAAACATTGTGCCTAGCCAATGCTGAAGATGGATCGAATAAACAGAGTCCCAGTTCTTAGACAATTATAAGAGGAGAAGGAAGGAAGGAAGGAAGGAAGGAAACCTTGATCTGAACTCTCTGAAGCAGCATTGTTAATGCACACTTAAACTAGTCCTGTATGCAATGCCCCCAAATATCATGCAACACTCCCTCCCCAGTGATCTTCATCTCAACACACCATAAAACATGCCCAGTGATAAAACACTGCAAAAAATAATAATCCTGATCTGGGCATTCTTTTTTAAATCTTGTGGCATTTTGCTGAGATGTACAGGCATTCATGCTCTTGTTAAAATCCCGATTCATATTCAGCAACAGAGCTAGTGCTGTGGGAAGACTTTTGGATAAAGTGCTTGCCAACAGAAGCAAGCTTCTCTAAGCCAATTCTTAAAACATATTACAAACACTCCCTTCTCCGTACAATGCTTACCCGCAAACAGACAAGGCCAGAGGAAACTGTTTCCTTACCTCTGACATTTTGGGGTTCCTGGAGCTCGAGGGTACAAGCCTCCCTGCCTCCGGACGTGGAGCGGTAGCCATGGTGTACGTTTCTTTGCTCACTTTCTGCTTGGAGCACAGGAGCGAGAGGGCCACCTTAGTGGGTATACCAGGGAGGTTGGGATTATATAAACTAACGCACCAGCTGGCATACACCGAGGACTGTCGGTCAACTTGCTGGATGTGATTTGGCTTAATGTAATTTAAATAGCACCAACTGACATTAGTAGTTGTATGGAGACTGGGGAACTGGAGTACCTTCTTAACATCTGTACCTTCTTGAGACATCTTTGAACTTTGAGCAGCCTCGGAGGGGAGAGCCGGGCTTGGAGGGTTGGCTGCAGGCAGTTCCACTGGATCTTTGGGATCTTCCCTCTTCACCATCTGCGAAGAGTCCTTGTTTCCAAATGGTTTGCCAGCCTGGTGGTCATAGTCCTCTTGGGCCTCAGGCTGCGGCAATCCCACCCGTAAGGTCCTCTGGGCTTCCTGTGGTTTTGATCGTCCAGGGGACATGTTTGGTGGGGTTTCAGTCTTGGCTCTCCTTTGGTCCTCTTTCTTCTCTTCCTCTATTGCACTAGGGGCCTTCACCACTTCCAGCTTCTCCTCTGATTCAGAGAATTCTTCTTCCTTCACCCTTTTTTGCTGCTGCATTTCCATGGTAAGCTCCAAGCTCCCAGCCGGAGACAGCATCCGCTTGCTTCCTCCAACGGTTGACGTGCTCACCTCTAGACCCAAGATGCTTTCTGCTGTGGAACTGAGGGGAATGTAACCTTTTCGTTCAGACAGGGACAATGGCAGTCTCAAATATGGAGTCTGGAACAAGGCCCTCTGCTCATCTGTGATCATCTGCGCCAAGTCGAGACCTATTCCGTGAACGTTAGCAGTGCAGACCAAGGTCCCCTTTGTTTGATAATCATCAAATTTTGGCAAAATGATAGAAGAGGCGCTACAGTGGGATTGAGTGACCAGGATCTGAGAAAGGGTTGTGTACATGGCGCTCCCATAGGATGGCATATTGGTCTGAATGCGAACAGGGACCACAAGGGACACTACGGGCTCAGAGCGAGCGGGTACAACCAACTGGGATATGCAGACGGACGCCGAGGGACTAGTTGGGCGAGTCAAAATATGTAGCCTGCTTTCAGAGCTGTAGTCTGCAGGTGGGGAAAAACTGGACCTTCTGATCGGCGGAGATAAGCTGGATTTGATTTGGGGTAAATGGGCTCCAATATCACTCGGCAACTGGAGAGCCAGCTGGGACTGGAGGGGAAGAAAAAAGGCAGAAGGGAGTGGTGGGGAACCCGGGTAGTGTACGGGGATGAGGGACGGGCTTTGCCGGAGTTGCACATCAGCAGGATGTGACATTAACGGAGGAGTAATGTGTAGCTGGCCCGGGTGCAGCAAAGCTTCTTGCAGAGGAAGGGGAGGGTTCTGAAATATGGAATGAGGTATCTGTGGAATGGAGTAGGGACCAGAGAAGATGTCCGTCATGACCTGACTGGAGAAGAGCTCTACAGACGGTCCTCCTGAGTGGGGCAAAAGGTGCTGGAATGGCAAGAGAGAGATCTGGGGGCCCACATATTGCTTTTCATGAAGTGTGAACTGTGGGGTTGGATGATGGAACACTTGCAGAGCTTCAGTGTAGGGATGGGGATAAGTGGCCTCAGAGCAGTCTTTTGGCTGGCCCTTCTGACTCGTCGTATAGCCTCCATGAGAGGAAGAGGAAGACGAAGAAGGGTGCTGGAGAGGCAACCCTGCAACTGAAGACTTGCTTGAAGGCTGCAAGATGTCCTCTGTCTCTGTCCCTCCTTTGGGAGCAGAGTCCGGCTCATGCTCTGGATGCCTAGTGAGAGATGCCTGTCGAACCAGAAAACATCTTCGCCTCTCCAGGGTCGCTGTTGTTGCTGTTGTTGTTGGGGTGCGGGATGCAGAGGCAGAAGAGGAAGACAGGCTTCCATAGTCGAACGATTTGCTGCGGGTCTCAGAGATAGTGGAGGAGTGAGAGACATTGGGCGTCTGCTCGGAAGCTGATCTCCGCATTTCTCGGGAATGGTGGGGGTGCTGATGGTGCCCTGGCACCATTAGCATATGTGGCCCGATGCCGAGAGGTTTCGTGTGGGATTCAGCAGCCTGGGAACCAGCTTCCTCTCGCTCAAAGGAAGTTGAACGGCTGGAGCCATGGGAGATGCTACTTTCCTGACTTGGGCTTCTCACAGACTCAAAACTGGACTCACCAGAAGACTGAGCCATTTCCGCTAGTCGAAGCCTCTTTTTCTTGGGTGGTAGTTTCTCCGCGGGAAGTTGGGAGAGAGACTGGCTTCTCTGTGGCCACTGAAATTCCTCTGTTTTTTCTGGCTCTTTAGGTGGAGGTTCAGGTTCAGTCTCGGGTCTGTCTGGCTCTTCTGTAACTAGGATCTCGGGGACTTGGATGTTGGGTTGACGGACAAGCTTTGGCTGCAGGGAATGAGATGGCCGGCCATGTGGAACTGCAGGCTGAGATGAATACTGCAAATGAAGCTTCTCTTCTCCTTCTAAGCCACTTAGCTGTTCTATTGAGTCAGACTTCTCAAAGGAGCTTGTGTGTTGGATAACTGAGATCTCTTTCGAGGTCGTTCTCCTCTCCTTGATTTCCATGCTAAAAGCAGGTTTTCCACTCCGAGAGTGAAAGCTTACACTAACGTCAGACACTGGCATAGATGTACTGGGTTCTGCTGGTGACTTAACGGACTCCGAAGTGAGGGTCAAGGCCACATCAGTGGATTTCCGGCTAATAAACTGACCGCCTGGCCTGGTGCTGGATGAGGAAGTTTCAGTCAACTCAAAAGGAGGGTCTTCATCATCGCCAAGACTCTTTTCTTTACGCCTTTTCCTCAGCGGCGTAAGCTCTAAACTGCTTCCCAGCTTATAATGCATCACCTGAGGCCAAGGATCAGATTCCGCAAACACTTTCTCAGATTCTGATGAGGTATGAGAGCTGGAAGAACGAGGCTTGGAGATCTGGAGTTCTGAACAATAATATTTTTTGTGCGCTTCATAATTATCCCTTTTCTTGTACCGAGCACCACAAATGTTACATTCGTACATGAACCCTTTCACTTTCGGGCCCTTTCTAGACTTTTTTGTCTGCTCACTCTCCTTGGTTTCTTGCTCTTCCGCAAGTTTAGAAACGGTTTCTTTGCTGGCTGCGCTCCCCTCCTCCGTACTATATTCCACTCCCAAAGGTAGCTCAATGGCAGGCTGCCGTTTTAGCATCCGAGGGTGGGATGAAGCCACCTGACTGCGGCTTGAGACCTCCGATTCTGTGATGCGGTCATCAAAAGAATAGCTACCTCGAAAGGGATGAGTGGAACTCATAGTGCATGCAGCAGAAGGCATCGAGTGGCTTCTTAGGAGAGGCACTGTCTCTGTGGCACTGTGGGATTGCTGGAGTGATAGCAGTGATTGTTCAGGCTTCATTTTTTCCATGTGAGAGGCCAAAGACTTGGACGAATCAAGCTGACTACCAGATTTTACTTCTAACTGAAACGGTTCTCGGTATGCACCAGATTTTGGCGACTCAATGCTGCTCCGTCTGGACAACGAACTGCGTCTCGGCTTCACGCTGTCTATTTCGCTGGTATCCACCACCGCTTCATTAATGGTAATCAGCTTGGTGATATGCTCAATAACCTGGGTTCTAGGCACAGACAAGGGGACTGTGCTCACTTTCTCTTCCGTTGAAACCTGCGGGAATTCCTGGGCAGTGGTGGCAGACAGCATGGCGGACCGTTGGCCGATCCTCCCACATTTGCCAAAAATAATTTCTGCATAAGATTTTGCATTGGTGTTGGGTGGGCTGACCTGCTGTTCTGCACTTTCAGACCTGGAAAAATAGCCTGACTCAGTGCTCCCTTTGCTACCAGGGCTGAGGAAAGCCTGTTCTTCAATTACCTTTTTCCTTTCACTCAGCCGGAGAGCAAGCTTCTGCTTGATGGTATGAGTTTCCTCTGATTTATGACTCTGGGCATGCTCGGAGACCGGCTCCACAAACTGGCTGCTGTCTTCAAAGGATACAGACATACTGGAATGGGAAAAGGAACTGCTCTCCTGGCTAGACCCTTGGCTCCCTGCTGCATACAGCATTGTTTGCTTCTGCTGGGGGGTCAGTTCTATCAACCGGCTTGACGTGGTCCGGGTCTCCTCCTCTGAATCTGTGCTCTCTCCTTCAGTAGGCTCTTCAAATTCCTCCGCAACCATCCTCTCCATTTCCAAGCCAGAAGGATACAACTCTGATCCGGTTCCTGAAGCCAGCCCAGCTTTGATCCTGTGAGCATGAGACTTCCTGTGTTTATACAAATTGCTCTTGGTTTTGAAGGAAAAACCACACGGGACGCACGGATATGGTCGTTCCCCTGTGTGCGACCGGATGTGTTTTTGGAGCACGCTTGGTTTGGCGCAAGGCCGGCTACAATACTGGCAAATGTATTTGCCTGGTTTCTGGGGCTTCTTCTCCTTCTTGTGGACTTCTTCCGATTGCTTTGTGGACACCTGCGAAGCACGGGGGGCATAGACCTTTTGAACGGGCGGCATCTCTTCTCCGGGAACGACGGAGGAGTGAGAAGGTAGGAGCTGGCCACGACTGGAATGAAGCCCAGCTGATGGGAATGAACTGGAGGGACCTGCTCTCGCTGGGTCAACTAACTGCCACGTGGACCCTTCTAGGATGTGCTCCTGTTTCCTGGGAGGCATGAATGCAGGTGGCAGGGAGTGCGGTGGAAGCTGGGTGATGTGGGATGGGGGCTCGAAAGAGGAGTGCTTGACGTGCGCTTGAGCTCCTTGCTCCTGAGTCTCTTCCCTTGGAAAATGCGGCTGCGATGCAATATCCCGGAGGGGAGACCCTTGCAAAGGAATGGAGCTGCCCGGATACGTTGCAGCAACAGATGAAACAGTGCCTTGGAAAGCCTCCCCTTTGATCAGACTTTTCCTTGGACCTTCCTCGCCCTTCTTTGTGCTCTTCTGGCTTTGTTCAGGATCCATGACCTTTTCGCAAGAGAGTTAGAAAATGCTATTTCGGGAAGGTTTGGGCAGGCTTCATTTACAAACAAGAAAGGTCTCCTCCATCGATCCCCCGCCTTGCCTGCGTTTGCTACAAAGCCGGAGCTGCCAAGAAAGGGTTGTTGACTCGAGACTTCAAGTGTCACTAGTTGCTATTTGATACCAGAGGGGGGGAAAGGGGGGGTTGTGGTTCAATAAAGTTCACATTGGTAATGCACGACAAACTACTTCAAAGAGGGAAAAGTTTCCAAAACTTTGAGTCCAAATATTTGCCTTGCGAACTCGGTCGGGGCTTTAAACCGTGCCATTTTAGCGCAGTTGACAGTGGCAAGCCTTCAAAGATGCGAAGCCATCCACAACGTCTCTTTTGTTCTTCTTTTATGCAAACCTTTGTAAACTTGAGTCTCTAATCATCTCATAACCATTGCTCTCCTTGCCTTGGAAAAACAGCACTCAACAGTGTATGTGTATGTTTCTCCCTTTGTCTTCCTGTTCTTCCGACTTCTCTGCTCGGAGACCTTGGAAAACTTACTGCTCACATTTCTGTAATGACAGCAGTCAAGAGAAGAAGAAAAAAAACAGAAAATGATTTGCAGTCATAACATCTCAAGCATCATTCAAAGATCTTTACTCCAGCTCTCAGTAGCCACTGCTTTGACCATCAGAGGTAGGGGAGGCAGCGGACAGGCCACCATGCTTAGACCCTAATCCAACTGAGCATCTCCTCCCTCCTGTTTCCAACTGCTATGGATGAAGGGGAAGGGGGGCAGCAGCTGGACACTATCCCAGCATGCCCAGATCCTGTTCCAACTGAGCATCTCCTCCTTCCCACTTCCAACTACTAGGGATCGAATCATAAGGGAAAGGGAGACAGCAGCCAGGTACTACTCCAATATGCCTAGACCCTGCTCCAGCTGAGCATCTTCTCCTTTCTGCTTTCTATTGCTGTTGATGGAGTCATAAGTGGAAGGGAGGCAGCAGCTGGGCATTGCTCCAACGTGCCCCACCTTCCTTCTGAGCATCCCCTCCCCCCAGCTTCCAACTGCTACAGATGGAGTCAGAAGGGGGAGGGAGGCAGCAGCCGGGCACCCCTCCAACGTGCCACACCTCTTAGCTGAACATCCCAACCCTCTAGCATCCAGCCACTATCAATGAAGCCTGTCTGCTGCCTCCTTCCCCTCTGAGGACCTCATCAGAAGCAGCTAGGAACTAGAGAGAGGAGGGCTCTGCGAAAGCAGGGTCTAGGCATGATGGAGTGTGCTTAGTTGCAGCCTCTCTTCCCTCTGATGGTCTCAGCAGGGACACTTCCCAACTGCTACTGATGAGGCCATTGCTGGGAAAGGCAGCCCATAGCCAAGCACTTCTCTATCGTCCCTAGAATTAGCTCCAGCTGAGGATCTGTTTGCATCTAGCTTCCAACTGCCCCTGCTGAGACAATCAGAAGGAGGTAAGGTGGCAGGCAGACCTTTCCCCATCAAGCCTGGCCTCCTAGATTTGGCCATGAACGGCTTTTGTGTTTTACAATGCTTTAATTGTCTACATAGAGAGGGAAGACGGCACGGCATAGCCCAATCTCATCAGATGCCAGAGGCTAAGCAGGGGTCAGTACCTGGAAGGGAAACCACCAAGGAAGGTTCTTCAGTTGCAACTTGACAGCTGGTATGTACTTAACTATTTACACAAACCACTTTGAGAACACTGGTGTTGAAAGTGTCATATGCATGTGCCAAATAAAGAGTAAAAGAAGAGTACACTGGAATCTAAGGTTTAGATTGAACACAACCATTTAAAAATATTGGTAAGAACACCTTATTTCTTTTTGCCCATCACAAATACAACTGAAGTTCAGGCTATGACTGCAATCCCGTGTGCATTTATGTGAATGTCAGTCTCACTGAACATAGAGTGGGGTCTTTTCACTGTACACAGGACTGGGGTTCACTGGTTTAATTTCAAGTACATCGCCCAGAACCCTGCGATAGCAAGGATGGGGCTATTCATAAATGTGATTAAATAAATAAAATATAAAAGTCATACTGTTACTTGTTTTAATTCAGAGTTCTTTTTAAAAATACAGAATGCCTCCCTGACATTATTTGCAAATGTCCACTATCATGAAGGATTCTGCTTTTGTAGAGGTCCATACTTTGCTCTATTGTGATTTCTATGTTAAAGTGTGGGATCTTTTCATTTGTCCCCTCTTGCATAATTTCCATGGCTATTCTGATGACAGGCTCATTTTCCTTCTGTTGCCGGACCAGCATCCCTGTATTACTTGTTCAGTAGAAAGGTGTCTTCTAATTGTTATGAGGACTAGGGAGCATAAGGTTATGTATGTTAAAAACTGCTTTTTCCATTGTTTATGCTTATAACCTATGCCAATAAAGGTACCAACTGACTGAATGACTACTAACACATATCAATACAGGAGTAGAAGTATAATCCTAACGATGTTTGAATGTTTATGACCAAGGTGACCTAAATCTGTAAATGGTCACCATAACAACCTACTTGCAGTTGATTTAATGAAATTAACTCTGATTTTTGTTCTGCAGCTGCTGCACCACATTGGGTGGTTTTATGGGTTACACGTTCCCATTTATCATTCAGAGAAAATTCAGGGTGTTTTCCCTCCTAATTGATGGGAACATTATCCAGAAAAGGAGCACAGACATGTTCTCTGGAGTTTGCATAAAGTAAATAAGGGTGAAGACCTTCAGCACCACATAATCCACAAAGCAGAATATCGGTTCATGTTCAGTATCAACATGTCACCCTTCTACTGCCATTGTTTGTGTAGCCTGCAGGGTGTAATGATATTGAATAATGGGTTTAAATTAAGGGCAGGAAGGTACTGGCTGGATCTTAGGAAAAACATTTTTACAGTAAGAGTTGTGCAACAGTGGAATCAGCTGCAGAGGGAGGTGGTGAGCTCCCCCTCACTGGCACTCTTTAAGCAGCACTTGTCGTCAGGGATGCTCTCGGCTGATCCTGCACTGAGCAGGGGGTTGGACTAGACGGCCTGTAGGGTCCCTTCCAGCTCTGTGATTCCATGATTCTATGAATCTGACTGTTGGTCCACCTAGTTCACCATCATCTACTCTGATGAGCATCTGCTCCAGGGTCAGTACCCAAGACCCTTGAAGGTTGACCGTACCATGCAGTTCTTTTGAATGTGCCAATCAGAAGAACTAAAATACATCATATATATCCCAAATCATGTTTATTTTGGCCCACTGCCCTTGAGAGTGACTTATTCAAGAACATCCACTACACTGTGGAGGTGCCTGGAAGAGGGCCCCAGGTCTCCCTGGACTGATGCTCTGTGCATGACTGTAGCACACTAAATAGTGTGATGGTCTGAGGTAGGGCCATGGCTCAGGGGCAAAGTATCTGCAGAAGCATCCCAAATTCAACCCCCAACATCCCCAGTCAAAGCACCAGGGAATATGCAATGTGAAAGACATCCCTGGAGAGTCACTGCTAGTCAGAGTAGACAGTACTGATCTTGACAGACTAAAGGTCTGCCTCAATAGTCTTTTTCATGAACTTACCAGAGAATACATGTACAATCAATGTACAGTTGGTTTTCTCTTTATACAGGCAATGAGTAATTCTCGTGTTAAGTTCAAAAGCATGCACAGTCCAATGTGTAATTTAAAGCCCTCATGTATCCCGGTACTGGCTGTCAGTTTCATTTGTAAAGTGCACCCACACTGGTTCATACACACATACGTACATATGCACATGCAGGATGTACATGCGTTGACTGCAACATGTGTACAGGGCCATAATCAGGCAGCTTCATGTGTTCCGGGTGGAGAAACTGATACTCCCAAGTAAGAGGGTGGAAAGTTTAACCCAATTGTCAGCAAATGCAAAAAGATTATTTCCAGCCATTTCTCTGAGCTGCAACCAACCTTCGTCCAGCTCATTGGGATCTGTCTCTGACCGTTACTCCACTGGGATGTCTTCAAGGCCATCACTTCTGTAGAAAGAGAAGACCCAGTTGGACAAATCACTTTCAAATGGGCCAGGGCTGCCATGATCCTGTGAGTCATTCTAAAAATACTTTCCAAGGGGGAAGAACAGAAGCAAGGCTGTGTCCGAGAATCCACTGTGGTGAATGGGCCTGTTATTCTTCCTGGCATATGGGGGGGGGGGGAAGGTTCTCCCACTTGTACTGCAGGATCAAGGAAGTAAGGCCCAGGGTACTAATGGTGCTGGACTCATAGGGTTGCTGTCTCCAAGTTGGGAAATACTTGGGAGAAGGGGGAAACCGAGGGAGGGAGCTCAGCAGGGCATAATGCCACAGAATCCACCTTCCAGAGCAGCCATTTCTCCAAGGGAATTGATCTGTGTTATCTGGAGATCAGTGGTAATTCCAGGAGATCTCAAAGCACCACCTGGAAGTTGGGGACTCTATGCTGGAGCAGTTTCCTAGCAAAAAATATTTTTAGAAGTTTTATTGGGGGGAAAAGGCACAGGAAGGAGTGAGGAGGGGATTGTTGCCCATTACATATTGGCATCTATTGAAAACTGCCCCACTCAGGCAGGGAATTACCAGACACCTGCGCCAATTTCGCTGCTGAGAAATTGAGGAGTGGGGGGGAAGTGGCCAGTATATATAGTGATGCTCTAGGAATTTCATCAATCTTTCTGCTAAAGACCACAGAGACTAGGGGAGGCAGCCTAGAGTGTAGCCCCGAAGTGACATCACATCTTCCCCAAACTTCACCTTCACCAGGCACCCTGCCCTGCCCAAATTTCCCAGCATGTGCTGAGGCAGTGTTGGGAACCCTAGGCATTACTCAAATGGATTTGAAGATTGTTACCATGAGTAGTAGCCAGAGTGCTCGTTAAATGAATTAATTACATAGGAATTTCAACACTACCCACTTTGACAAAGTTTGAAAATGAAATGAGACAGATATGCATGGTCTGTTGTGGTGTTTATGACATTTGAATTGCTCCTAGTAAATTGGACATGGAGGAGGAGGAGGAGGAGGAAAGATTGGATTTATACCCTGCCCTTCACTCAGAATCTCCTTTCCCTTCCCCTCCCCACAACAGACACCCTGTGAGGTAGGTGGGGCTGAGAGCTCTTTCAAGGACTGCTCTTGAGAGAGTGGGGCTGAGAGAACTCTGACAGAAACTACCCTTTTTCAAGAACAGCTGTGCCAGAACTACGGCTTACCCAAGGTCATCCAGCAGCTGCAAATGGAGGAGTGGTGAATCAAACCTGGTTTTCTCAGGTTAGAGTCCGCGCACTTAACCACTACACCAAACTTATAAAGTCTGTGGATATTTTTCTTTGGCGTAATATATCACGGTTGTTTTGTTCTTCTCCATCGCCTATCCCGTGATCTCCCTAGTTTGCAGCCTCCAGGTGGAGCCTGGAGATCTCCTGGAATTACTGATCTCCAGACTACAGAGGTCAGTTCCACTGGAGGAGGGTGGGCTCTGCGGCATTATGCTCTGCTGAGGTCCCTTTCCGGCCAAAACCCTGCCCTCCCCAGGCTCCACCCCCCAAATCTCCAGGAATTTCCCAGTCGGGAGTAATTAGAACTTTTCAAAACATTTGTGCAAGAGATGCTGCTGCTATCATCATCATCATCATCATCATCAATCATCATCATCCTACGATGGCATTAAGATTTTTCCTGATGAAGCCATTGACCCCCAGGGAAGCTGGGGGGTGGGAGTGCCAGACAGAAGGGACTGTCGCTGTCCTCAGCCAAATGCCTGGTGGAACATCTCTGCCTTGCAGGCCCTTTAAAAAGGAAATTATGTCCTTGGTGAGATTTTCCAGGCATAGAGCAGGGAATACTTACAATAATGTTGATTTTTCTGGGGCTCTGATGGTGTTTGTTCTTGTTATTTATTTATTTTTTCCCCGGGGCCTAGTTCAACCTAAAAAAGAAGAAGAACACCATGACATTAGCATCCGAGAAACATGTTTTTAAAAGTTCACAGCTTTTCCAATTGCGTGGGCAGGCACGGATGCCCCAGTCAAACTGAGGGGTAACATGATTGAGGTTTATAAGATTATGCATGGGAAAGAGCAGGTAGAGAAAGAGGTACTTTTCTCCCTTTCTCACAATACAAGAACTCGTGGGCACTCCATGAAATTGCTGAGCGGTCGGGTTAGAAGATAAAAAGAAGTACTTCTTCACCCAAAGAGTGATTAACACTTGGAATTCACTGCCACAGGAAGTGGTGGCGGCTACAAGCATGGACGGCTTCAAAAGGGAATTAGATAAGCATATGGAGCAGAGGTCCATCAGTGGCTATTAGCCGCAAGGTATAGATAGGGACTCTGGGGCAAGTGATGCTCTGTCATCTTGGTGCTTGGGGGGGTCAACAGTGGGATGGCTTCTAATGTCCTGGCCCCACTGCTGGACCTCCTGATGGCACTGGTATTTCTGGCCACTGTGTGATACAGAGTGTTGGACTGGATGGGCCTTTGGCCTGATCCAACATTGGCATCTCTTATGTTCTTATGTTCAAACACCTTGCCGGGTAATAGAAGCCATGCACAGACTGGGTCCCAACCGCCTGGCTCATTCCTTAGAGAGACCTTTAACCCCACATGAGGAGCTTACTGTCACAGAAACACGCACAGTCATTACCAAAGGAGGAAGGCCTGCTCTTCCTGCCCACAGGAGACCATGGTGGTAGTGGGGAATCACATCATAGGAATGCCACAGAGAGCCAGCATGATGTGGTGGTTAAGAGAGGCGGAGAATGGTGTTTGATTCCCCACTCCTCCCCATGAAACCTGCTGGGTCACCACCCTGGGTTCAGTTCTCTCTGAACTCTCTCAGCCGCACCTACCTCACAAGGTGCTTGTTGTGGGGAGGGAAAGGGAATGAGATTGTAAGCTGCTTTGTGACTCCTTAAAAGGTAGAGAAAAGAAGGGTATAGAAATTGACTCTTCTTCTTCCACAGTCACTGGCATTATCTGGACAGTGATGTTGGCTGCAATTATACACAATGTCAGGGCTTCTGCAGGCTAAAGTTGCCACATTTTTGAGGTAGGGGATCCAAACCTTTAGGAGCTACATAGAAGCACAGAGATGGGAGGAATCCCAAGGGTCATCTAGTACAACCCCCTGCACAATGTAGGACACTCACAGCCCCCCACTCCGCTAGTGACCCCCAATCTATGCCCACAGAGATACAAGGCAGAACAATGCAGGATGCCCGATTCGGATGACTGAACTACACATTGCATGGGAAATCCATGACAGGATATCCAGGCATGCTTTTGGGGGGTTTAATGTCAAAAAGCATCCCTGGGAGTAGAAGGCAGAAAGATAGATTGGAGCCACAATGTGGGTTACACGCACACACACCCATTTCTCTGAGAGAGAGAAAGGCCCGTTCATTTGTTAAAGTGAACACATGTACATCTTGCATTAGGGGTGCCAACTCTGAGCCAACTCTGAGCTGGGAAATTCCTTGAGATTTGGGGGCTGTTCCTGTGGAAGGTAGAGTCTAGGGAGGGATTTCACCTAGAATCTATGGTATACCGAGTTTGCCATCTGAAAGTGCTATTTTCTCTGGGGGAAACTGATCTCTGTTTGGAAATCAGTTGTGATTCTGGGAGATCACTATGCATCACCTGGAAGTTGGCAACCCGTATGTACATGCATACATCTCTTTGTATGAAAGCACCAACACAAGTTCACTTTACAAATGAAACTGGGGACCAGTACTGGGATAAACAAGGGGGTTTAAATCACATGTTCAGCTATACATGCATTAAATATAATTTGAGAATTACTCAATGCACGTATAAAGTGCATTCATTGTAACTTCTGAACAGGGCTAGTGGGCATGCAAGGGTGGGAGGTTTGTTTTTGTAACCTTCATGCAAAACACCTTGGGGAATTAAAAAAGTTAAATAAAAAGGGAACTGCCGCGTGTTGTGATGATAAAAGGAAGACAGCAAACACATTTAAATTCAGATTCCATCTCCAAAACCCATCGCCTTTTGTCACATTAAGAAATAAAATGGAATCAATTAAGAAAGTGGCAATAAAAACCCAAGGAAAATAAAATGGGAACAGCCACCAAATTTCTTTTATGGCCTCGCTAAAATAACAACGTGGTCTTTTAAGCTGAGGAAGTCTCTTCTCATTTGCAGGGAACAGAGAAATGAGAGGGGAGGACGAAAACCAAAGACTTCTGCATAAATAATGGAGCACATTTAGGGTCCGATCCTCTGACCTTGACACATGTCCTTGAATTAGATTGGTTAAAACAGTATCCCTATGCAACCATGGCCTTGACAAAGCCATTCTGAGTCCATCTCAATGTATGCAGCATTCTACACACAATGAAGAGTCTTGAGGTACATCAAATACTAAGTTAAGGGTGGCATAAGCTTTTTGCAGTCCTCAGTTGGCAAGTATGTATTCCACAGTTCCAGAGATAAACTTGGTATATAAACAATGGTGCCATGAGGCCATGAAAGGATAGCTCTAGTTCCCTTCCTCATGTCCCCTAATAGATACAATGTATAAAAGGACAGCCTTGGGTCTCTCTAGATTCTGAGAGAGAACTGCTGCTGGTGACACATTGATGTCATTCCCGGCACCCACATCGTCAGCAATGTGGGGACACACTGGTATTTAGGCAAAAACTCTATGGTAGAAACCAATTTTACCATAGTTTTTGCCCACATACCAGAGCATCCATGATGATGGCACTTCCAGTGTGCTCTGGAAATGACGTTGCTGTTTCACCAGTGACAGAAGGCTAGGTAACAAATTGAAACTAAACCCTGACAAGAATGCTGGCTGGGAAGGTGGAAATAGTGATGGATGTTCTACCCACTTTTGATGGAGTTCGGCTGACCCTTACTGACTCAGTTAAAAGTGTGAGGATTTCAGGGGATCCAACTTTATTACTGGAGAAGCAAGTTAATGCAGCTGCAAAAAAAGGCTCAGTTACTGACAGTTAAAAGTGTGAGGATTTTAGCGGATCCAACTTTATTACTGGAGAAACAAGTTAATGCAGCTGCAAAAAAAGGCTTTCTACCAACTCTGCCTAGCACATAAGCTGGCTCCTTACCTTGATACAGCTGATCTGGTCAACTAGATTGGGCTGCAAACCTTCAGGTGGGGCCTGGAAACTAATCCAGTGCTCAGCTGTTTAAAGGGGCTTTCTTGGGCAGCCAGTTCCTGGGGCTTGCTGCCCAAGAAAGCCCCTTTAAACAGCTGAGCCACATGAAGCAGTTTGCTCCATCCACTTAGCTGTTTAAAGGGGCTTGCTTGGGTTCAGCTCTGAGCCATTTAAATCACTGCTTTCTGCTCTCCATGTCTTTCCTCAGGAAGCAGGAAGCAATGTTTTAAACGGCTCAGAGCTATTTAAACCCCTGCTTTCTACTCCCCATGAAAAGCGACGGGGAGCAGAAAGCAGGGGTCGTGAACCCATACAAACTGGTTCAGTATGCAAACCAACCTCCCGGTTTGTATAGGTTTGTGGTTCAGTTTGTGGTTCAGCTACAAACCAAATAGCAAAGATGCAGATCGTGCCCACCCCTAACAGCTACCCAACACAAAAGAGGGAGTGGAGGAATGGCCACAGAGAACTGGGACAGAAACGTCTGTTCATAAGAGGTGGTCACTTCCCTTGCCAGAACCAAGAAGGGTACAGGGCTGGAAAGCCAGGATACTGAAGTCCATTGAAGGACAGCAGCTACATACCTGTTCTAATCAAACATTATGTGTGCATTCTTCTGAAAGTGAGGAGGGGCCCACGGATGAGGTTTGGGAGGGGGCAGAGGACATCCATAGGCCCAAGGTGGCTATCAGCAGCCTTGTATCTCACTACCATCATAGGGAAGGCCTCTACACAGGACATTATGCATGCTGAAATCAACATGCCTAGAAGGGGAGCACTGGCCGCATTGTCTGCCTAGGTGCAAGTGCTGGCTCATGAACATGGAGTCTACATATGTGGGAAGTATACATGCATACATTCCTTTCCTGTGATCAGGAACATCTGAAAAAACTGCAGGGAAGAAACCTACGGACCTAGATTCAGTTCTCACGAGACAACAGTCATAGGTGCACTTGTGCCTGCTCCCCTTCCACAAAACGTTGATTTCAACATGCCTAACATAATGTGTACAGGACTTGAGTGAAGCAGTAAACACTGGCTCCATTGCTACTGGGATGCTCCGTAGGTAGCAGGGTACAGCCTTGTCATCCCAACAGCATCCACTGTGCCAAGACCGGCAATGGAGAAGGAGCACCTACCCGTTGACAGGACGACTGGCTGAGACATGGGGCATGTAAGCTATATCATGGTTGCTGGATAGAACTATAAATTGCTAAGAGAGGAAAAAAGAGCCACAATGCCTGCGTCTCTCCATTTCAGCAAATCAAATTACAACCACAGTTAAACAATTTTATTATTCCTCATTTAAAAGCGAGATTTGATTCCTGCAAGAGTCAAAAGGTCAGCTTTTTCCATCCTGAGTTATTCACCGGCATCTCTTTCTCAGAACTGACTTCTACTTCTCCATGCCTGCAACCAATCACCGGGTCTCGACTATTTGCAAACATCGCTACGTTCTGATAATGGGTGCCTCCAAATTGCTACTATCAGCAGCAGCCCGCTTCCATGTTCTTCTGAACAACGGATCGCTGCTTGAAAACTCTCCCAGCTCCTTATGCTGGTTTCACCTTCTAAGGAGCTGACACATTTCACAGGAAGGGATGCCTTAAAATAATCCCTCATGCTCTGTTTTTTCTTGACTCCTTGGCTGAACACAGTGGCAATTTTTCAGTGGTTTTTTGGGGCATTTGCCAGGTTTTACCTCTTATATGCTGGCCAGTGCAAGAGGCTGGTTGATGGAGTAATGTTGATGGAGTAATGAAGGCCAGCCTGAATGCAATCGGGGCCACAATGAGGCCATGGCAAAGTGGGTCGACTCCTCCTACTAGTTATTCTGCTCAGTCTCACCAAATTCCCCACTCCCTACAGCCTCTGAACCACATGGCTCTTGTTCACATGGTTCGCACCATCCAGTCTGGAAATTCAGCTTAGAGGGAGCATTGTTCGGGACCACTTTGCTGAGCTAGGTCCTGTACTTCTGCCCCTAACTCCAGCCCTAAGCACTCCACTGCCACCATCCCTGGCACCCTGTTTGGTGGTCAGGAAGGGCCCCACACTTCCTGTTGCTTGCAGAAAATCTGGTGCAATCTAACAAACCAGAACTAGACACAATGGGTGTTTGAAACTGCCGATTTGGGGGGGGGGGGGAGAGAATGTGCGTGCCTGTGAATGAGTGAGTTTTAAAAACATGACCGATTCAAACTAGTCTGATGTGCTGGGGGAAAACCCCTTTGTAATTTCCACATCGCTCAGCTCAAACACAGAACATAAGACTCCACGCAGTCCAATGGTTTGTCTTAAAGAAAGAGTAAACAGAGTTCACCTCACAGCCGAACTACACATTACGGTTTCTGATGAGTTAGGTCTGGACCCAACCTGCTTCCAACACAGTCACACAGCAGTTGTGAGGAAGCACATTTTTAAAGACCCTTGGAGCTTGACTGGCCTTGGGATCATGGTGCAGAGGGAGGTGGGCCTCCCCCCCATGCCATATCTCTGAGCCAAAATGGCTGGGGTGGGAGTAAATGCCCCATCCTTCAATCCTCGAGTGCAGGAGTCTATGCATGCACAGCTCCAAAAATGAGCCAGTTATTCCTGACCACCACCATCCTGACTCAGGACAATGGGTTGGAGGGGAGGCAGGAGCCCATTCTCCCCCTGCCCCATTGTCCTGAGCCCAGCTCCTGGGGACTTAAAAAAATATTTCCCTAGGCAGCTGCTGTGTGACTGCAGGGAAAGGAAGTTGAGCCCAGAGCCATAATGTGTAGTTTGGCTCTCACTAGCCCTTTGCAGACCTTCTAAGGAGGGGGGGGGGGTATTCAGCATATATAGGGGGGAGCAGGATGCCTGTGGCAAATCCATTTCCAACCTGCGCCGTTGTATTGGAATACATGCACAGAGTAGATACACAAACAGATATACACGGGTAGAATTCTTTCTGCCCATTCAGGAATCCAGCAGGGCATTTTAATGAATGTATCCAGAGAGCGAGGAAGGAGTAGAGCTGGCCTCCCCAATCCCACTCCACCCCAGGTTTGTTATTCACCCTTGGAATGGCAGGGCTAATATGCAAAATGCTTGGTGCTCTCTACAGCTAATGTAATGTATTCACCCCCGCCCCCCCCTCCGACTAGGTCGCCATGTGGTCGGGTGAAGCAGCCGAGCTTCGGTCATGAGAACAAAGGGTCAAGCAGATCCTAGCCCGCACCTATCGGAGGGCTAGGCTCCCAGCCGAGAGCCTGTGGAACTCTCAGTCACTGTAAATAGCCAATCACTGGCATGGGGTGTGTGTTTAGGGTGTAGAACTGGAGCATATATAAACCGGCCTGCGAGCCAGTTAAGGTTGTCTTGTTCTGAACTAAGTAAAGGTATGCTGAGCTGACATCACTCTCCGTCTGCGTACTTTTCAGCTAAATAACATCATGGAAAGCCAACATGGTGTCAGACTTTGGGAGATCCGGGTTCACACCCCTACTTGGCCATGGAAGTTCTCTTGGACAAGGGGAGGGGCCATGGCTCAGTGGCAGGGCATCTGCTTGGCATGCAGAAGGTCCTAGGTTCAATCCCTGGTCTCTCCAGCTAAAAGGATCCAGTGGTGGGTGATGTGACTCTGGAGAGCCAATGCCAGTCTGGGTAGGCACTACTGACCCTTGATGGACCAGTGATCTGATTCAGCTTTGTGTATTCAGATTCTGTCAGTCTCACCTACTTCACAGGGTTGTTGTGAAGATAACATAAGGGAGACTCGTGTACACCAACATGAGCTCCTTGGAGCCAGAGGAGGGATAAAAAGTGTAACGGACAGCATCCTTTTGAAAAGCTGAGGGTAGTGTACATGGGCTCTGCCCTGCCCCAAAACAACCCTGAACAGATTCTGAGGGACCCCATTTTTTCAGAATCTCTTCAAAGTATCCCTATTTTGTCCCTAGTTTCCCCCCTCCCCCCCAGGTTGTGTCTGTTGCTTGAGTTACTGTTATCCTCCCTCAGGTCTCAAAAAGCTAATTAAATCTCTGAATGACGAGAGCACGGGTCTTGCTAGGAAGGAAGCACCCCTCTTGGCCTTCAAGACTAAAGTATTTCCGTGAGCTTCTGAGGGAGGATAGCAGCGACATGTGCAGTTCAGTTCCGTGTCCAGTTTTTATTCTAGTTTTTGTTTTATTGTGAGGGTGGTGATGTGGCAAATTGTGTTTTCGAACCTTTATTTTGGCATTGCCTATAACGGTCACTTTAAATTCTTTGTGAGGCTGTGCAGTGTAATGGTTAGAGAGAGCCAAATCAGAATTTTGCTTAAATATTTGTCTCCCCTAAGGAGATTATCAC
Organism: Gekko japonicus; assembly: GCF_001447785.1. NCBI lineage: Eukaryota > Metazoa > Chordata > Lepidosauria > Squamata > Gekkonidae > Gekko > Gekko japonicus. The sequence continues at coordinate 1,364,715 of NW_015166422.1, forward strand.
ACTATTCTCCCCTCCTCCCTTTTATCCCCACTGTGTCCACCCTGTGAGGTAGGTTAGGTTGAGACAGAATGACTGCCCCAAGGTCACCCAAAGAGCTTCCCTGTCAGAATGGGGATTCATACCTGAGTGTCTCAGATCCTAGCCCAGTACAGTACACCACACCGGGAGACCCAGGTTTGAATCCACAGTCTGCCACAGAAGTTCTCTGGGTGACCATGGGCCAGTCACTCTCTCTCTCAGACTGACTGACCTCCCAGAATTCGATATAATGGAGGAGAATCATGAATGCTGCCACCCTGAACAATTTGGAGAAAGGTTAGGATAAGAATGTGGTAAATCAAAAAAGCTGTTTTGTGTGGCCCCTGCTCTTGGTCACAAATAGAACTGAACCAATTTAGCTGCAAGCTCTGGTCACTAAAAGAGGGATTCAGCTCTTGCTTTGGGGGAAAATCAGCCACATTGGAAGCTTAAATTAAAACAGAAAACACTCCTCCGATTAAGTGCTTGGCCACTAGTGCAAGCAGTTTTCTAAATCATAATAAGGAAAAAAAGGGGGAGGGGAAAAACACCCCTACCCATATCTACCACAACAGAAAAAAAACCTGCACAGCGATTTATTTGTGGCAATGGCTTTAAATAGTGAGCCCGCTACCTTGTTATAACCTCGCTTCTCTATTTCTGTATGCGGTGACTCAAGAAAAACAACACTTGGCATTCTTGAGCGGCAAATCAGGAGGGCTGCACTTTGGGAGGCTGCCTTGAATCCCTGTGGTGACCTGACGTGCCCTGATGCCAGAATCCAAACATCCTATGCGCTTACATTCCACGCATCACTTCTTTGGGGCTTTCGTTGCCAACCTCTGGCACCCCTGTGAATTCGGACATGCACAAAGACTCAAAAGGCACAGGCAAAGAGTAGAGGTTTGGCCTTCCCGACTCCCACCCTTTGGACCCTTAAACGTGATGTGCAATAAATCATAATCTTCTCCCGCATACCGACAAAAAACCAACCAGATATGAGTCCCCGCCCCTGGAGACCAAGCCCTATGAGGAAAGGCTAAGGGACTTGGGAATGTTTAGTCTGTTCAGTCTGGAGAGGAGGAGGTTGAGGGGGGACATGATTGCAGTATTTGAAGGGCTGTCTCTCAGAGGTCAGTGAGCTGTTCCTGTTGGCAGCAGAGGACAGGCCTCGCAATAATGGGTTTAAATTAAGGGCGGGAAAGTACCGGCTGGATATTAGGGAAAACTTTTTAATAGTAAGAATGGTGCAACAGTGTAATCAGCTGCCTCGGGAGGTGGTGAGCTCCTCCTCACTGGCAGTCTTTAAGCGGTGGCTGGACAAACACTTGTCAGGGATGCTCTAGGGCAGGCTGATCCTGCATTGAGCAGGGGGTTGGACTAGATGGCCTCTATGGGTCCTTCCAACTCTGTCATTCTATAATTCTATGAGTCCAATAGCACCTTAGAGACCAACCAGATTTTCAGGGTAGAAGCAACAACAACAATTTTATTTTACACTCAATGACCAGCATACACAAAGGTTTACATAAAATCAAATGATCAAATTTCACAACTTTAAAAATTTTACTCAAGCTACTGTATGCATTTTCCGCTCTTTGTACACCTGTGCACAAAATTTAGCACTATTCGGGTTGTTTCATGGTTCACATCGGACAGAAGATAATCAAGTTTAATTTTGTTTGATCTGCCGATGAAATTTCCGATCAGCGGCTCAATAAATTTTGACCGACTTTCTTTGTGCCTAGGGCAGTTAAAGAAAATATGTTCCACTGAATCAATTTCCTTTAAAGAACAAGAACAGAGCCTATGCGTATAGGGGACTGATTTAAACCGTCCTTCCAGAACAGTGGAAGGTAGAGTTGAACTTCTTGCCAATGTAAAGGCCCTTCTGGAATGATTTGATTCAAGAAAATATAAGTATGCAACAGGAGCAGCAACAAATCTTTAATCTGGAGGAGAGATAAAACCTGGAGTTCTATGAATATCCAATTGTCTTTCTATATCTGTCACTCTTTGTTTAATAAGTAGTTTGGCTTGGTCTGGCCCATGGTTCAAAAGTTCTTGGGGAGATAAACCTAGTTTTCCTATAGTTCCCAAAAATGCTTTCTGCCAACTGGATTGAAAAGAGTCTTGGAGAGTTAGAGGGAACAACTCTTGTCGATTAGTGTTCCCTGACAGCCATTTGTAGATCAATAGCATACAGATTCTTGCTTCGACCCGAATCATTCCGGTCTCTAGTCTAACCCAGGAGTTTGGTACCCATTTGGTTACTTGCAGTATTGCCCTTAAGAATTTACACTGCACTCTCTCAAGTGGAGAGAAGGAAGAGGATGGGGGCCCTAAAATTGTTCCCTATAATAGCTGGGCCAGCGATTTCGCTTTAAACAGTCTAAGAGCAGCTGGTACATAGTGCCCTCCTCGTGACTGACAGAATTTAACTATGCTCTTTGCTGTTTTTTTTCTCCTGTGTCAGCTGCCGCTTTATTATGAATTGTTCTCACTCCAGAAGCTTGCAGGACTCCTCCCAGATATTTAAAACTGGTGACTTGTTCTAACCTATGACCTTGGAGCTCCCAATGCCTAATCTTTGGATTCTTCCCAAAGCCAAGACTTTGGTCTTCTGATAGTTAATTGTGAGATATTCGGCCTCACAATAGGCAGTGAATTTTTTTAGCACTCGTCTCAGCCTGACAGGGGTTCTGGAAAGTAGTATGGCATCATCTGCGTATAGCAAAACTTGAATATGCCGATTTGCTATTTTAGGAGAGTGGAATCTGGGACCGTTTAAAAAATCCATCAGATCATTAATATAATAGATAAACAAATAGGGGGCTAAAAGGCAGCCCTGTCTAGCCCCCTTAAATGTTTGGACGGGTTCAGTCAAATGCCCGTAGCTTTTCAGAGTCAAAACTTCCTTCCTCAGATCTAATGAAGGGGGCTTTGACTCTCTAAAGCCTGTACAGCCCAAACCTTGTTGGTCTCTAAGGTGCTGCTGGACTCGTATCTAGGTGTTCCACTGCAGAACAACACGGCTACTCTCTGAAAACACACACACACACACACACACACACAAAACCAAACCCTTCGCCAGTTTGGTGTAGTGGTTAAGTGCGCGGACTCTAATCTGGGAGAACCGGGTTGGATTCCCCACTCCTCCACTTGCGCCTGCTGATGTGACCTTGGGTCAGTCACAAGCTCTGGCACAGCTGTCCTTGAAAAAGAGCAGTTTGTGTCAGAGTTCTCTCAGCCCCACCCACCTCACAGGGTGTCTGTTGTGGGGAGGGGGAGGGAAAGGAGTTTGTAAGCCGCTCTGAGACTCCAAGTGAAGGGCGGGGTATAAATCCAATCTCCTCCTCCTCCTCCTCCTCCTCCTCCTAAATCTCCAATGCTCCTCTCTCACTGGAAAGAGAAATCTGGCGTATTTCCCCCTTCCTCTCTGTGCGATGAGAGGGTGGACGTGATGTCACAGCATCATGCATCCGTGGTTTGCCCAGAGCCCTTTGTGACTCCGATGCCCATCGAGGTGGTAGCAGACAACCTGGGAGCCCTGCACCTCTGTGCGGGTGACGTAAGAGAAAAGGCAGAATCCAGGGGCCACATCCAGATGCCACTGGATATTCTGCTGCAGCAATTGGTTGCAAGCAGGTATTCCTCTGTGGCCAAGTGGCTTATGATAGCTAGAGAGCAACAATAGTGTACATATTCAATTAGGTGCGGGTGCAGCCCAGCCATCCGTTCTCTTCTGTGAGCTCCATGAAAAAGAACTGGAGGAACCTGATCATTTTGATAGTGCTTGCGATGCAGAATTTCCTGCTGGCCTACAGCCAAAGGCCCTCAAGTATGTTAGGGGTTCAAAAGACAGCAAAGAAAATACCAAAGATTACATCCATCACCCATTATTTATTTCCTTAAAATATTTCCATCACTTTTTGGATATATATGATGGGTTACTTAAAACTATACAATATACAGCCCCCCCCCCCAATAAACCCCACCAAAAAACCTCCTCCACCAATGGTGGTTAAATGAACCAAAAACAAAATCTGATGCCAAGCAGCCAAATTGAAGAAAATATTAGCTGAGAAATGTCAATGGAAACAAGGAATTGTTAAAGAGCGCTTCAAATTTCACATCAGTAATTTAATTTCTTACATTTTTATTCTTCAAGGAGCCAAGGGTCTTCCCCCAACAGTATACTCTTTAATCCTCACAACAAACCTGTGAGGTAGGTTAAGAAAAAGAAGCAGAGATTGGATTTATACCCCGCCCTTCACTCGGACTCTCAGAGCAGCTTACAATCTCCTTTCCCTTCCCCTCCCCACAACAGACACCTTGTGAGGGGGGTGGGGCTGAGAGTGCTCTGAGAGAACTGCTCTTTCAAGGAAAGTTCTTGTCAGAACTACGGCTTGCCCAAGGTCATTCAGCAGCTGCAAGTGGAGGAGTTGGGAATCAAACCCGGTTTTCCCAGATTAGAATTTGCACACTTAACCACTACACCATACTGGCTCTCTAAAATGAGAAATAGAGAGTGTGAGAGAGAGACTGGTCACCAGTGTGTTTCAAGACAGAGGTCTCAAGCAGACAACATGAAAATCCCACCTATCTGACCATCTATGAAATATACATTATAGACCCACATGGGCTGAATGTACTGCAGAGCCATGCAGAGAAGAGAGAAGGGCCTTACCCCTTCAACGTTCTCTTCTTTTGCCAATCAATCAAACACAGTCCTCCTGGTTTATTTCCATTTTAAATCTAAAAGCTATGCATCCTGGAAATACCTGCATCATCTTCTCACAAAGGCTAGTAGCAGACAGGAGGAGAAGTGCAGATTTCCACAGCAAAACTGAGCGGAGGTTGAAGGGTGAAGCTCTCTCTCCCTTTCCTACACAGCCCTGAGGCCAACTGAGGCCACATGAGCTTGCAAATCGCATTTTATTTATTTATACCTCACTTGGGGATTTCTAACAGCTCACAACATCATCCTCTCCTTTTCCATTTTATATAAAAACCACCCTATGAGGTATGTTACACTGAGAGAGAGTAACTGGCCCAAGGTCACCCAGAAAACTTCCATGGCAAACAGGATTACAAACAGGCTTGAAGAAAAACATCCTGTCCCTTTAAATTGAGGTGCAATGTGTGGAAATGGACAGCTGAAGCTTTTCATGACATGAACGTAAATAACAGCCCATTAAGCCTCTGTTAAAAGGACAGGAGTTTTTTTTCCTCCATGTAGCTGGAAACCCTAACAGCAAAGTGGGGATTCAAATTTGGGCCTTTCAGATCCTAGTCTGGATCAAGACTAGGCTTGCCAGCCTCCAGGTCCGGGCAGGGGATCCCTCAGTTTCGGGGGCTTCTCTCTGCTGCAGACCAGCTGGCCGGCAGGGGAAACCCCGCCCCTAAACAGGGACATCACTGTGCAACAACCCCTACATGGTGACATCACCCGGAAGTGATGTCATCACATCGGGGACATTATGTAGGGATGCTCTGGTATTTATGGTTTCAGGGCGAAAAAACCATAGAGTTTTGCCCAAATACCACAGCATCCCAGCGCAATCATGTCACTTCCTGGTGATGTCATCACATCGGGGATGTCATGCAACATCCCCGCCCACCCCCGGAACACCCCTAAATCCCCCCACCAGAGCGACAAGGGGACCTGGCAACTCTAATCAAGACATGGGATCTTGGTCTCATCTGTTTGAGCCTAGGAGATATTTATAATTTATTTGTACCCTGTCTTTCTCCTCAATGGGGACCAAAAGAAGTTTATATAGTTTCACCTCTCCTCCATTTTATCCTCAAGACCACCCTGTGAGGAACGTCAGGCTGAGAGCGCGTGACTGGCCCAAGGTCATCCAGTGAGCTTCCACGGCACAAGTGGGGATTTGAACTCAGGTCGCCCAGATACTAGTCCAACACTCTTTGATTTGAACTCAAGCCTCATCAATGATAATCTGACCACTACACCACATCGGCTAGTATCTATCTATGTTTCTGGTCAGTAGGTCTAATAGGTTGATATTTTCTGTTTCAGATCTACAAAACCTGAATCACAATGTACATTACAAGGAATCAGGGACCTTGACAAACAGACACAAACAAAACCTATTTTACGGCTGAGGTGGCCACAGTAAATGGGGTCTTTTGCAGGTGATGGCTGCCCTCTGCCAAGTTCAGCTCTCCCCATACTTCAGCCTACACAGCAGGTCCCTGGACAGACACTAGAGGATTTGTAATACGATCCTAACGGAGAACATATACAACGGAGACACCCGAGTAATTTTATTACAGCTGCAAAGGAATTTTAAGCGGACTCACACATCCCTGCCTTCAATTGCTTTGAAGTAGCATAATGAATAAATAAATTAAAATAATTTATAGTCTCTGTGGGAAAAGCACAGACCATCTCTTCCATGGTCTATTGCATATATATGGGTTCACCAAGAACTGCAGAGTAATTTGAGCCATTTGGGATTCAAAATCCTTCTGGAATCAACAAAGCCAGTGTTGTGTAGGGGATCCACTAAGGGCCAAATTTTATGTTTGTTAAAAAGTCGGGTCCGGAATTCACTTTCCCCACAGCTACACAACTAGGGACGCCAAGCCTCTCACTATAGCAGGCCTCCCAGAAATTCTCTCTGAGGCACTGGCAGGAGAAATGGGGAGGAGGGAGCCTGGAGCACCAGCATGCCGACATCACTTCCGGTTTACGCTGGAAGTGACACAAGGATGCTCTAGCATTCTGCGGGGGGGAAACGACACACAATTTCTGCAAAATTCTAGAGTGAACATTCTGTGTAATTTCCAGTTTTTGTTTTGCTTTCTTTTTGCAGAATGCTACAGTGTCTTTGTGTCACTTCTGGCATGCCATAGTCTTGACCTGAATCAGGCCCCTCGAATGCTTTAGAGAGCGGATCCCCACAGCGGCTATGTGTAGGGTTATTATAAGGTGACATAGGTATCCTGCCCCCCAATCGTTCCCAGGAGCTGCAGGCTGCGGTTTTATAATCCTACACACAGCAGCTGTGGAGAACTGCTTTTTAAAGCCCTGCAGTTGCCTGATTCAGCTCAGGGCTACAGCGTGTGGGGAGGAAAGGCACCTGCCTTTCCCTCGTGCCATTTTCCTGAGTCGAAGTTACCCCAGGGAGCATTATTTACCCCAGGGAGCATTATTTATTATCAAAGCTGCACATACACAGCACATACCACACATGCAGCACTTTTGAAGCAGAGATGTCGGGGATTGAACCAAGGGCCTTCTGTATGCAAAGCAGGTGCCACAGCCCCTCCAGGATGCCAGTAATGAGAGCTCTGTTGGAGTGAACAGATCTGACTCCAAAGCCCTGGAGCTCGATGACTAATTCCAATACGTATGCCAGTTAGAGACCCACGGTGGTCGAAACCAAAAGTGGCTTTTCCCCTGCCCCCGAATCCTTCCGTCGGTAAGATTTAGTGCCTCCCTTTAAATATACTTAAAGGGGTTAAACTGCCCCAAAGGTTCCTGTGACTCATCCTCTGCAGGAAGGAGGGCAACAAGGCATGGCTATAAAATATTAAAGATAATAGGTCTCTCTGCCCCAAGACCGAAAGCAATACGCAATGTGCTAATAGGCCCCAGATTCCTCCCTGGATTCTGAAACTGACTAATGGCCTTCGGGGTCCAGAAGGAGATCTCAGTGCTGTAATGCAGGTACCGCATTTTATTTGCTGCAAATTGCTCCTTCACTTTTTTGTTGTTGTTAATGATGACAACGCGGATCTCCTCCCCACTACCCCAGCCTGGCCCCGTGCAGCAGAAGCCAATCGGCTTGGCCAAAAAATGATCCCAATGGAACCCACCCAGGCCAAGAAGAACAATGCGAGGAGCAAGCCACTGGATGAAAGGTCCTCTTCCTTGAAGGTCAAATTAAAAACAAGCAAACAAACAAAAAAGGGGATCAGTTGCTAAACCCACATTGGACACTACGGAGCGTCACACTCGGCTACAGTATATTGAACTGAAGAGATTGCCCTTTGCATTCTGGGAAACTATGATGCCAGAATTAAGGGATGAGCTCCCTTGGAAACAAGGGGGGTATGTGTCCCTGAACGGCTCCTTCAATATTATTGGCACACATCAGTTGGCTGTTTCACAGACAGAAGACTAAAATCTATCTTCAGGGGGAAAGCAAAAAGAAACCAGACTTCGCATTTTTTAAAATGTACATATTAAAAAAATTATATATTCCAGAATATCAGCCCCAGAACTGACTAATTCAAATCAATTAGGGACATAGCATTCCTCTATTAAACCAACCATTTAAACTATAAAAAATATTATCACTGAAACATCAACAAGCTTAGAATATATTTATTTACTTATTTCATTTACACCCCATCCTTCTCCCCAATGGGGAATGGAGGCAGTTTACAACATTCTCTTATCTCCCTTTTATCCTTACCACTATCCTGTGAAGTTGGGATTTGAACCTGGGTCTCCCAGATACTAGTCCATCACTCTTAACCCCTACACCACAGTGACTCTCATCCATCTAGCCTGCATACATATCCTTACACACTAGCAGCTCTGCTACTGATTTTTGTTAAGAAAAATTAACACGTCGAGATGCTCCAGCATCAATCTCATGCATAGACAATCAATTTCACGTGTGTGTGTATAAATTGCCCTGGAATTCCCTGGCCATCTCCCATCCAAGTAGTAACCGAGGCCAACCCGACTTAGCTTCTGAGATCTGACCATCCAGGTCAGGGCAAAAAAAAAAAATCAACCTCACACCAAGGGTTTATTGTGATGTCTGAATGCAGCTTTTAAACCTAAGATCAGTGCCCATGCTAGGATGCTACTCCCTCCCCCATATCTCAGGGAAATCACTTTATGCATGCTCCCTAAAACTGCGTTCCCTTGGGAGGAGTGCTCATATTTTAAACGTTTCTACACTTTCCCCCCTAACTTCTAACCGCTACAGCAAGTAGCACTGCAAGAATAGCATTCTCCCTGATGCATTCATTTTCAACCTGCAGGGAATGTTTGTGGGGAAACATCTGGACACGTGATCCCCCCACCTATGATCTACGTGGCTGGTGACCGGAGTAAGCACCGTATCTCCCGTGAGGTCATATACTGAGTTCTATGACCTCATTTGCAAACACAAAAGCAGAGGACTCTCTCAGGTACCTCCAAGGATAACCACTAGAGGGAGCCATGTTATTTGCAAAGTGGCCAATCCTCGGCTTGGCACCCGGAGGAGACCCATTTCGTGTTGCCAGAAAAGGAGACATGGCTACCTATTGTATAAGCCAAGCAGGCCAGAAGTAGAGCAATATCACTGATAA
>NW_015166422.1:1374132-1385033 GCF_001447785.1 Gekko japonicus
GTACTCATACGTAGCTTACCTTGCAGTTCCTGTTGGCGCTGCAGACTCTAAAAGCTCCTTCAAAGATCTGCTCCAGCTGCTCATGAAATGCACTAACTGGAATTCAATACGCCAACACATTGGCTTACTTTTACTGAGAGGGCAACCTTGCGACAGAGCTTGAGAAGCTTCTGATTGCAGCATGCAATACTAATAAACCTCTCCCCGCGTACAGAAAATGAGAATGTCCAGAAGAACTATTCTAGTTCATCCTCCTCCCCGACACACTAGCTTTCTCTATGCAGAGAATTTTAAAATGTATATGGAGAGACATTTAAGTCCTCGCTTACAGTCTGAAATGTAATATCCTGGGAACTGTCTTACCACCACTGTGAGAATAAGACCTATGCAACACAAAGCTGGCTGAGAAAGTCTTGAAAATTAGGGGGTGGGGTTTGTGGAGGGTGGAGTTTGGGAGGGAGCTCACAGGGATGTGATGATGACACCCTAGGATGTCTGCATCTCCTAGACTCTATGAGATACCACAGAGTTCACCTTCCAAAAGTGCCATTTGTAACCTGAAGATCAGGTTACTAACTCTAAGCTGAGTTAGTGTGAGCTAGCTCACCATTTTTTAGCCTCCGGCTCACAGATTTTTGACTCAGGAAATATGGCTCCAGAGCAAACTAATGTAGGCAGTAGCCAAATTGGCCGCTCACAACTTTAATGCCAGGAGCTCGCAAGGTAGAATTTTTGCTCACAGGAGTCCACAGCTTAGAGGGAACATTGCGAAGGTCAGTTGTAATTCCAGGAGAATGTCAGCCAGGCCCCCACCCAAAGGTTGGTAACCCACCTAAAGACATAGCCTGTTCTTTACATAATAAGGCTTTTTCCTTCAACTGTAGTATGGCAGAACACAGGCAGGGAACTACGTGGATTAGATGCCCCCTCCAAATAAACTCCATGGACCTAGAGAATTAACATGCTACAGAGAATTGAGGATAAAACGCTTTCTCTTACCTGACCTGCTTTCTATGTGCAGGGGACTTCTAGCATGGCATTGGGTATGTAGGTTGATTAAGAATTATGAGATACATTTAGGCTGTATTGTGCCAAACAGTAGATCAAGTGCCAAGTATCTTTCTATCAGTTTCTCTTCAGGTTGCTCCTTAAAATAATCCCTTCTCATAGGTTTTACATGCGGGAGAATTTCAATGCCGTTCCCCCCCTATATCATGCATCATCCAAAATGGCAATGCATCATCCAAATGTGTGTGTGCATGTGTAAAGTTCCGTTGAGGCTTAGCTAACTTATGGCGACCCCCGTAGAGTTTCCAAGGCAAGAGACGTCCAGAGGTGGTTCTGCCACTGCCTGCCTCTGCGTAGCACCCCTGGACTTCCTCAGTGGTCTCCCATCCAAGCACTGACCAGGGCTGACCCCACTCAGCTTCTGAGGTGTGATGAGATCAGGCTAGCCATTTCAAGGCCTTGACCAGACTACACAATGTAATTCCTTCACCTTTCTAAACTTTACTGTGACACTTGTAGGCTGCTACTCTATGGAAGACACAACCGAAGTGAGGAACCTCACAAAGAAAGGAGAAAGCGGATTGTCAATAATTCATCAAACCAACTTGCCAGACTTTCTCTCCGTACCCTGATCAGGAGTGGCTCCATTTCCACAGTGGAGACCGCGTTTCTATAAAAACTGCCCTAATGTTCCTGCTGGGTGCCACAGAAATCAATAGCAATCAATCATTCAAAGAGCTGATCTGTAAGTCATCACATGTGTGGGAGCTCCCTACCTCCTTCCTGCATCAGCATCTCCAGAACAGCACTTTAGAAGCATTTTTTTAAAAAACTATATCTGCAATTTAAAAGAAAAACAAGCCGAGAACCCTCCTTAGGAACATAGTCTCTTCTACCTTATTCACTTCCCATGGATTTTTGTCTCCCGTTACAAATTTTGGGACCAAAAGCCATTTGTTTTATGTAGCCATCTCTCTGCGATAACGGAACTTATGAAGATCCAATGGCATCTTACTGGAAGAAACTTGTGATTGCGTGCGATTCTCCAAAACCAAACCAAAAATACCCTCAGAAGACTAGAAATCTGGTAATGACCTTTCCAGATGCTACATCTGGGGAATCCAACTTTGTGTACTGGGAGCATGCTTTACCCACAATGCTCCTGATATGCACAGGGGCCATTTTGGCTGAATAGAGAAATGCATATTTTTAAGCTTCAGTAAGTACAAATGGAACATGATACTTACAGGGTTATGGGATCACACACACCAATCCTAGAAAACACCTGTGTTTTCAGAAAAAATGGTAACCATACATATCCAGGTGGCATGCACTCCCAGTACATATGGTTAGAGTAGGATTCCCAACAACCTGGAGAAAAAGCATCCTGTCCCTTTAACAGAGGCTTCATGGGGGGTTATTTGCCAGGAGATATAATTTACCTCTTTGTCATGAAAAACTTCAGCTGTCCATCATCATGCACCGAGGTCCTGTTAAAGGCAAAAGGCATTTTTCATTCCAGGTTGTTGGCAGCCCTAGGTTGGATCCCCCCAACGCAACACCTGAGAAAGGTCTAATCTAAAAGGCTGTTCAGAGCCACTTTAAAGCCGAAAGCGAACAGCGATGAAATTTCAGCCATCTGCAAAAGTCACTGTTCAGCTGCACTAGCCGATGTCTTGTTCTGAACTGGCATCCAATATCCACCGTCACTGCTCAAATTTTGTGGTTCAGCATTAGACTGAGTCAGACCACTGGTCCATATTTAGAAGTGTGAGAGAACAATGAAGGATCCGTACCCATCTTACACCTACTTAGCATTACCGTAACAAAACGTTGGCGGTGGTGGAAAGTGCCGTCAAATCAAAACCAACTCATGGTGACCTTGTAGGGCTTTCAAGGCAAGAGACATTCAGAGGTGGTTTGCCATTGCCTGCCTTTGCATAGCAACCCTGGACTTCCTCGGTGGTCTCCCATCCAAGTACTGACCAGGGCCGACCCTGATTAGCTTCCGAGATCTGACAAGATTGGGCTAGCCTGGGCCATCCAGGTCAGGAACAAAACATTAGCATTTGTTTAGTAAAAGAGAGGGGGAAAGAATACCAGTTGCAAATGACATTTGCTTCAAGTACCGATAGAGCAACCATCCTTTGCAGACCCTAGAAGAAGGGTTCGAAATCAGGTTTCCCATGCTTAGCAAGTTCTAAGGACAAGCTTCTCATCCTATCAAAGACTTAAGAAGAGCCCCGCTGGGTCAGACAATTGGTCCATCCAATCCAGCATCCTGTTTCACACAGTGACCAACCTGCGGCCTTGGAGGCCCAACAAACAGGCCATAGAGGCCCAAGGTTTCCCCCCAGTGTTGCCTCCTAGCACTGGGCTTTGGAGGTTACTGCCTCTGAATAGGGAGGTTCCCTTTAGTCATCACAGCAGCTGATGGGGCTCATGGATTTCTTTAAAAGTATGCAGTCGATCAATTGATTAATCTGAAATAAATTAACATGTTATCTAAACTTTGCTACAACTGCCTTTGGGAGGATACTGGAAACAATGCATGAGGTAACGCTCAGTTTAATAAATTCAAATACTTGCTCACTGCTACAAAGCCTTCTTTAATATATTCCGCTTTCATCCCCCTATCAGAACAAGTCACTGGGACCAAAAACAGGCTCTGCAAGGTAAACATGCTTTTTTTAAAAAAACTTTTTATTAGGTTTTTGTAGAATTTTAAACAATAAACAATAAAACACTATAAAATTTAATCATTCAATTCAAATAAACAAACCTGGTGGTTACCTACACAAATTAGTTTGAGGTCTCAAATTTTAAAAAAAAAACTTTCATTCAGGAAATAGCAAATAAAAGAGTAAGAAACAATTGACTAGGAGTTTCACAAGATGAGTTCATAAACAGGTAAGTATTTGTTTATACTTAGTTGGCATACTATTGGTTAGTGTAGATCGACTACTGTGGATATAGTCCAGAAATGGGGACCATTTAACCAGCAGATTTGAGGTAAGTGCTTTTTAACCACAGCCCCATCAATTAAAGCTGGCTCTCCATGGATTAATCAACCCAAACATTTGTTGATTAATCTACCAACTATGGGTCATGTCCAGTGTTCCCTCTAAGCTGAGTTAGTGTGAGCTAGCTCACAGTTTTTTAGCCTCCAGCTCACACATTTTTGTCTTCGCTCTGGAAGGATGGCTCCAGAGCAAACTAATTTATGCAGCAGCCAAATTGCTCGCTCACAACTTTAATGCCAGTAGCTCACAAAGTAGAATTTTTGCTCACAAGACTCCACAGCTTAGAGGGAGCATTGGTCATGTCTAGGGTTGCCAGCTCTGGGTTGGGAAATACCTGGAGATTTGGGGGGCGGAACCTGAGAAGGGCAGGGTTTGGGGAGGGGAGGGACCTCAGTAGGGTACAATGCCACAGAGTCTATCCTCCGGTGTGGCCATTTTCTCCAAAGGAACTGGTCTTGGTCAGACGGAGATCACGGTCAATAGCGGGAGGTCTCCAAGCACCACCTGGAGGCTGGTAACCCTAGTCATGTCTCTTTTACTGTGGATCAGTTCTGCAACAGGGGATTCATGATCAAACACTCAGGGAAGAAAACTCTTTGGCAACTCATCCAAGACCGACCTGTGATTTGTACGTACGGTGAATATTTTATTGTTCATTGATTCCAAGTAACTGGTCAGGACTTTGATATTACGCAAAGAGCCCTTAGAATTTCGAACAGCACTCTCCAGCAGTTAGAAACCCACACAGGATACTCTTCCACTTGGTGAGAGAGCTGTTGATCGGTACCAAAGACTCAGTAGTTAACCAAGGATCAATATTCCACAGCAATCATTCATCACAAGCGGACCCTTGGAAACAGGATACATATTGTGGTTATTCTGCATTAGGAAGAAGAGGGATGGGGGTGCCCAGAAAATATTCCACTTATGCCTGAATCCTACCTCATGATGCTTTGTCCAGAACATCTGGATGCAGGAGTGACTGGCCCAGTGAGATTCATGATTGACTGGGTATTCAAACCTCGGCCTCCCAAGTCATCATGAGACACTCTAACCCAGGGGCAATGTTCCCTCTAAGCTGTGGAGTCTTGTGAGGAAAAATTCTGCTTTGTGAGCTACTGGCATTAAAGTTCTGAACAAGCAACGTGGCTACTGCATAAATTAGTTTGCTCTGGAGCCCTCCTTCCTGAGCTAAGACAAAAATGGGTGAGCTGGAGGCTAAAAAACTCTGAGCTAGCTCACAGTAACTCAGCTTAGAGGGAACACTGCCCAGGGGTGTCAAACATGCAGCCCGGGGGTTGGATCAGGCCCCTGGAGGGCTTCTATCAGGCCCGCAGTGGAACTGGCCATCTCCTGCTCTCAGCTCTGCTGCTGCTGCATCATAGCTTGCTTCGCCAGACTCTCTTAATCACTCAGCCATTTCATGTTTTAACCTGGGTCCCAGACTCAGAACTCTGAGCATGAGATTTCTGTGGTGAATGTCAATAAATCGAAAGTTGGTTTGCAGCTTATAGATATAAACCTGAACAGCATACTCAAGATTGCAACAGCCCAGACATTTTGATGCAATCATTCAGAGCAAGAGATGTCAGTTATCAGATACTGTTAAACAAACTAAAATATTCCAAGAGTGCTACTGTTTTAAGCATGTTTTTATTTTAAGTAAAAAAAAAAATTGTGTTTGTGTCCTTTATAAAGTTTATATCTCCGCTACCTGGCATTACATTTTATGACACACATGGCCCGGTCCAACAAGGTCTCATTTATGTCAGATCCGGCCTTCATAACAAATGAGTTTGACACCCCTGCTCTAACCACTATCAAGCTTCCTCTCTTCCACATATTTTGCTGTGAAGTCACAGCTGACTTATGGTGACCCAATCGGGTTTTCAAGGCAAGAGATGTCCAAAGGTGGCTTTGCCATGGCCTGCCTCTGTGTCGCGACTCTGGACTTCCTTGGTGGTCGTCCATCCAAGTGTTAACCAGGGCTGACCCTGCTTAGCTTCTGAGAACTGACAAAATCGGGCGAGCCTTGGACATCCTGCGCTAGCCTTTTCACAGTACCTGCAGTAAAAAACCCTCGCCTCTCTAGAGCTAACCTCACAGAAATGTAGACAGATTTTCACCTAATTTATGATAAGCATCTGGCTCTGAACGTGCCCAGTCCCCTTGATTTAAAATAACTCTTTCGTCTATAAAAATAAAATATAATCTAGCTAATAAACAGCCTGTTCACTCCTCAAACGTGATGCAAATAGACCTAGGTGCTTCTGTGATACAAGGGAGATTATGCAGGGGCTGCGGAGGAAAGGGGGGGGGGAACACCTTCCTTTTCTCGTCCTCTGCCTTTCAATGCCATTTCCAGGCTGTGCTGCCTCCAAATCAAAGCCGTTACGATCATTTGTAATTAAAACAAACATGGAAGAAACTCATGCACCGTCTTGCTTCCTATAGGGCTCTTGAGAAAATGAACTGTAGCACTGCCTTGATGAACCACAGAAGAAAACCGTCCATGTGCCGGGAACCACACAGGGAGAAGGGGGTTTGGTCTCACTCACATGCCTGCCCTTTGTGCATTCAACATCCATCCAGAAGCGATGCCCGTTTAGACTGAAGGAATCATTTGCAACGCAGGTTCCACAGCAATAAAGGCCCAGAGGTGAGTAGTTGAAGCCATCGTGGGGTAGTGGCTGGCAATGTCAGGCTGGCTGGGGAAACGGGGGTTCAAATCCCTACTCTGTCAGAATGTTGACACGGACCAATCCACCCTTTCTCACAGGGGTGTGGGCAAATAAAGTGTGGGGAAAGAGAAACATTGACTTGAGAGCCAGCATGACACAGTGATTCGAATGTCAGACTAGGATCTCGAAGTCCCGAGTTCACATCTCTGCTCTGCTGTGGAAGCCTTCTGCGTGACCTTGGACCGATCACTTCCTCTCAGCCTAACTTTACTCCACAGAGGAGTCGCAGGGATAAATGCAGGGTGGGAGAACAACGTTGTAAGCAGCTTCCAGTCCCCATTGGGGAGAAAAGCAGGATACAAATATCCAAAGAAATAAGATGCACCGAGCGTCTTGGAGAAAGGACAGGATAAAAATAAAACAAAGTGGGATAATGGAGGAACAGAGCAAGAATTCTACCACTTATATTAGGAAGGAGCCAACACTCCTCATTTCATTTATTTGAATATTCAACAGTGTTGGTTCTCTGCCTTTTCCTGTTGGGTTTGTAGAGACATTTGTATGGAGCATGCATGTTCTAGGGTTTTCATACACCGTTTATACATACAGTGAATGTTGTGTATGCACCCAGTGTTCAAGACAGAGATTTAACACTGCTGAAAAAAGACAATGAAAAGAAGAAGGAAGACAAGGAAAAGAAGAAGGAGAAGAGGAGATTGTATTTATACCCCGCCCTTCACTCGGAGTCTCAGAGCAGCTTACAAACGCCTTCCCTTCCCCTCCCCACAACTCTGCTCTGAGAGAACTGCCCTTGAGAGAACAGCTCTGAGAGAACTTGTGACTGACCCAAGGTCACCCAGCTGGCTTCATCTGGAGGAGTGGGGAATCAAACCCGGTTCTTCAGACTAGAGTCCACCACTCTTGATCAGTATACCAAACTGGCACTTTGCTTTGAAACCATTGTGGACTCAGTTTGCACTAGAAAGAAGTGATTTAGGAACAAAGATCGGCCAGCTGCCATACAAAGGCTGAGCGATTTTAAATCAACAGAATTTAAACCTTCTCCAGGTATGTACCATCACTGACAAGAGGGTAGCACAAGGGTTGACCTTCCCACCTCTAGACAAGCAACCCTGATCTCTCCCAAGGCACACGTATTTGGGAAAGGGGCAGGTCAAGATAGAGATACAATTTGCACTGTCATAGCGACTCTAAGCTCACTTCGCTCTACCACATGGAACCACTGCGGATTGAGCCACATACGACCTGGTTGATGAAGACCTTTCCCACACATAGTCATGGGGATCCATGCGGGGATGCTCATAGTTGTTTCACACATTATGGAGTACACAAGTTGGGTCCGGGGTCCCCACTGGATGTAAAAGTCAACTGCTGCATAAGCTGTGCCAGATTCGAATCAGGACTGCAGAGCACACAGAGAAGGGACTTGAGTCCAATGTTCCCTCTAAGCTGTGGAGTCTTGTGAGCAAAAAATCTACTTTGTGAGCTACTGGCATTAAAGCTGTGAGCAAGCTATTTGGCTAATGCATAAATTAGTTTGCTCTGAAGCCATCCTTCCTGAGCTGAGACAAAAATGCGTGAGCCGGAGGCTAAAAAACTGTGAGCTGGCTCACACTAACTCAGCTTAGAGGGAACACTGCTTGAGTCTTCCTCCTTGTGCCATGTTGCTTAACCTGAGCAGCCACAGGGGGTGCTATCTGGTTTGCTGGGGAAACCCACATGTATCCCAGGGAACATACACATTTTCCTAGTGGACCAAATAGCATCCCCAGGCCTATTGCCAGTCAGGTGGGGGAGGGAAGGCTCCATGCACAATGTATTCGGGAGCCAAACTGGGTGCTCTGTGTATGAGGCCCAAGCAGAACCCAAAATTTATGCTTGACAGCAACACAGGACAGCTCTGAGTGAACTGGACCATCATGGTTCAAACATGGTGTTCAACACCTCTCACCGACCATGGTAAGGAAATCTGCCTTTTAAGAGCCAGTTTGGTGCAGTGGTTAAGAGCGCGGACTCTAATCTGGGAGAACGGGGTTTGATTTCCCACTTCTCCACATGCAGCTGCTGGAGTGATCTTGGGTCAGCCACAAGTTCTCTCAAGAGCAGTTCTCTCATTGCTCTCTCAGCCCCACCTGGGGAGGGGAGGGGGAGGGAAAGGAGACTGTAAGCCGCTCTGAGACTCCGAGTGAAGGTGGGGTATAAATCCAATCTCCTCTTCTTCTTCTTCTTTAATCACAGACCTTTTGTGAGCTATGAGGCACGTTGTTGTAGAAGAGAAATAGGTGCAAAGAACAGAGAAGCAAATATTTAGGGTCCTATAAAAAGCCTTCCCCACAAGCTGTTTGGTTGTCAAACATATAGGATGTTTTTGTTCCACAGTGAAGCACACCTAGTACGAAAAGCACCAGTGTTTGGAATTCCTGCCTCCCTTGACAGCCACCCCCCCCCCCCATGCCTGTTGCCTCAGTCCCAGCTTCCCACAATGCAACATAGAGTGAGGACGGAAATGCTAATTCTTGCATGGGGAGATTTTTACCCCATGCAAGGAAGTATGATCCTACCCACATAGAATCATAGGCCAGTGCTCGGAGGAGTGATCCCCATTTGGCTCAATGATAGTCAATATGGACCTGAAGGAAAGGCACACAAATGTGTACGTGTGTGAAAAGTGCTGTCAAGTCGCAGCCAACTTATGGTGAACCCTTAAGGTTTATGGTGACCCTAAGAGAGCCAGTTTGGTGTAGTGGTTAGGAGCACGGACTCTAATCTGGGAGAACCGGGTTTGATTTCCCACTCCTCCACACGCAGCTGCTGGTGTGACCTTGGGTCAGTTACAAGTTCTTTCAGAGATGTTCTCTCAGGAGCAGTTCTCGAAAGAGCTCTCTCAGCCCCATCTATCTCACAGGGTGTCTGTTGTGGGGAGGGGAAGGGAAAGGAGATTGTAAGCCGCTCTGAGACTCCTTTGGGTAGTAAGGGCGGGGTATAAATCCAAACTCCTCCTCCTCCTCTTCTTTTTTTCAAGGCAAGAGATGTTCAGGGATGGTTTGCCATTGCCTTACTCTGTGCAGCAACCCTGGACTTCCTTGGTGGGCGCCCATCCAAATACCAACCAGGAAAGACCCTGCTTAGCTTCTGAGATCTGTCAAGATCAGCTTAGTCTGGGCCATCCAGGTCAGGACAAAGCAACAATGAGGACATGCTAAATTCCCCATAGTAAGGAATCTCTTTTTCATAAGACAACTCCTATCCGAGCGCTACAGTCGCTGATCAGAGAGCTATCTGACAATGGCCCGAATTCAACCTCACATTGGCACGGCACAGCTAAGAAACTGATGGCATCGTGATATCTTTGATACCTAAGGATGACATCAAAATGCTCTCTCTCTCTCTGTGTACAAATAAAATAACCATGACACTCTATACATATATACAAGATGTTTTGATGCCTACGTGTCAAACAGTTCTGACTGTTCCTGCCCAACTGGCAACCCTCCCTTTAGCATCCTCAATGTGCTGTAATATTTAAAGATGTCATCTCATCGCAGATGGGGAGCACTGGGTCGAAATCCTTCCCTTGGATCCACTGGAACGTGTTGCAGACGGAAGTACCACACTGAGTCTTCTGTAAACCAGGATGGTTCAGAATTGGCAACAACTTGAATTTGGGACAGTCGTTATCGAAGGGAAAGGATGGGAGAGGGGAACCATATGAAGAGGTAGCACAGCGTAGTGTTTAGAGTGTTAGTCTCTGAAAGCCTGTGCTCAAATCCCCACTGAGCCATTTAGCTTACTGGGTGACCTTGGGCCAGGTGCTCTCTCTGAAACTAGCCTACTTCAAAGGGCTGCTGTAAGGATGAAAGAAAGAGGGGAGAACCACTTATGCCACCCTAAGCCCTTCAGAGAAAGGGCAGAAGGAAAATTCATCAGCTGAAAGCTATAGGACAGCAAAGTACAATGACGGCAATAATTCCCAGCAGTGGCAAAACACAGACAGGAGGAGGTTCACAGTGTCATACGTTCAGCAAGCAGCAACTGTTGTGAAGGGAGTCATCCTCCCTCCCCCAGAAAACTGTCCGGAAACTGTTGGCAAATCTGCTTATCTCATGGGGTGAGCAATGCAGACCCACAGGTAGGCATCAGTTGTGAGCACAGCAGCAGAGTTCCTGCT
>NW_015166422.1:1385077-1385479 GCF_001447785.1 Gekko japonicus
TCCTGCCTATCACTGCATGGTTACGCAGAGACCCTGTTTTTTACCTTCCTTTCCCCTTTTTGCATCATTATCCTGTCTCTCCTGGAATAGAATCGGCTCTCATTAACACAAGTTCTCCAGCAATTTCCATCTCCGTGGCAGATTCCTGCAGGCCTCCGCAGATGAAAACCCACAAGCTGCAAACCAGGTATGCAAGCAAGTAATTGCTGGCCAACTCAAAGTAGAACCACATTCCCTGTAGAGAATATGGCAAGGGACACCCCTTCCCTTGAACTGGCTTTTCAAGAGCCAAGCTGTGAATGACACAAAGACAAATAATTGCACAGTCCACACACATCTCCTCCTCCATGCAAATATGAGAGAGAGAGAGAGAGAGAGAGAGAGAGAGAGAGAGAGAGAGAG
>NW_015166422.1:1385542-1405131 GCF_001447785.1 Gekko japonicus
AGAGAGAGAGAGAGAAGCTTTGAATCTGCAAGAGTCTGAGGTTGCTTCACACATGAGGGAGAGGCAAACCCAGGTTTGCCACTGGGTGCTCACCGCAAACAACAAACTGCAGCCAATCACAGCTCCTGCTCCATGCATTTGTGTGCATGTTTTTCCAAGCACATTTTATTAAATTTACACTACATTTTCAAAACTGATAACCATACTGAGAATTTACAAAGAACTTGCAGTGTTCAGAGTGTTATTCGTGCATTGGGTGGTGGAAAGCGTCATCAAGTCACACCCGACTTATGGCGACCCCCTAGGATTTTCAAGGCAAGAGACTAACAGAGGTGGTTTGTCATTGCCTGTGTCTGCGTAGCAGCCCTGAACTGTGTTGATGGTCTCCCATCCAAGTACTAGCCAGGGCTGACTCCGCTTAGCTTCTAAGATCTGAGGAGATCAGGTTTGCCTGGGCCATCCAGATCACGGCATTCACACGTTATCTTGCTCTAATCCCTACAAGCTGGAGGGGGGGAGGGAATGTGGAAACCCTGCTGGCTAGCTAGCAGCAGCTCAATAAGATCTAGTGAGTTTTTCTCCTCTGCTGACAGGTAATTGAACCTGGGCATCCCCAGAGGCATGGGCCAATGCTTTGTTTGGTGCATTTTGGTTGGTTGCTTAAGTTGCATTTGTTTACATGGGCTGTTAAACTGTAACCGTTGCCTGGTGTTTTGGCATTTTTCTACAAGCTGCTTTGGTTCCTTTTGGGAAGAAAAGTGTTTAACTAATTGACTACCTAAATAAATCAACACAAGCCACCTTGTATGTTAGACCGGTATTACTTTTCCCAGTTCTCTTGATGGAGGCAGGCTGCGGTTGAAAGTTGGTGTGCCATTTGCTTGCCTGCAACTGTTAAACCTTGGCCTCAATCCCCTGCCATCAAAAAACGGAGAAGTAGAAGAAAAATATGGCTGGAAAATAGTCTCTACAGTGGTGCTCGATGAACTCCCACATATCTCTAAAGGCTTTACCACAGAGAGCTGAGAAAACTCCTAGAGAGTCACTCCAAAGTGATGTCACATCCTCCCCAAGCTCCACCCACCCCAGTCACCACTTTCAAAATCATCTGGCATTTGCTGAGGCAGTGTCAGCAGCTGTGGTAGCCTGCTTAAGGCAATCCTGCGCGGCATCACACCCTCCTAATCCTACTGATTTCTGTCATAATGTAATGCCTGATGAAGAATTATGGAGAAGCTTGTACAGTGTTTTGTGATATTTTGGTGGGCCCTAAAAGAAATGGCATTACATGACTTTTGTGTTCTGAAAAAAGGATGTGCTGTTCATACACCATATGAGGTTTTGTTTAAAAAAAAATTTTTGTCTGAAGCTGGCATCACCTAAAGACTTTCATTGAAACTTCAGGCAGGTTCTTCAACCATTTCACCTCAGAAGATAGGAAGGAATACAAAGAAAAGAGGAATCGACTTTTTGTATTAAGGGATGAATTACACTTGAGGTAGAATTCAGCAGTGGCATTTACTGAGCTGTACCACTTCAGACTGGAGGGCTGGGGGATAGAATATTACGTGTTTGAATGATTCCATGGTGGGGGGAATCCCCCTGAACATGAGGAGGGGGAAAGGTCATGGAGGAGCTAAATTTGATCTCTCGTACATGAGTGAGCGTAGAAGTGTTGCTTATTTTATTTTTTAACTGCTGCATCAACTTTCTGCCAGGCAATGTAATTTGAGGTGGCTTTATTGTCTTCAGTTCCTAAAAGCCAATAAAGTTACCCTTAAAAATTCAACTACTGAAAGACCATGAGCCCAAAACACAAATACTCAAAATAAGTGTAGGTTCAAGAACAGAACCCCTATCTGTATGAGTAAACAATACCAGAATGAGAGCACTCCTCCAGTGTAAAAAAAAAATAGTCTCCACACTAGGGTTGCCAGCTCTAGGTTCAGAAATACCTGGAGATTTGAGGGCAGAGCCCGGAAAGGAAGGCTTTAAGGAGGGGAGGGACCTCAGAAGGGTATAATGCCATAGAGTCCACCTTCCAAAGCAGCCATTTTCTCCAGGAGAATAAGCTATCTATGAGGTCTGGCGATCAGTTGTGATTCTGGAGGAATCTCCAGCCCCTACCTGGAGGCTGGCCACCCTATAGTCCAGGGGGGGAAATAACTTGCTCTTTGGTTTTGGCAGAATGTATAAATCAGGGGACCCCAACTTTTTTGAGCCTGGGGGCACCTTTGGCATTCTGACACAGTGTGGTGGGTGCAGCCATGTAATGGCTGCCACAGGAGGCAGAGCCAGCCACAAAATGGCTGCTGCCCCTGACCTTCCGTCACGCATCCTTGAGCTGTGGTGGCAGCTGCTGGTGAAGCAACATTTCTAAAAATCTGCACAGCTAATCAGAAGCTTTGCTGGGCAAAAGCCCCACTTGACGGGCACCAGGAAAGGTGTTGGCAGGAGCCACGGTGCCCATATGCACTACGTTGAAGACCCCTGGTATAAACTGACCCTGAGGCCCATTTCAGATGTCTGCATGACTGGGCATCTGTCAAAGCCCAAAGCAGAAGCCCCAACCCCGACTGGAGACACTGGGTCAATTTCCTAATGGGAGAAGCGGCTGGAATCAGAGTGTGAGAGAACTGTTGAGGACACTTCCTTCAGGTAGCTCCTCTTTTGATTGGCACAGAGGGTCCATCAATACATCACAAGGTCATTTGGTTTGTTGGAGAAAGAAAGAAGAAGCTACACCATTGGCTCCATTGTGAGACTTCAGTGTAAACAAGTAAGTGATGTGTTTCTTACAACTGAGCAAAGAGCAGCTCTACTGGACAGTTTGCAGACATAAAGACAGCACGGGGGAGGGGAGGGTAAAAGCTATTGTGGTCCCAAATAGAAAAGGGCCAGAGTGTGGCCAGGAGGTGGGAGACTCCCAGCGTACGTGTGATATGAAGTCCTTGTGCTGTGCCCCAACGAACACAAGGATTTTGTCATGTGTTGATGAAGCTTGAGTCTTCTACCAGATGTAGGGCTGCCACTGATTGGTTCAGCATAGGAAAAGGAGTACAACAAGGATGTATATTGTCACCTTGCTTATTTAATATATATGCAGAGTACATCATTCGAAATGCTGGCCTGGATGAATCACAAGCGGGAATTAAGAATGCTGGGGGAAAGATCAACAACCTCAGATATGCAGACGATACCACTCTAATGGCAGAAAGTGAAGAGGACCTACAGAGCCTCTTGCTCAGAGTAAAAGAGGAGAGCACAAAAGTGGGCTTGAAGCTCAACATCAAAAAATCTAAGGTCATGGCATCCGGCCCCATCACTCCTTGGCAAATAGAAGGGGAAGTCGTGGAAGTAGTGACAGACTTCATGTTCCTGGGATCCCAGATCACCGCAGACTGTGACAGCAGCCATGAAATTAAAAGACGCCTGCTCCTTGGGAGGAAAGCGATGGCGCACCTAAACAGCATGATAAAAAGTAGAGACATCACCCTGCCAACAAAAGTCCGCATGGTCAAAGCAATGGTATTCCCAGTAGTCATATATCGCAGCGAGAGTTGGACTATAAGGAAGGCCGAGCGCTGAAGAATAGATTCTTTTGAACTATGGTGCTGGAGAAGACTCTTGAGAGTTCCTTGGACTGCAAGAAGATCAAATCAGTCAATCCTAAAAGAAATCAACCCTGACTGTTCCCTGGAAGGCCAGATAATGAAACTGAAGCTCAAATACTTTGGCCACCAAATGAGAAGGGAGCACTCACTGGAAAAGACCCTGATGCTGGGAAAGATTGAAGGTCAAAGAAGCGAAGAGTCGGACTCAACTGTGCGACTGAACGACAACAACAAAAAGGACTCTGTTCTGGTATTTGATAACAACAGCAAGAATGATATACGCCCAATACTGGAAACAAGAAAAAATACCAGATCTGGAGGACTGGATACAAAAAGTTCTGTTCATGGCTGAAATGGATAAAATAACCAGAAAATTGAACAATGAAGAAGACCAAGAATTTTATGAAGAATGGAAGGACTTTAAAATATATCTGGAAAAGAACTGGGACGTGAAACATAACCTACTTTGTCTAGAACAATATTAAGTACTTGATGTTATCTTAAATCTAACTATCTATGTGGGACATGCATTGCGGGAAGCCTTTTGGGGGAGGGAGGGAAAATGGAATATATAACCGATTGATAAAAAGATGTAAAAGGTGAGAATAATGGAAAATAAAAATCTTTTTGAAAAAAAAAAAACAAGGGCTGCCAAGCTCCCAGTCAGAGTGGGGAACTCCCCCCTCCGAGCTCACATTCCCCACCACTGCTTGGGGTGGAGGCGGGGGGGGGGGGGAATTAAAAACACAAATTGAAAATAAAAACTCACCAGCTTCACCCACGTGATGATGTTACTTTCAGGGAATGACCAGAAGTGACGCTGGCAACGCAAGGGATCACCAGAAACTCTAGGGTTTTACCATAACGTTTCTGACAATTCCCAGAGCTACCACTGTCGCTTCCCAGTATTCAAAGAAATCAAAACCACAAAAAAACAACAACTGTGAGTTGAATTTCCCACAGAATATTCACAAAGGAGACTTCATTTAAAGTGAAATACATTTATTGTCTGAAGTAAATCTGTCCATAAAATCCATCATAGGAAAATGCAGAAGCCAAATAATTAATATACAAGATAAGTATATAAAAAGTCCAACACTTTTCCTAAGTAATTTTTACAGTGTTTCAGACCTCTGGTCCTTCCTCAGGAACAAAGAACAGCTGTTGAGAGTCTCATTCCATCTCCTTATAAGATAATGCTTTCTGTACCGGGCAAGGTCTCCTTAGCTCTAACCAGCACCCCTAAACGCTGCTTCAATGTATCAGGACCAAAATATCCCCCCACCCTTCTGCTGGTTGCCAGGCTTAGCCTGGAATCCCTAGTCATGCAGCAAGGAACCCACCTCCATCTTTAATGAGCCTTCAGGGAGGGCGGGATACAAATTTAAATAAATAAATAAATAACTAAATAAATAAATAATGGCCAGTGCAGCAAAAAGAACTGAGAGAAACTAACTCTCCAGCTTAGATTCAGTTGAGACAGGGGAAGAAATGGGGGGGCACAACTGGGGGAAACATGGCCACAACTGACAGACAGCTAAGATCGAGGGGCCCATGGACACCCAGTGCCCAAGAAAATCAGTGGGCATTCTGATTTGCCATCAGTGTAGACGCCAGCATTGGGTTAGAGCGCCAGCTGCTGGAGCCCCAGGTTCAAACCCCCACTTAGCCAGGGAGCTCATTCAGTGGTCTGGAACCAGCCACTAGGTCTCAAGTTCACCTGCCTCACAAGGTTGTTGTGACAACGGAGAACAATGGTGCCTGCTGCCCTGATTCCCTTAGAAGAAAGGCAGGGTAATAAAATGAGACAACAGTCTCACTTTGAAAGGAACACAAAGGTCGAACAAGAAGCCGTGAAAAGAAGAAGCTGTAAAGGAGGAGTGAGTGATTCATCGGAAACAGGACATAAAGTTTATCTTAGTCCGTATCTGCTTGAACTGCCTTAGGAAATTCCATTCATTCTCTGCCAGGGATCTCCTACAAAACCATGATGCTCATGTAGTGTCCAATACAGATTTTTTTAAAGCTTTCATAACCCCTCTCTGAAAGAGTTGACCATCCACAGAATGAGGTTTACCACACTTCCAAATGCAAACTACAGTCAACTCCCTTTCATTTATTTCATTCATTTTTATGGCACCCTTCCTAGAAGGAGCCCGTGGATTCCCCATTCCTCCACATATAGGTGTTGGTGTGATCTTGGGTCAGTCATAAATTCTTTCAGATCTTCTCTCTCAGGGGCAGTTCCTGAGAGAGCTCTCCCAGCACCACCTACTTCATAGGGTATCTGTTGTGGGGAGGGGAAGGGAAAGGGATTATAAGTCACTCTGAGTCTCCTTTGGGTAGTGAAGGGTGGGGTATAAATCCAATCTCTTCTTCTTCATTTCACCCCTTACAACACCCCTGCAAACTACGACTGCTAACCTCAAGGTGGAGCCTGGAGTTCTCTTAGAATGGCAAGTGATCTCTAAACTACTGTGATAGGTTTCCCTGGAGGAAATGGCGGTTTAGGAGTGTGGATTCTAAGGCAACACCTTCTCGTTGCCTCCCCCACCTCCACCCTCCACAGGCACCCCCCCAAAATCTCCAGGAATTTATCAAGCCAGAGTTGGTAACCCTACTGTGAGGGAGGCTAGGCTGAGAAAAAGTGACTGGCCCATGGTCACCAGAAAGGGTCTGTGGCGAAGTGTCACAAATTTGTTTGAACCTGTGTCTCCCAGATCTCCCAGTCTGCCACATCTGCATACAAATCAGTTATGTACAGTAACAAAAAAACCCCAAACCCACCCTTTTGTGCATAACATTTTTTTAGAGAGATTGTCTCAAATTTGGGGTCATCTTTGGGGGTAAATATGCAAATTACATCACATCTGTCGTGAAAAGACTTCTCTGAAGTGGGGGAAATGGACGGCCACAACATCCTCCCCAGTAGAAGCGGCACTGTCTGTTTCCCCTCACCTGGAATTGTGGCTTGAACCACCAGCAAGAATGAATGCTCCCCTCCCATCAATTGTCATATGGGTCCCTCATCTGGCTCCAAAAGTCACTTCTTCCAAGGACTGCTGGTCACACCAGCCCACAGTGAACAGCTTGTTCCATCTAGAAAGGAGCGGTGGCTTATTTATAGTATCTGCTTTGCATGCAGAAGGTCCCAGGGTCAATTCCCAGCATCTCCAGTTAAAGGGATCAGGTGGCAGGTGATGTGAAAGACCTCTGCCCGAGACTCTGGAGAGCCTTCACCAGTCTGAGTACAAGAAGAAGAGTTGGATTTATACCCCACCCTTCACTACCTGAAGGAGTCTCAGAGCCGCTTACAATCTCCTTCCCTTCCTCTCCCCACAACAGACACCCTGTAAGGTAGGGGGGCTGAGAGAGTGCTGAGAGAACTGCTCTTGAGAGAACAGCTCTGAGAGAACTTGTGACTGACCCAAGGTCACCCAGCTGGCTGCATGTGAAGGAGTGGAGAATCAAACCTGGTTCTCCAAACTAGAGTCCGCCGCTCTTAACCACTACACCAAACTGACAATATTGACCTCGACAGACTGATGGTCTGATATAGCAGAAAGTAGTTTCATGTGTCCATGAGAGTATGTAAGATCAATGAAGTGGGATGGAAAATTGTCCCCATGGAAATGGTAACCCTAAATTCTGGCTCATTGTCAGTAGTTAGTAGAGAAAGGCAGTTTTCTTGAAGCAAACTTTTTTTCCCCTACAGAAACCTGTCCCATTTCTAAAGAGTCATTGTTGGACAAAATCAATAACAATGAATGGATGCCATTGACAATACAATATAAGACAAGCCTGGCGATTTTGAAGTTGTAGTTCATGTTTTTCAGCTGATTATCCCTAGGATTTGTCTGAGAAAGCACCTCTGCATTTTATTGATTTGTAAACTGGGGGTTGGGGGGAATGAAAATACAAAAGAATAAAATTATTATTTATTTTTTTAAACCAAGTTATGCATTCACTTGATTGGCTGTGTAGGTTAAATCCAAGCTGACAGTATTCATTCTTTTGATCTGTTAAAAAAAGTGTCTTCACTATTTTGCATGCTAATTTAACAAACCATATACAACTATGATATGTAATTTCATTTCATCGTACCCACCTTGAACTATTTTTTATTTGTACTTCTCAAATAGCAAAAGGGATATTGTAATTACCACTTTGATATTCAAGTCAACCCCATTGTTTTTTATCGTTTAACTTTTCCCCGATTAAATAGGAGTCAGGTGGTACAGTGGGTAGAATATCAGGCTGAGAGATCAGAGTTCAAATCCTCACCACGCTATGAAACTCAATGGGTGACCTTGGGCTGGTCTCTCTCTCAGATTAGTCTGCCCTACAGGACTGCTGCGAGGATCAAATGGGAAAAGAGAAACCACGTACACCATCCAGAGCTCTTTGAGAAAGAGTGGTATAAAATAGACATATACATATTTCCCCCAAATTATTTGACGGACAATAAATCAGCATTATCCATCTATTTATTATACACACAAAATAAAAAATTGAGGTCCAATATATAAACGAACACCTATATTACGTACAAAATCATACAACATGCAAATACAGTACAATCAAATCCCCAAGACCAAAAGCCAAGGATTAAAAGAGTCGGCAAAGTTATCAATTAATATAAAGAAAATTAATGAAGTCAGGAACATTTAGTCATCTCTGTTTCCACATTGCCCTGACCTGGATAGCCCAAGGCCAGCCCGCTCTTGTCAGACCTCGGAAGCTAAGCAGGGTCTGCCCTGGTTAGTATTTGGAAGGGGGACCACCAAGGAATACCAGGGTTACTATGCAAAGGCAGGCAATGGCAAACCACCTTTGAATATCTTTTGCCTTGAAAACCTCATGGGGTTTCCATAAATCAGCTGTGACTGGACAGGAAAAAACACACACAAAAATGTCCGTATTAAAATGGAAGCCAAACTCAATCGTATCTCTTCCCCAGATCTTCCTCTTAAGAAGTTAGTTTCCAGCCCTTAAGGAGTCCCTATCTATTTACTAATACCCTTGCTTTGGAAATTAGGCCCAATTACTCCTGGAGAGCCTTGCTCAAATGACTCACAGCCTCAAACTCATGATATTCAGTTGCCTGATAATTTCCTCTCTTTTTAAAAAAATGCAAAACAGCCCGAAGGCCGAAATCAAGAGAGGAAATATCAGCAGTCTATGTGGGGGGAGGTTGGTTCACCCTTCAGAAAGAAGATCACCCTCTCTTCTGTTTTGCCACCCCCAGGGGAAAAGATGTGGTCGCTTTTCTCCCAAGGATGAGAAAGCAGTTCCAAGGGCTTTTTTTAAGTACGAGGCCTATTTTAAGTGCACAGAGGGGAACCAGTGACGCAGATACTCCCTTCTACCCTCTCTACCCACCCGTCTGCACCCTTCAAAGTGTTTTTTCATTCTGTATCTTTTTTAAAAATAAGAAATAATAGTAGGAGAAAGAATCACACAACAGCTATGCCAATACCAAGAAGATGCCACATGCACTGTTGTTCCCTAATTTTGTAATCCGCCCAGAGGGTCAGTGAAAAGGAACTCAATACTTTGTGTGCTATTCAGTGTTGTTCAGTTGATCCTAATTAAAGGTATTTTGTGGATTCCACTCTTGGCTTTTTTGGATATTACTTTTGACCCTGTGTGGCTGTAGATGACTCATCTACTTGTTCGATGCCTGAATTTGGCCAGTCAAGAGAGGAACGTGAAATCTGGAGACTAACAGAATGTCAGCAAGCTGCCATTCTGTTTTCTGTGACCTCTGTGTACATATCCTTTCCCTGTTGCACCCGGCTTGGTTTCTATCATCCTGCTCTTGCGTTGGAATGCAAAAGATAACTGCTGGAGGTTGTGTGGGGGAGAAGATGCTGTAATGCTTGCCTATTCATTTTCCCATGAGTACTGCACCTGTGTTTTGTCTGATGTTCTGCCTGGTTCCCATGGACTGGGCGCGCAACCGTTTCATTAGCCCGCCAGCGGGAAAGCTATTCATTGGATCTGTATCTGTTTGAAGTTCCTTTATTATGCTTGACCTAACTGTGTATCCCCAGTTCTAACAAAGAACGTGTTTGAGTATGTCTTCAACGCTTTGAAATAAATTTTGCTTTTCTTGAAAACGTGGATTTATTCTCGATGCTTGGGGATCCAACATATTGTTAGAACTCCCTTTTTCCTATCGTTCCGAATCTGGCAAGATCATGAGCGGAATTGAGGGAAACCTACCTAACACGGAGGGGGACTCGGGATCGGTCCCACAAACCTCCGCGTCTTTGGTGTTCACGACTGCAGCCTCGATGGAGGGTGCCGTGGGGGGAGCGATTCCCCGCCTGCCTGCACATCTGTCTTGGCCGCCTCCGACCCCTTCGCAATGGGGTCCGCGGAAGACTCACCAGCAGGATGATTGGACTATGTACAACACCCAGGGCACCCGTGAGGTGTACTCCCGTCGGGGGAGCGGATTACGTGAGAGTCTGTTTGACAAGGGATTGTTCCCGGAGCCGGGGTCTACCTCGGAGAAGGGGAGTCCCAAGCAGGACCTCGAGGAGTGGATGTTCGAGCCGTCGGGACCGCGAGGCCACGCAGAAGATGAGGAGGGCACCGGAGCCTTCCAAACGGAAGAGGACTATGACCCACCCCCGGACTACCGCCCTCGGGACCCCATCCCGGAGGAAACTACCGGGGAACGACTAGCAGAACTGGAAGACTCGGTGAGAGACTTGTTGCGGGCATTCCAGGATGTGATGGAAGGTCTGCCGGGAATGATGGACGTTAGAATGGCTAATTTCCTTGACGCACACGCCGCGCAGCAACAAGTTGCTCCTGCACCGGGATTTCCCGCGCCGCCGATGCCTGCTCAACCGCTGATGGGACCACCGCTGCAAGCACCGGGAGTTCCCGCGCAGCAGGTACCTGTGCAGCCGCCGGTGAGACCGCCTCTGCAAGTGCCTGTGCAACCGCCGATGCCGGGGGGTCCGCCGGTGCCGGGTCTGCCGCCACCGCTGAGGCCAATACCAGCAGGGCCACCGGTTGTACCGGGTTTCCCTCCCAGGGGAGCTCCGGGGCAGCTGGGCCCGTTGGTGAGGCCTCCACGACCCAGACCCAAGGATCTGCTGGAGGCTACCTTCGACGGCAACCCGGATGAACTCGCTTTCTTCACGGTGAGGGTGCATAAATTCGTAGAAGAGAGTCGACACCTGTTCCGAAATGAAGCTGGTCTCATTGATGTCATCTCGGCAAGACTGAAAGGAGACGCCGCCACATGGTATGTTGGACTGCACAACGACCGCGGTCCGGAACTTTTGAATTTGCGAGCATTCATGTGGGCGCTGAGGGCGAGATTCGAAGATGTCAACGCGAGTCAAAGAGCTAAAGCGTTCCTCCGGACCTACCGCCAGAACAAGAAGTCGGTTCGCGAGTACACTCTGGAATTCCACAAGCAAGCAGCTAAGCTCCGAGACTACCCTGATCATATATTGGCTGAGATGTATCGCTTGGGTCTCAACGCAGAAATCCGAGAAACGGTTCTGAAAACTGTCAACCCTGTCTCCCTGATGGCCTGGACCCAAGAAGCTGAAAATGCAGAAGACCGGCTCACCACCATCAAACTCGACCTGGCTGCTACGACCAACAGACCCGCCGCTGTCGGTGCCTCTAAACCCAAGACTCAACGCCTGTCGGAATCGGCAAGGGAACTACGGATGAAGATGGGGCTCTGTCTCAAGTGCGGGGAGAAGGGGCATTTCGCTGTGGATTGTGGCAGCCGTCAAGTCAAAGACAAGCCGCCTACCCCAAGCCCGAAGACACCGCTGTCGGGGAAGAAGGGGATGGCTAAACCGCGTTTCTCCAAAGCTCTGCAGGCAGCCCAAGGTTCGGGGGAAAATGAACCGGCTGCCGCCGAGTCCGAAGAAGAGCTGGTGGCTGAAACGGCGGAAAACGACAACGGCCTGTTGTGAGAGGCGCAAAACGACAAGGCCATTCTAATGCTGCGCCCAAGGTGGTGAGAGAAACCCCTTCCCTATTTTTCGTGACTGTCTCCTTAATGAATCCGCTCCTAGGAACCCACGTTAGGGTAAGAGCGTTGATTGATTCTGGGTGTGGGAGGGATCTCATCAGCCCTAGAGTGTTAGTTGCACTGGAAGCGGGGATAGTCCCCTTGAAGTCCCCCATCATTTTTACTCAGATGGATGGGGCACCCATGGAACCTTGTACGCACGAGACTATGGCTTTGCGGTTGGGGGCGGGAGATCATTGGGAATCCAGGTCCTTCATTGTCACCCCTAAATCGCAGTTCGACTTAGTACTGGGGAGTCCCTGGTTGTTTACCCATGACCCTTACATCTTGTGGGAAGAAGGGGTTGTCAAATTTGTGTCGGCTAAGTGTGTGGATCACTGCTGGGTGGATTCGTGGGGGGACCAGCCGACCACACAGTTCCCCTGCGGCACTTTGCAACCGGAAGAGTTAGCTTCTTTGCCTCGAGAGTATAGAGACTTGGCAAAGGTGTTTGGCGAAGAGGAAGCTAACGAATTGCCCCCTCATCGCTCGACTGACTGTGCTATTGAACTTTTGCCTGACTGTAAATTACCCAAAGGTAAAATTTATGCGATGGGGCCGGCTGAAAAAGTCGAACTGCGGAACTTTATTGATAAAAACCTAGCCCGAGGTTTCATTCGCCCGGCTTCCTCCCCTTTCGCCGCGCCTGTACTTTTCCGAAAGAAGAAGGACGGGGGGCTTAGGTTGTGCACTGACTATAGGGGTTTGAACGCTGTTTCTTTGTCCAATGCTTACCCCCTCCCATTAATTAAGGACTTGGTAGCTGAGGCCACCAAGGGCAAGATCTTCTCGAAACTTGACCTCCGGGATGCATATTTCCGTGTGCGCATCCGGGAGGGGGATGAAAGTAAGACTGCATTTAATACCCCTTTGGGGCAGTTTGAGTACCTCGTTATGCCCTTCGGCCTTCAAGGGGCTCCGGGGGTCTTCATGAACCTAATCAATGAGGTCCTACATGAGTTTCTATTCAAAGGAGTGGTCCTTTACCTTGATGATGTGTTGCTGTACTCTCAGGACCTCCCGTCGCATATTAAATTGGTGCGCCAGGTCCTTAAGCGACTTTATGAACACCACTTGTTTGCTAAGCTGTCAAAATGTGAATTCCACAAGACATGCATTGACTTTTTGGGATACCGCATCTCTGGGGGGAAGGTTGAAATGGACCCTGCTAAAATTCAGGCTGTACTTGACTGGGAGCCCCCCAGGACCCGCAAACAATTGCAAATGTTCCTCGGATTTGCCAATTTTTACAGAAATTTCATGCAGAATTTCGCTCAAATTGCCCTTCCCCTGACTGATTTGCTAAAGACCAAGGGGAAGGGTTTTGATGCTACGAAACCTGGCGCCCCGCTTAAATGGTCCCCTGCTTGCGCAGAGGCTTTTGAGAAACTTAAACTGATGTTCACCTCCGAGCCGGTGCTGGCGCGCCCTGATGAATCTAAGAAGTTTATTGTCCAAACTGATGCCTCGGATGTGGCTATGGGGGCCGCTATTTTGCAAGAAGGGGAAGATGGTCGGTTACATCCCCTGGCATTTGTGTCTAAAAAGTTTTCTGATGCCGAACGAAACTGGGGGATTTGGGAAAAGGAAGCGTCAGCGATCCGGCTGGCTCTCTCCACTTGGAGGCAGTGGTTGGAGGGGGCGCAACTGCCATTTGAAGTCTGGACTGACCATAAGAATTTGGAGATGCTGAAATCCCCCCGTTCTCTCAACGCTAAACAACTTCGTTGGGCGGACTTCTTTGCTAAGTTTCGATTCACTCTTCGTCATTTCCCTGGGGCGGCTAATTCCCTGGCTGACGCGCTTTCACGCCTCCCACAACATGACAGTCAGCGTGAGATCATCATGGACTCTGTTTTTTCCCCCTCCCATCTGGGGGGGGCCGTGGTCACCCGGGCGCAAGCGCGAACGATTCCACACTCTGATGAGACTTCGCCTTCCCTGTTCCCTGTGGGAGGGGGGGCCTGGGTCCAGAAATATCTTTCTGCTTTTACTGCTGAGGATGATGCCTCCCTGCAAACGTTGCCAGATTGTGTCCGTAGCCCTGAAGGTCTGATTTATTCTGGAGACAAATTGTATGTGCCTATTTCGATGAGGAGGGAGGTGATGGAGTCTGCTCACGGTTCGAAACTGGCAGGGCATTGGAGTTTTGTTAAATCTCTGCAACTCATCCGCAGACAGTTCTGGTGGCCACAAATGCGCAAAGACCTCTTGATGTTTGTTAGGTCCTGCCAAACCTGTGCCTTAACTAAACCCAGGATGGGCAAGCCTCCTGGTTTACTGCAGCCACTCCCTACTCCGTCGAGACCATGGGAAGTGGTGTCCATGGACTTTATTACTGACCTCCCTGCGAGCAAAGGGAACACTGTTATTTGGGTGGTTGTTGATTTGTTTTCTAAGCAAGCTCATTTTGTGCCTTTTCCTTCCTTGCCTACAGCTCAGAGGTTGGCGAAATCGTTTATGTCCCACGTGGTGAAAATTCATCAATTACCTGCTAAGTTAATTTCTGACAGGGGGACCCAATTTGTTTCTAAGTTTTGGAGGGAACTTCTTTCCATTTTAGGGGTGGAACAAGGGCTCAGCAGCGCGTATCATCCTGAAACTGACGGACAAACGGAAAGGGTTAATCAGACTCTGGAACAATATCTGCGTTGTTTTACTAATTATCAACAGAATGATTGGTGTGAATTGTTGCCTCTTGCTGAATATTGTTATAACAATACGGTCCATAGCTCCACAGGCATGTCTCCTTATAAAGCTGTATCTGGTTACGACAGTCCCCCCCTCCCTTTCTTGGAGGGGATGGGCCAACGTCCTGTGGGGGATGCTGATACATGGTGTATGTCCTTGCAAAAAGCATGGCCTCTGCTATGCCAAACACTTGACGCAGCCAAGGCTGCTTACAAGACCCAGGCAGACAAGGGTAGGGTGGTGGGGTTTGATCTGAAACCTGGGGATCTTGTGTATGTCTCGACCAAGAACATTAAGATGCTGCGGCCTAGCAGGAAATTGGGGTGGAAGTTCATAGGTCCATTCAAAGTGCGTAAAGTCATAAATGATGTGGCGGTTGATGTTGTTTTGCCTAAGAATTTACGTGCTCTGCATTCTGTTTTTCACATGAGCCTGTTGAAGAAGGATCCTGGCCCGTCTCCCTGGAGACCAGCAGTTACTCCTCCTCCACCTGTCATTTTGGAAGGGGATGAACATTTTGAGATCGCTGATATCCTTGATTGTAAATTGAAACGTGGTAAACTCTGGTACCTTATCGAATGGGTTGATTTCGGTCCCCAGCACCGCGAATGGGTGGAAGAAGGGGATATTCGGGCCCCTTACCTGATCCGTAGTTTCCACAGACGGTTCCCGGACAAACCGGGAGGTCTCCCGCCCAGCCCGGGAGATCTCCCGCCCGGCCCGGGAGGTGTGTTGTAAGTGTATTTTAAGGGGGGCAGTATGTCAGCAAGCTGCCATTCTGTTTTCTGTGACCTCTGTGTACATATCCTTTCCCTGTTGCACCCGGCTTGGTTTCTATCATCCTGCTCTTGCGTTGGAATGCAAAAGATAACTGCTGGAGGTTGTGTGGGGGAGAAGATGCTGTAATGCTTGCCTATTCATTTTCCCATGAGTACTGCACCTGTGTTTTGTCTGATGTTCTGCCTGGTTCCCATGGACTGGGCGCGCAACCGTTTCATTAGCCCGCCAGCGGGAAAGCTATTCATTGGATCTGTATCTGTTTGAAGTTCCTTTATTATGCTTGACCTAACTGTGTATCCCCAGTTCTAACAAAGAACGTGTTTGAGTATGTCTTCAACGCTTTGAAATAAATTTTGCTTTTCTTGAAAACGTGGATTTATTCTCGATGCTTGGGGATCCAACACAGAATTAGCAAGAGAGGGAGAATATGAAAAGCCAAGATAAGGTCTTAACTACCCAATTTGGCTTCAATTGACTACATATAACCATAATGCCATTAATTCACCTCCTGAACACAATGACTTTCAAGTGATTTCTATTACTTTTCCTTCTGAAAAGGGTCTCGAGTCTCTCTGGTTAAGGGTAAGATTAAAGGTTTAGTGTGGGGGAATTGTTGATTCAGAGTTTTATTACCTCTTGTTTTTATGGCCCCTGGCCCACAACAAATTGAAAACTGACTCTTCCTTGCATAGCGGCACCTTTAAAAAATACCATTTACGTGCTTTGCCTGTCAGCAGATCCACTGTACCCTGGGGCTTGCGGAAAGGTTCTTAACACCATGCCCCCCCCCCCCAAACTCTGCTTCAAATCGGATTTCCCCCTTTCTTTCATTTTGTAACATTTAACTACATTTATAGTCCACCTTTTTAAAAGAGATTCAAGGGAGATTACACCACATAAATCAATCCAGTGTGATGAAGAGTTCAGGGGAATTTGGAAGCTTGTATGCTGTTATGTGCCATTGGGTTGGCCCTAATAAAAGTTATTACATAGATTGTGTCCTGAACTAGAAAGCTGGGCTGTAAGTAAATAAAATAAACATCGCACAACGTGAAACTTGAACCTCTACCTGGTACTGGTTCAACTCACGAAACAGCCACTGGTTATCTCTGCAGCACAGTGCAATTTCCAGTACAACCTACGCAGAGTTACACCCTTCTGACGGTGGAAAGTGCCGTCAAGTCACAGACAACTTGTGGTGATCCTGCAGGACTTTCAGGGCAAGAGTTGTGCATAAAGTTGGTTTGCCACTGCCTGCCTCTGCATAGCAACTCTGGACCTCCTCAGTGGTCTCCCATCCAAGTACTGACCAGGGCTGACCCTGCTTAGCTTCCCAGATCTCATGAGATCAGGCTGGCCTTGGCCATCCACGTCAGGGCTACAGCCCTCTGTGCCCCTGGAAGTTGGTCTACTTAGAAGGGTGGAGCATTGCTTAGGATGGCATAGAGAATTCACATCCGTGCTTTTGTTGTTGTTGTTTGACTGGGGAGGGGGGGTGTCCTCAGGACTCATTCAGAGATTACAGATACTGGGGAGAAGATACCAAAATTGTTTCAGTATAGCAGTATTTCATGTGACAGAGCAATAACATTTCTACAGAACTCAGGGCCTGAGTCAGACCAGTTGCCCCCACATTAACTTAGCACCTCTTAGCACCAAAATGGCTGTCCTGGGGATACCGGGGCCATCACAACCTGTTGGGAGGCTGCAAACCAAGCTTCCTCCTATGATGGAGGCAGTTCTTTCTGAGCGGGAGTTCCCTGCAGACATAAAGGTACTGCTTCCCCAGCTCTTCCAAAGCACTTTCCACTCTAGTTAAGTGGAGGAGGCCAGAACTGGCTCTTTGCTTCGGAGTAGAAAGAAATGGGCACCTGGAAGGCTCTGCAGAGGAAGGCAATGGCAAACCATCTCTGCTTCTACACAAACCTTCATAATCATAGCTGTGAACTCTCCACTCGTGTGCTGGGACACAAAGAACACTTTGGTGTGTTCTTCCTTTCCTACAAGAGCTGGATTGTCAAATGTTCTACCCCCTAAAAGGGCATAAACATTGAGATAGCATAAAAAATAGCAGGATAAAAAGACACTACCTAATGAACGGCAACAGGTCCTTCCTATGTCCAACTGGATGGGGGTCCCTGAATTCCAATAAGAGGACAGAGAAGACATAAACAAAGGCCACCAGTCAAGTAGTGCTTCCTTTAAGGTCAAGCAGCAATCCCAGCCATGGGAACCTTTCCTATTCACAAGAAATCCACACTGGCCGTTTCCTCCACACTCAAGTTTGCTCCTAGGAAATCCTGGATTCAGATCACAGCAGAAGCTAGTATTTCTTCTAGGGAAATCAACTCGAGTCATGGTTATTTATAAGGCTCCAAAATGAACACACCACCTTTTTCCATTCCGCCCCCCCTTCCCCAAGCCTGGGCATGAAGTTTCCCATGATTCGACTCCATTTGGGAAGAAGCCTTGCTTTTTGACCATAAATTTGGTGCACCAGTGGTGATATTAATTTCCACTGAGCAGGATTAAGAAGCTTAAATCATTACTGCTCATTTAGTAAAGGATTAAGCCATTAAAAAAATAAATGGTACCTGAGTCTCTGCTGGTTTCTGGACCTTAATCTGCAATTAAACACAGAAAGCCTGGTCCAAAGCATATATTTTTAAAACAGTTTATTGTTGGATTATTTTTTTCCAGCCAAAAAACAGGCACACACAAGCGTTATAGACAACCAACAAAACTTATTTATTCGAAAGTGCGTCCCATCAATTTCAGCCAAAGTTGCTTCCAAGTAAACACGGCTTAAGATCAAAGCTCAAGCCAAAGAAGAATATACAAGTTAGAATGAAAGGAGGCCCTGACACA
Source organism: Gekko japonicus (assembly GCF_001447785.1). Classification (NCBI taxonomy): domain Eukaryota; kingdom Metazoa; phylum Chordata; class Lepidosauria; order Squamata; family Gekkonidae; genus Gekko; species Gekko japonicus. Next base: position 1,403,552 of record NW_015166422.1, read on the forward strand.
GCCGTCGTGTTTCCACTCGCCTTCGAAACAGGACAAATATCACTTTGTTCAATGGGTGAACAATAGCTACATGCTGCAATCCTAGGCAAAGTTAATCCACTCAGGCCATAGAAATCAATGGGTTTAGACCGGAATAACTCTGCATGGGATTGCATTTGACACAAATGGCACCATTCGCTATCACATAGCACAAACACACACTTTATAAAGCCCCTCCCATCACACTTTATAAAGCTCTCCCCCATCACCCCCAACTCCATCAAAGAGGAGATTTTTAAGTAGCCATTCTGACTGTACCTAAGTACTTTAAGAAACATTTTTTAGAAAATCAAAGTCCACAGTCTTAGGGAGCGAGTTCTGTGGAACTGACTCTGAACAACTATTCCAGAGGGTCTATACTCAAGTCCAGTAGCATCTTATAAACCAACAGGATTTGTGTGTGTCTGTGTGGGGGGCATATACTTTTGAGAGTCAAAGCTCCCATTGTCAGATATATTTAAAGCTTGTGTGTGAAAAGTGCCCCCAAGTCACAGCAGATTTATGGGGATCCCTGCAGGGGTTTTCAAGGGAAGAGGCGGACAGAGATGGTTTGCCATCGCCTGACTCTGCATAGCAACCTTGGATTTGGTGGTCTCCCATCTGAGCACTAACCAGGGTCAACCCTGCTTAGCTTTCTGAGATCTGACAAGATCAGGCTTGCCTGGGCCAGCCAGGTCAGGGCTTATCCCCCCCCCCCAAAAAAAAAATCTTGTTGGTCTCTAAGATGCCTCCTGCACTTGAATCTAGGTCTTCTCCCGAAGCCTTCCCAAAATTATTCCCAGGGAGTCACCACCTCAGCGTGTTGCAGTCAAAATAAACCAGAGCCCAGCCGCATTTTAAAGACCAGGGAGGGGGGCGGGATCTTGCTAGAGCCGTCTCCATCAGGTGCAGAGTGTATTTTTAGTTTTACTTCTGAGTAACCCTACCTGAGATCAAACCGAAAGGCTGCCCGCCTCCCAACCCTCCTTTCAGAGGAACTGTGGCTCAGCAGCTGGGCACATGCTTCGCAGGCAGAGGGTGCCAAGTGCAAACCCTGGCATCCTCAGGGAAAAAGAGTATCAGGTTTCGAGCAAGCCCCCTCCCCCAAAGAAACAACATTGCCGACACCACGGTAGGATAGCAAGTTCATTTAAGGGAGCACCATACACAAGACCCAAACTCCACTGGCATCCAAGCAGACTCATGCCCTTGAGGAGGGGGGGGGACAGTGCCCCCTTCCCCGAGGCAACTCCGCACTTCAGGAACCACACACACACACACACACACCGAGGCACCGCCTCTGGTGGTCTCGATCCAAGCCACCCTGGCGACCCGTCAGCGCCGCTCGCTGACTTTTTCTGACAGCGCCGGTGAATCCGGACATCCCAACGCAGCCAACCAAGCTCCGGAGTTGGCTGGTGACACCGCCGGTGACCTCATCGGGGAGCCGCTCCGGAGCGTTACAAGCGGCACTCGGGCTTGCTCCGGATCATGGATGGACGGAGGGAGGGAGAAGGGGCTGCCTTGTCCCCCCCCCCGCCCCTTCCCTAGCTGCTAACCCG
>NW_015166422.1:1405229-1449564 GCF_001447785.1 Gekko japonicus
TTGCTTTCCATTCACTGCACATTGTTTCCTGTTGTCCGGCAGCTGCTGCTGCGGCTTTCGCGGCGGCAGACAAGGGACTCCTTCAGGCCCGGGGCCGCCCCGCCAGCGATTGCGCAAGGCGCCCCCCTTCGTCAAAACAGCGCCCTCCCTTTGCAAAGACTTGGAGACTCTACGCGGGTGTGAAGCAAGCGCGGCAAGCGAAGAATGCCTAGGTCTTTTGGGCGGGCGGGCTGATTTCTAAGCAGGCTTCCTTGTGAGTAAATCCCGCGGGTTTTCGGCGGCGCTTCCAAGTCGGCGTGCAATGGGGAGGGCAGCCCCCCCCCGCAAGATCCCAGGCAGGTTTACCGGAGAGTAAGTCTCCAAAGCGAGATTCAGTCTCTCTGCAACGCAACCACCCGAGCCCAGGCGGGCTTGCTCGGAAATAAGTGCCAGTTTCGACCCCAACGATAGAGGGGATCCAGTCCCAAAATCAGTGAGCAAACGTTATAACTCGAGGCCAGGCCTCTTTTCTCGGGAGTAAAAGCCGCTGTTTTCAGTGGGGAAAGGGAAAAACTATCGCCCACCCGCCCCAAAATAAACCCGCGCCCGGTGTCTTGGAAGCCCACCCCCGGCGGCGCCTTAACATGCTTGCGCCAGCGAGCAGCGGGGAAACACTCTGCGTGTGCTCAGGGGAAGAGGTTGTTAGGACCACGTGGATATAGAAACCAGAGCGGCAGATGCGCAATATCCCTTTGAAACCACCGCGGGAACCCTGACGCTGATCTTTACACCAACGCACAAGTCGCCCGCACTTTGACTTAAAGGGAAGAGATGAGCGATCCGACTAGCCAGTCCCTGGTTTCGGTTTGTTGTGGCTATAATGAAGGTGGGGGACGACGACACTCTGCACACACTCAGGGGAGGAGAGCAAACCAGGGCAGGGATGAGAAAGGGCACCCTCGCCGGGGCCCAAACCAGACTGCCCTCACTCGGGACTCCGATCCCGCCTGGGCATCCCCGGTTGGCTCAGCGGCTTCCGGGATTATCAACTCCGGGCAGTGGAGGCCTCCCCCGGTGCGCCGCGCCTCGCTTTGAGCCACCCCAACGCCCCGCCCCCTGCCCGCCTGCGCAAAGCCTCCACTGGGCCATCTGTGTACGCTCGGCCTGCCCGCCGGCCCTGCCTTGCATACGCCTCACCCAGCCGCCGTGGAGCTCTCAAACTGGGACTCCTCAATGGCGCCCGGAGTCCTTTTTTTATTCTTTTGCAGAAGTTCAACGTTCTGGCCCGCATTGAGTAAGCGCATCCCACGGCCCCCCACTAACGGGGGGGGGGAAGAGTGACTACGATCTTGAGTCATTCATTCTTCTCTTCCCCTCCCCACCCCAATGACTAACAGCGGGGAGGAAGGAATTAGAATGAAAAGCAGAAACACTTTAAATATGGTTTTGCCAACTTCTAGTTGAGACCTGGAGACCTCCCTGAATTACCACTGATCTCTGGACTACAGAGGTCAGGTCTCAGCTCAGGTTTACAGTAGACCTGGATTTATTTATATGATCCAGCACACACAAAATGGTTTGCCATATTGAATCAAATCTGTTAAACTTAACACATCACAGTGGCCAATAAAGAATCAATTGGTCAAATGCCACCTCACCTTGGAAGCTGCAGTTTTGATGTGCCCAGGAACTGGATGTTCATACAATTCTATAGTCCTTTTTAAACATTATAATCCCAAGTACTGACAACCTATTATGTGTAATGGGAATGTGTGCCACAATCCAATATAAAGTTGCCCTGTGTGAATGGTGTGTACAGCTTTGGTAGGCATGAATACACAACCCTTAACAATCCAACTAGGTGGAGTAATGAGCATTATGGGTATATGCATACGTGTGGTGCATGGTTGGTAAGTTCCAGGTCTGTGCAAGTGTAACATCTTATCTGGTGGGAAAATGCATAACGGGACCTTCAAGTGGTGGGGAAGGGGCTGTGGTATACCAGCGGAGTATGCTGTCAGCCCCCAAATATAATCCCTGAAATCTCCAGCTTCAAGCATTTCGGGCAGCTTCTCTGCCTTTGAGACCCTGTTGAGAATCTGGCAATCCGTGGATGCAACTAGATTCATCATTGTCTGACTCAACATATATGCTAAACACAATTTATTGTGACGTAAGATTTTGTAGATTACAGCCCACTCCATCAGATGCAATTAAAAATATGGTCAAAGGACCCCACTAGGGCTAGATCCATGCCCCCCCCCTAGTTTGCTACCAGATTTTCCTGTGAAAAAGGCAACCAGGAAGTAAATTATTACAATAGCTCAGTATCCAACAATGTGTGGATTCAGTCCAAAATTAGTGACAATCAAAGTTGTCTGAAATGCCCAAAGGAGTCCACTGGGGTAGATGGAGATTCTGGTGTAGCTATCTATGGCCCCGGTCACACGGCAAAATTGCCGCGGGAGAGACACGGATGGTGGGCGGATTATCCGGGCGCGATCACACGCCAACATCTGGGAAGTGGAGCGCACCCGTGGCTTACCGCCGACAATGCGCCTTAAAAAACTAGTACCTCCAAGGTACTAGTAAATGTTTGCCACAGGCTGCCTCCAGACGCCCCTGGTGTGATCGCGCTGGCACACAGCATTCCCCTCCGGTCCCTCGTTTACCCGCTGGCACCAAGGGAAGGACCCGTGGTGTGCCGGGGCAATTAGCCACACACGCGCGCGCGATATCTGGCCTGGCTTCTTAGGATACTTATGGAACAGCAAAAGGGGTGGAGGAATCACAACCACTGCCAAAGTACAAATATAAAAACATTCACTCCTCCCTAATTAAAAAAATACTCTTCCCTAACAACCACAAAGAGCAGTGCCTTCTTTGTGGTGGCAACTTTGCAGTGGAATTTCCTTCCTAATAAAGGTAAATACTTGGGGACTGGTTTCAGAAAGCTTGCAGATCCCTTCTCTTGGGCCTTTGGGGTTGTGTGGATTAGTTTTATTATGGGGTCTCACAGTTTTTAGACTCTTCTTTCTTGTGGATTTTAGACTCTTGTTTCTAATTTGGCTTTCATAGGGATACCAGTTGGGTGGTTTTATATGGTCTGAAAGGTGGACTATTGGTAAATGCAAAACAGAAAAAGAATACTAAGGTTTCAAGTTTAGAAAAGCCTGAGCGACAGTTTCTAGGTCTGAATGGGAAAGAAAAGATCCTTTGGTAAAAAAAAGTTCGGTCTGATGCACTATAGGAGCCTAGTCTCACACCTTTTAATCTAAGTTCTGCCCCCAGTAAGCAGTTGCTTGCCACAAACTTGGAACACACATTTCCTTTGTCATACCACGTCGCCTGACATTGGAAACATCAGTTGTTTTGGGGAGGTGCTGTATGCCCACCCAGCCCACGCTACAAACTGACACTCACTTCCCTAATGACTTGGTGAGGGAGCATTTCAGTTGGGGGGGGGGGAGTCTGCTGCGAGCAACTTGCTTTCTAAACTTTTGCTGCACGGAAGAAAAAACCACAGTGATTTCTCGCAGTAATCTTGCCTACATTTTTATATCCTTTGGGGGAAGAACAGGAATTCTTCTGGTTAATATTACTGGGATATAGGGTTGCCTGGCCACCAGCACGGGACGGAGGGGGTAGGGTTGTCAGATCCCGGTTATCCTAGAGCTTTGGCGATGGAGCCTGGGGAGGGCAGGGACCTCAGTGGGGTACAGTGCCATGGAGTCCAGCCTCCAAAGCATCCCTTTTCTCCAGGGGAACTGATCTCTGCAGTCTGGAGATGAGCTGTAATTCTGGGGGATCCCCCCCAGGTCCCACCTGGAGGCTGGCATCCCTACTGGGATAGCGCCGTCACAAGGATAACACAATGTTCTTCTCTCCCCTCAGTTTCAAAAAAGAAGGGAAAAGAAAGAAGGGAAATGCAGTGATGCGACTGCAACAGCCATTGGAAGGACAGTATTCTGAAGTGAGGAATCTCTCTTGTGGGCTCTGGAATGTCTGGCAGCCCTACAGCACGAGAAAGGAAAGAGAGGGCCTCAGGAATTATTCACACCCAACCGCATCACGGGACTTCGGCCAGCTGAAAGACACACTTACCATTTCTAAGCCTGGACAGCCCAATCCCGCTGGGGCCCTCTCAATGCCTGCTAGTGAGCGGCATTCCCAGGCACGCCGCTGAACTCTGGGAAAGATTCCCCTATCTATCGTGCTGGAAGACTCTTTGAACAGCATAATATCGGAGCACCTGAAATGGGGGGGGGGGGAAGCTTCTGGTCTTCATGAATGCTGGGGGATATGGTGTGGCTGGATCCGAGAGATCCATTTTTCAACCACCGCTGCTTTCTTCTACTGCAAAGAGTCCTCCCCTGGTGAAAGAGACTCTTCTCATGCTGGGAGAAAGCACTACTGTTTGCGGAAGGAATCCACTGATCTGGGTGAGGTTGTTTGGGGGGGGGTTATTTTTAATTTTGTAAACCACCTTGAGTACTTTTTGAATGCTGGGAAAGCACATATTCCAAATAAGGATGATGTTGAAGAAGAAGAGTTGGTTTTATATCCCGCCCTTCACTACCTGAAGGAGTCTCAGAGCAGCTTACAATTGCCTTCCCTTCCTCTCCCCACAACAGACGCCCTGTGAGGTAGGTGGGGCTGAGAGAGCTCTTTCAAGAACTGCTCTTCCCAGAAAAGCTCTGAGAGAGCTGTGACTGATCCAGGGTCACTCAGCTGGCTTCAGTTGAAGGAGGAGTGGGGAATCAAACCCGGTTCTCCAGATCAGAGTCCTGCTACTCTTAACCACTACACCAAATTGGCTCTCAGAAAAAGAGAACAGGGTTGCTTCTCCGCAATACGAGCGAGGACACCGTACTCTATCTTAGATTTCATACCCTGTCCAGCCTACCAAAACACCAGGGCTGAGACCCAAGGAACTTTCCCTCTAGTCCTGGTTCAAAGTGGTTCTGGGCCCAGGCTTCTGGGAGGGTACCTTCTTGTGCCTCACATACACATACATGAAGCTCCCTTATACTGAATCAGCCCATTGGTCCATCAAGAAGAAGAAGAAGAAGAGATTGGATTTATAGCCCAACCTTTACTCAGAGTGGCTTACAATCTCCTTCCCTTCCTCTTCTCACAACAGACACCCTGTGAGGGAGGTGGGGCTGAGAGAGCTCTCAGAGAACTGCGCTTGAGAGAACAGCTCTATGAATGACCCAAGGTCACCAAACTGGCTGCGTGCAGAGGAGTGGGGAATCAAACCCGGTTCTCCTGATTAGAGTCTGCTGCTCCTAACCACTACACCAAACCAAACTGAAGGTCAGTATTGTCTATTTTGACTGGCAGCAGCTCTCCAGGGTCTCCGGCAGAGATCTTTCCCGTCACCTACTGCCGGTCCTTTTAACTGGAGATGACTGGGATTGAACCAGGGAAGTTCTGCATGCTAAGCAGAGGCCCTGCCATTGAGCCACAGCCCCCCCTCCTTGTGAAAGAAAACGGAAAACGTTTCTGTTGAGACACAGCAAGCAAGAGTTCGTAAGGGAAACAACAGTCAGATTCCCGAAGGTATGCCCGGGACTTCGGCTGCACAACTAGTGAGGCCTTTGTGACTTTTAAAAAATGAAATCCCAAGAGTCAGGAAACAACAATTAAAAAGCCATAGAGTATTTTTACAAATCCAGATTGAAAAGCGAAGCCTCTGAAAACTCAGTGTCTAATAAGGTGCCGGGGGGGGTGCAGAATGGCCAAAACTGAGGCTCCCCCCAACTTGGAATGGCCTGCCTGGGGAGGTCAGGAAGGCTTCTGTGCTACTTTTATTCCATAGAATGTGCAAACCTGTTCAGGAGGGTGTTTCTGTAAGGGAGTATTGACTGTATGTGTTCAACGTTCTAATGCTTTGGGAAATTTTCTGAATAGTTTTTATGGTCAATATTATTGGTTGTTGCACAGTTGCTATCACCTGGTTGGCCCAAGCTGCCCGCTCCCATCAGCTCTCAGAAGCTAAGCAGGATCAGCCTTGGTTAGTATTTGAATGGGAGACCACCAAGGAAGCCCAGGGTCACTACACTGAGGCAGGCAAAAGCAAACCACCTCTGACAGTCTCTTGCCTTGAAAACCCAACAGGGTCACCATAAATCAGCTGCGACTTGATGGCACTTTCCACCATTGTACAGTTGGTGTTTAATGGAATCTGCCTGGAGCTGTTGAAGGGAAATAAAGGTCCCCTTGCTCGAAAGCCAGTCGAGTCCGACTCTAGGGTCGCGGTGCTCATCTCCGTTTCAAAGCCGAAGAGCCAGCACTGTCTGAAGACTTTTCCGTGGTCATGTGGCTGGCATGACTAAACACCGAGGCGCACGGAATGCTGTTCCCTTCCCACCGAAGCGGTACCTATTTATCCACTTGCAATTTCTTGCTTTCGAACTGCTAGGTTGGCAGGAGCTGGAACTAGAGACGGGAGCTCACTCCGTCATGCGGCAACTCGGATCTCGAACTGCTGAACTACTGACCTTCCACAGCCTGCAGTTCAGCGTCTTAACCACTTGAGCCATCACAGCTTCAAGGAAATAAAATAATAAAATAAAAATACCCAATTTTTATTGGTACCCTCAAAGGGAAATAAAAATACCCATTCTGCAACTGAAGCTGGCCTTCTCTCTTCGATGTAGTGGTTCAGAGCTGGAGGACTCTAATCTGGAGAACAGTATTTATTTATTTATGTATTTATTTTATTCTATTTATACCCCGCCCTCCCCGCACATGGGCCCAGGGCGGCTTACAAACCCACGCCGTCACATGCAGCCAGCTGGATGACCTTGGGTCAGTCACAGTTCTCTCAGAGCTCTCTCAGCCCCACTTACCTCACAGGGTGCCTGTTGTGAGGAGAGGAAGGGAAGGAGATTGTAAGCCGCTCTGAGACTCCAAATGAAGGGCAGGGTATGAATCCAGCTCTTCTTCAACATCCAGTGGGTGGCAATACTAGGTATTCTGAGCAAAATGTTAAAAACTTTCTCTCTTTTAGACACAGGTTTTACATTCAATATTACACTAAATCTTTTTTGGTGGCTGTGACCTCCCCCACCCCTTTAAAAGCAGTTTCCTGCTTCTTTACTCTTGAGTCACCATGAGGGCACATCCCCAGGCACTGTACCTTCTTTTGCCTTCCCCACTTGAGCTGCCTTGGATCCCGTCACACAGACATGAGCTGGGAATTCTCAACTGAAACTTAAAAGTACCAGATGTGTGGGGCCAATTTGGATTGGGACCACAGCACAAAAGGATGGGGGACTTAACCCTTCCCCCGGCCCTGTAGGGGGAAACATGCATTTAGGCCATCGGTGCATGCAGTGGCACAAAGAGCGGATCCCCAGGGCCATCTGAGGTCTGGAAAATGGCGCAGGTGGGAAGGCCTCAGCCCCTGCTCCCCAAACATCATGGTCCTGATCCACGTTGTCCTCAATGCCCTTGAGAATCTAAGCTTCAGGTGGGCAGCCATGTTGGTGTGCAGTAAAAGAGCAAGATTCGAGTCCCGTCGCACCGTAGAGACCGACAAGACTTTCAGGGTATGAGCTCTCCAGAGTTAAAGCTACCTTCATTAGATACCAGTAGGGATGGAGATTCCCGAGTCCTTATATCCCAGTGAGAAGGTGGGAGGGGTGCTGCAAAGAAAGGAGTCAGGATGCAAAGGGACGATGCAGAATGTCATCAGCTTGTTTAGAACTGGAGATGAATGCTCAGGGGCAGAAAATTGGCATCTGTGTTTGACAAAAGGGAGTTTTGACTCTTGAAAGCTTATAGCCTGGAAATCCTGTTGGCCTTTAAGATGCTACTGGACTCGAATCGAGCTGTTCTGAGAATCTACGTTTCAGTGGTGAACTTCAGGGCGTGTTTGTTTGACAAGACTCAGGAACAAGTGCATCATGTAGTGAGACCCGTTATGCTGTCCTCTGATGCTTATGGAACATTTCATCATAAGCAGATGCCACATCGACGCACCACCGTAGGCAGCCATATTGGACTCAAAGGTTCAGAGGGACTGGTATGCAGCCTCCCCACCCTTTAGTCTCTGCTCATTTACAGCCATCCCCCTTCCCTCATCTAAATGTTTTGCAAAGATCCCTGGAGATGCATTTGTCTGGAGAACCAGCACGCATTACCATGGATACATGCAACCTTCCTGGGGCAATACTAGGAACCACCCGTTAAAAAAAAGTTTATCCTAAAAGTTTGTGGTGGGAGTGGGCCTCTTCTTAGGAAGTGCAGTGTGAAGACAAAATGTGATTCGGCTGCACTGGGAAGAAACGGGGAGGGGGGAAGGAGGAAGACTGCATGAAGCAGGAAGCGTCTTGGATATGTATTTCTTACAGCCGGTTCAGCCCTGCTTTACGCAGTCTGCATCGGCATCAATGAGAGCTCTGTGCTGCCGAGGGAAGCGAAGGCACCCCACCCGTTTGTGGTCTTACAGGAACATTTTCATCATATGCCACCAGTCACCGAGGACACAGGCCTGGCCCAGGTTCTGGCTGCATTGTTTCTGTGGGGCTTAGAGGTAGGGCTGCCAACCACCAGGTGAAGTCTGGAGACCTCCTAGACTTATAACTGCTCTCCGGGTGGCAGAGATCTGTTCCCCTGGAGAAAACAGCTGCTTTGGAGGGCAACCTCTATGGCAATATTATCCTGCTAATGTCCCTCCCCAGGTTCCACCCCCAAGCCTCCAGGGAGAGGGACTAGCCCAAGGTCACCCAGCAAGATTCCATGGTGGAGTCAAGATTCAAATCTGGGTCTTTCAGATCCTAATCTGACACTAGAGTTGCCAACTCTGGGTTGGGAAATACCTGGATAATTGGGGGGTGGAACCTGGGGAGGGGAGGGACCTTAGCAGGACACAATCTCATAGAATTCACCCTCCAAAGTAGTCATTTCATCCAGGGGAATTAATCTTAATCATCTGGCATTCAATTGTAATAGTGGGGGAACTCCAGGTGCCACCTGGAGATTGGTAACCCTATCTGACACACTAACTCAATGATACTCAGGAGCCACATGTGGCTCTTCGACATGCAACCTGAGGCTCTTCCAAGGACCGTTCCCCAAGTTTACAATCTTGATTTGCAGGGAAAATTCAAGCCATGGTTTGGCCATAATGGATTTGTTTGCTGCAAACCTGGAGTTCTCTAATAAGCAGGTCCTCATGCACTGGGGAGGAGGAACTGAAGGAGGAATGCAAGGCCACGGATCCTCCCAGCTTGTGTACTCAGTAGGCAAACCACAGTTTGCTGTGATGCTGGAGCCACCGAGGGAATGGGAAAGCCAGTGTTTTGGAGCTCACGTCTTAAACCAAGCGGAATTTTCATCAGAGACCATGCCGCCAGTCCCCTGAGCTTTGGCTTAATTAGAAAGACCAACTTAATTAGTACAATCTTGTACTTAATTAGAAATACAGCAGAACAATCCATCTTTAGTGTGGTGCTGAAATTCCAGTGGAACAGAACCAAGAGGCATGCTCAGGGTTGATCTAAGCATCAGAGACAACAACGAGACAACAGTCTGGCCTAAATTATTTGGGGTGATCAATCTCTTTCCAGTGGCACCGTCCCCCAGTGGTCGTATTATCAAGAGGTCCATCAGAGGGAGGGCAGGATGCATTTGCATTTTTTTAATGGATATCCTGCTTCCCTTCCCACTGGGCCACCCAGCAAGCTTCCATAGTAGAAGTGGGGAGTTGACTCTGGGTCACCCAGGATCCTAGACCACCACTCTACCCACCGCACCACACTGGCTTTCAATGCAGGATGCAAGTCAGACACCCCTCTACCATGCCTGGACACAACTCCAGAGGAGAACCCCCTCCCCGAGGAACCTGTTCTTGTGTATAACTCCAGTCATCATTTTATTAGACTTTGATTCATGCAAGTTGCTGTGGCAGCCAGTTTGTGGTTGGAAAGCAAGGCTTTAAAATGCAGTGAATAAATAAGTTCTAAAGATTGATCAGCTATTGTTATAGGATAACAAGCAACTGGGGCCCTCCATGAGGAAACTAAGAGAAGATCATTTGGAAATTCCACCCACCCTCAACAACTTGCCCTCCAGGATTTTTTAAACTGAAACTAATTTCTCACCCCCTCTAACTGACTCTCAGGCACTCTCAACATTCTGTCCCTTCCAGGGCATATTTAGGCCTCATCAGGCCTTTTTTCCTTCCTTTTAAAATTAATTTACAAGGTTGTATTTTTCTGCATACCTATGGAATCACCTGTGTAGATAGAGACCCTCACCTTGTCTGTGCGTAGCCTGATTTTGCCACTCTGGTCATCCATTTGAAGCCAAACACTACTATTACTATGCAGCAAATATGCCACTGATTGCTGCATAGACTAAAGGGAAGCCTTAACAACCAAAAGGTTGAAGGACTGGGAAAATCGCATCACAAACTTGGGAGGCAAACCTGTGTTTATCGCTGGCCTCTTTTCTCCTCCCACACGTTTATTCCCAAGATGCACACTTGCATTGGGGAACTCTATGGATGGTTCACATTACAGAGTCTGAGAAAATAACATTCCAACAACATGGAAATGCATAGAGATCAGTAGGGATGTCTCAGGAAACTCAACATGACCTTCCAATTGCAGATCAGTCTTCCAAATGAAAAGCAGATGTTTTCCCTTGGAAATCAGCATTGGTGTGAGTAAAGGCAGTGCCACAGCAAAAACAAAGCATGTCCTAGAGTGAGTAGATCTGAATCGCCTGCATGAATCAAAATCAACCAAGTCCTCTCCTTCTCTATTACCCTGCAAATTAATCCCCCCCCCCAAAAAAAATCAGGGCTCAGTCTGGCTGATTAATTTGAGCAGGAGTCAATTTTATTGATTGATTAAATAGGTCCCTCCCCAATTAATCAGGCAGCAGACTTAAAGTAATTACTTTCAAACCAAATCCTTGCAACCAACTCCAGTATGGAGTAATGGGGTTAAAGCGCTGGACTGGGATCTGGGAGTCCCAGGTTCGAATCCCCATTCTGCTGTAGAAGCTTGCAGGGTGACCTTGGGCCAGTTGCACACACTCAGCCTCACCTACCTCACAGGGTTATTGTGAAGATAAAAAAGGTGGAAAAGAGACTGATGCGGGCCAGTTGGGTTATCACAGGACAAAGGAAGGGGATGGAGGGATAAAAACTGGTGGCACCTGCATCTTTAAAAATGAATTCTTCTTCTTGCTCATGGCTCTTCTGAGCTGCCTAGCACCGTGACTCAGTGACAGAACTCCATGCTTCATACATAGAAGATCTCAGGTTCAGTCCCCGGCATTTCTAGTTAAAAGATTCCTGGTAACTTCAGAATGTAAGCATGTTCCTGCTGGATCAGATCAATGGTCCATCTGATTTAGCATCTTGTTCCAGCAATGAAGCTACAGAGCAGGGTCCACACGGGAACTAGCCTCCCCCTCCCCAAACTGCTCCCCACTATCTGACAATCCAGAGGTCCCATCTGGTCACCATGGCTAATATCCAGCGATAGACTTATCCTCCATAAATCTGTACAGTCCCCCTTTAAACCCATCAAATACAGAGGCCATCACTAGATCTTGTGGCAGTGAGTTCCACAAGACAGCGACTCACTGTGTAAAACCACACTTTCTTTTCTCTGTCTTGAAACTACCACCAATCCATTTCTTAAGGGGAAAGATTGAAATACTGTTGTACGACCACCTTCCTGCGTGGATCGCAATTGATTCCCAACCCAATCCAAACACTTTAACAACTGCTACACATGCATGCCAGTAAAGGGAGAGGTCTGAAAAATGGCTTTCAGCTGCATGTCTGACTTTGGTCTAAATCTAGAAGAACCATCTACAAATACAGAGTTGTTATTGTAACACTTCCTCCCCACCCCCCAAAGCGTTCAGTTTTCTTTTGTTTCAAAAATCAAGCTGGCCTTATGTTTTACATTTTTTGCTTCGGTGATCTTTTTTATTTTTACATTTTGGCCAAGTCAGCTTCTGATGTTTTTCTGGGAAAGACAAAAGATAGATAGTTTATAGTACAATCTTCTTATGCACACAGCTCAGCTGCCTTCTTGAGTTATCTTCTGTGTTCCTAAAGGTATAAAGAGCCAACTTGGAGACTGGATGTTTCTTTCTTCTCAAACCCTTTCAGGACGTCAAAAAAGGTTCAAAAGGAAAAGCAGAAACTACAGAGCACTTTTAGAAGAGTGTGGACTTCAGTCTTTCAAGAGCTAGGACCCACATTTAACTCCTAGGAAACTATGTGGGGCTAGGTGTGCCATTTGCCCACCCTCAACCCCAGCCCCCTCACCCTTGATGATCTGAGTAGGAGAAAAGGGGGAGAGAATAGTGGGGACAGTGACACTCTAAGTCAGAGGTGTCAAACTCGTTTGTTACGAGGGCCAGATCTAACAAAAATGTCACTTTGTCGGGGCCAGGCCACATGTGCCATAAAACGTAATGCCAGAGGTATAAACTGTATAAAGGGCAGCAGCTGGTAAGGTCCTCGTTGTTGTATCTTCACTGCAAGTCCTCCTGGGGTGGGAGGGGGGTGCAAAAGAAAACCCACATGGGTGGACTGGTGAGCCAGCGGGCAGATGCTCCCACGCTGCTTGACTGCTGCAGAGGAGGCTGTTCCGGCATGCTGAAGCCACAATTGGCATGGCTCCCCCCACTCCTCCTGAGCAGCCTCCTGTTCCCTCCCTTGACCCTTGTACTAGTTGCTCATGGGCTGCCTAAGAGCCCTGGATGGGCCGGTTCCTGCCCCCGGGCCTTATGTTTGACTCCCTTGCTCTAGGTACCTCCCCAGTCTCTATGGTAAAGACCATAGTGACTTCTAGACCATCACTCAGAAGTGCTGTCACTTCCAGATGGAGGACTGGAGAATGTTATGTAACGTGCAGATGATGCTCTAGGAATCCTTACAATCTCTATACTCATTACCATCAGAGATAGTGGAAATTCCTATTGTGTTACAGAGAATGTGATGTCATATCCCCTGAAATTCCACCCTCCCCAAAAACTCCCCCCCCCCATTCTCCTGGCATTTGCCCATGGAGGGCTGGCAACCCTACGTGGGACCTACTAAGCTCGAACCATGTGCCAGGAAGTCATACAGCCTGAGTCACATGGTCAGGAGGAGGAGGAGTTGGAATTTTGCCCTCCCTGAGGACTTTGCATCACAAGCTCATGCAGAGCACTGGAGGACCAGATGGGGAGAGATGACAGGCATCGGGAGGGAAGAACAGAGACTGCAAGGGAGAGTGTTTGTGGGAAGGAAGTTCTTTGAACCTGGCTGTGCTAACAAGGAACTCTCTCAATTCCTGAACGACCTTGTCTCGCCATCCTGCTGCTCATCTGGAGGGGCCGTGGCTCAGTGGTAGAGCATCTGATTGACATGCAGAAGATCCCTTGTTCAATCCCTGGCATCTCCAGTTAAAAGGACCAGGCAATAAGCGATGTGAAATATCTCAGCCTGAGACTTTGGAGAGCTGCTGTCTGTCTGAATAGACAATACTGACTTTGATGGACCAATGGTCTGATTAAGTATAAGGCAGCTTCATGTGTTCACGTGCATTCACCTCAGCATGCATGCAAAGAGAGGCAGGAGGCACAGTGCCCTTTTACCCTAGCAGCACCTCTTTCCAAAAAGAACTACGACTCTATATAGGGTCTTACAATGCAGAAAGTGGTGCTCTGTGCTGATAACCACTGAGTTAGGGGCTGCGGCTCAGTGGTACAGCATCTGCTTGGCATGTCATGCAGAAGGTCCCAGGTTCAATCCCCAGCATTGCCAGTTAAAAAGGACCCTGGAGATCCACTGCCAGTCAGAACAGCCAGTGTTTCCCAGCCTGTGAGCCGGGACCCAGACAGAAGTGGGTTGCAAAGCCTCTGAATGTGTGTTGCGGACCAGCCCTCCCTAACTGCCACTTCTGCCCTTTTCACTGTTCTCTTTTGTATTTTGGAAACCAAGATCTGACCCTGGAAATAGTATCGTCCATGTTACATTGGTTGATATGTTTCCTACATGTCCTGATGATTATTAGAGTGAGAGTCTTAGAATCTTAGGGGGAATTAGAGGGAGTAATAGAGGAGATCCAACATTGGCTTCTCTTATGTTCTTATCCAACATTGAGAGGATGGTCAAAGGCTGCAATATAACCTCCACATGCAAAGGCTGTGCATGTTGCAATGCCACATTTGTTTAGCCACTGTAGAAAACGGCATGCTGAACTAGATAGGGACCAAAGTCATAGTTTGCCTAGAGTTTTTAAAAAAAAAAAAACCTCGGGCCACCCCTGTATGGGTCACCATGCCAAGTAAATCTGGACATGTGGGTGACCATATTGAAAAGGTTGGGAACCACTGGAGTAGACAGTAGTGACATGGATGGACCAATGGTCTGAGTCCGTATAAGGAAGCTTTGTGTGTGCTCAGGATATTTTGGGATCATATCAGCAGTGGCGGAAAGTTGCCCAAGGACAATGAAATGACAAGGGTATAAGATTTGCTTTTAAAACACTGCAAAGCTACGGACCAATATGTTTATAAGCTTTTTAAATCAAATTAATAGAGCCGTTTGTTATCTAGAATTCATACTGATGCACCGATCCCTCATTACCAGCTCATGAGCATGCATACATTTCCATGCAATGGCTGGCTTGGGAGGACGAGGCTTCTCAAAACCCCATGAATGATGGGAACATAATTCTGCCCCATAATAACAACACTAAAAGACAAGGTTATTCAGGTTTGAAATTAAAATGCTGCCATGTTCCCACCGACGACAACAACAAAAAAAGTACACCCAGTTGGGAGAGATTACAAAGTCAAATGAGTCAAATGCAAAATAGCAAAAGTCCGGGCTCCCCACAGGCCTAACAGAAGCAGCAGCACATTGCTACTGTCAGAAAAGGCACATTTGATCTGTCAGATGTATATAATGACCAAAGCCAAGGGTATGTTCCCGAAGTGAATGTCTCATTTTCTTCTAGACAAGAGAAACAGGACATGCATGCAGGATTCCAAAGCTGCAAAGCAGAATTCTCAAGCCACTCTACAAGAATGCTAAGATATGTCTTTCCATTTCCCCATGTTATTCAGATTCCTCCAACATTGACAATTTATCAACAGTCAGGGAGTGTTCCAGATGCTTAGAGAATAACTGTGGCTCAGTGGTAGAGTACAGGTATGACGGACCCCATCCACTTCCCCCCTTCAGAGGCAAGATTTTACCTCCATTTCTATTTCCCTCCACTGACTGAGCAGCCCTGGTAAGATGTTTATTCTTCCCTTGAAGAAACCTTGTCTGTCCCACCCTATCAGTTAGGTATATCTTGGCTATTTGCTCAGCCCAGAAGTCTGAGGGAGGGGATAGACTCTCCATTTAACTTAAACCCTTGAAAATGGCACTTGAGATGCTTTTAAAATTCAAAAATAACAAGGGGTTTGATTTTAACATCAAAGGGAAAGGTCAGGTGAAATCAGGGGTTGAAATTACGGAGGTAAAACTGTTACAAGCGCAGACTTTTGTTCTTATATATCAGGCTAATGAGAGGTTCTTAAATTATTCACAATTACTTAGATCTTTATGTTGAGGGGCTTTTGTTCCAGTGTTTTCCCAAGCACTCTAATACACTTTATTTTTATAATCGCTGAGTCTTTTTTGTTGCCCAGAAGGCTGGTGCCCTCTTTGCAGTACCCAAACCCCTTCTCATTCCAAACACCAGTACTCTTCTTGAGTGTTTGACTGACTTTTAAGGTATCTACAGGCAGTTTCTATTTACACCAGACCTATTTGACTGGGTAGGGAATCTTCTTCTTCTCTCTAGAAGATCTATCTCCTTTCCTTTAGCCTGAATGGGAGTCTTCTCTACTTCCTTTCCAAACTCTCCCCCCAGTACTCCTGTCTGTGTTCAAACTGCTCTCAGCTAATGCTGAATTCAGACTTGATTCAGTCAAAGTAAAAGTCTGACTGTCAGCACTAAACCCTTTTTCGACAGGGCTATTCATAGACAGTCTCAGTATAAGTCTCTTCACAGTAAAGATAGGAATCTGACTGACTTTTCCTCAGCATCCAGCTCTCTCAAGACTTTTTTTGCTCAGCTGATGCCAACTGATCAGAATGCCTGGAGGTCTGTCACTCAAGGCTCTCTGGCTCTGTGAAGAATTAACTCTTCACAGTCCTTTAGTTGTTGGTACAGCACTTCTAAGCCTCCTAAAAAGTGAAGTCTGTCACAATATGCTTCGCGTGCATAAGATTCCCAAGGTTCAATCCCCAGCATCTCCAGTTACAAGGATCAGGTTAAAGGTGACGTGAAAGGCCTTTACCTGGAGAGCTGTTGCCAACCATAGCAGACAATACTGACCTTGAGAGACCAGTAGTCTGACTCAGTAAAAGGCAGCTTCATGTGTGTACACCTACTCTGAGTAGATGATTTATTCTTTTGAATAGATCTTGTTTTCAGCTGTGCTTCTATAATATAATGTAACACATCTAGTTTTGGGAAACTGGGCCTTCTGCCTTCCCTTTGTAATAGATCTATCTAACCCTTCCACTAGTTTATACTTAATAAATCTCTCTGCCCTGGCCTGCATGGCCCAACCTAGCCTTCTCTGCTCAGATCTCAGAAGCCACACAGAAGCCCTGGATAGTACTTGGATGGGAGACCACCAAGGAAGCCCAGGGTTGCTGTGCAGAGGCAGGCAATGGCAAACCACCTCTAAAGTCTCTTGCAGTGAAAACCCTACGAGGTTGGTTACAACTTGACAGCACTTTCTACTACCATAGATCTCTCTACAAACGTAATGGGATCCCTCACTCATCTGACAGGCTCTGGCTTGTGGAAGCTTATGACATAACAAACATGTTAGTCCTGAAGAATCCACACAACTCTTTTGTTATCTTGTCTCATGTCTTGTTTTGGGGACAGCACGCTCAACAGCTGATCCTCTAACAGATTTCAAACCATTTAAAAATGATAACCTATCCTAGTTTCAGCTGCTATCTTTTTCACCAAAATCATCATTTGGGGATAAGACTACCAGATATGCAAACAAACCCAGAAATTGACATCGACCGAATCACATCTCTATCATTTTCCAGTTGTATCTTATATTTTCCTGTCAAGGCTAAGATGGGAGTTTGTGATCAATCTGGGCCATGTTGGCTACAGTTATTAACTTCTGGCCAGCTTAACCAATCAGAACAGCAGAAATATCCTTCCAGGATTCAGGCAAACCCATGAGCCTATAAACCACTCACTATAAGCGTGCAACTGTTAATGCCTTTTTGGTACTTAACGGCCATACTTTTTAAAGAGGCCAGACATTCCTGCAGAGAAAGAAGTACAGCCCAAAGCTTCTTTCTGTCCTGCCGAGTTTTTAATTAAAATGTTAGTGGGATGTCATCTGGGTGAGGTGCAGTTAACCCAGTACCCACACCCACTGCTGCGAATGATGCCCAGGACTCTGATGGGCTGACCGCATTGGGAGGGTGGAAGTTCAATCAACTCACCCTGGTGGGCAGAGGTGGTATCAGGAGGTTGGCGAGATACTCTGCCTTTGAGGCATGACCCCTGTACCGCAAATGCCAGTCTGCACTCTTGCACTCTGTCTAGAGATAGTGTGTTCCACCTCGGAATGCTACCAGCTGAAAGGTACCCATCAGAACTTAAGAAGAGCCCTGCTGTATCAGACCAGTGGTCCATCTAGTACAGTAACCTGTCTCACACAGTGGCCAAACCATTCCTCTGGAGGTCCAACAACAGGGCACAGAGGCTGAGGCCTTCCCCTGATGCTGCCTCCCGCCACTGTTATTCAAAGGCTGACTGCCCCGAATGTTGAGATTCCCTTCAATCACCATGGTGAGAAGTCACTGATAGGCCTCTCCTCCATGCATCAGTCTAATCCCCTTTAAAAGCTGTCCATGCCTTGTGGCCATCACTACATCCTCTGGCAGGGAATCCCACAATTTCATCACTTGCTGTGTAGAGTATTTCCTTTTGTCCATCCTGAATCTACTGCCCATCAGCTGCATTGGTTGCTGCAGGGGTCATTTGGGGGGGGGGACGCGGGGGGACGCCATCCCCCCGGGTGAGGTGCGGGAGGGCGGGGCCTGGAGCTCCCTGCTGGTGCCCGCTGGAGGTCGCCGCTGGCTGTGGGGAGGACACACTTCCGGTGATGTCAGGGGGTGTGGCATATGCTAATGAGTTATGCTAATGAGTCCCCCTAGCTCTTTTTCTACGAAATGACCCCTGGGTTGCCCTCAAGTTCTCGTATTTGAGGAGAGGGAGAAAAAGTTATCTTTGTCAACTTTCTGCACCCCCTGCCCAATATACCTTTTCAACCAACTGAGGATACTGATGGCCACAAACTCTAAGACGCAGTTTTGCTTACCTGTTCATTGTCCTTGGCTCTCAGTGATCCTTAAAGATTTGTCTAGCTAAAACAAAAGGGTTTGGGGGCACCCATTTTAATGTCTGAGGGTGCACATGATGCACTCTGGATTCCAAAAAGGCATAAATCACCCGCCCACAGTTTATTGGCTTCTCAATCTCTCTAGACCTCATTCAGCCGAGAAAAAAAAATGTTTTATAGCACATATGTGGCCTGTAATGTACCAGAGAAATTTAAGATGCAACCTGATATCGCTACATACAGGAAACCCCTGCATTACTTGTACGATAGCGTGATTTACTTTTTTCAACATCACATCGAGCATGCTTCCACCCCTGAACCTCAGTTCCCCAAGTAACTATTGCCTATTTAGCCTCACATCAGCACAGTTCACAATTAAAATGGATGTTCTACATTATTGATTGTCTACAGGACTCTCAAATGCTGCTGTGTGCCTTAGAATTCTTACCAAGCAAATTAAATATGAAAGGGCATCAAGCAATTATGTCCAACGATCTGTAGTCTACACTGCAGCAGAATTCCCTCCCTGGCCCTTATGTCAAAGCTATTCTGTACCTGTTTACTATCTCAGAAGGGTCTGCTGTGCTGCCATTTTAATCAAGCCCTTCTGGCACTCCCATAACTCCAGTAATGTATAAACTGAACCTTCTCAATGGCCATTTCTTCAGACCACCCATTACACATCTCTCTATTGTGGGGATGGTCAGGTCCCAAAGGTGTCTAGAGCAGTGAAAATGCATCCCCTAAAGCTGTCTAAAGGCCCAGTTTAAACGCAATGTTGGCAAGTAAAAAGAGATTGCTCACACAATGTTGCATTCCACCAGCATTTTGTTTACACTGGGCCCTCAGGGTGCCAGTTGCACATCAGGGGTTTGTAGCTTGGTCAGGTGTTATGGCAGCATTGTGCACACAAAGGAACTGCGCACAGAATGGGGTCCAGTTGAAATGACACTGGGCACAAGTAATGTGACAGGGGTGAAATTCTTCCTGCATGCCAACATCACATATAAATTGGGACAAACTGCCAGTAGGAGATGTTATTTTGGAATACTATTCCACGTTAGCAAAAACCTCCTCAGGCGTTTTTTTAAAAAGGGGTCTAGCACAGCCAGGAGACAGGTTCTAGCACACAGCCCTCTCTTTGATTTCTCAGTTTTCTACTCATAGAGAGATTTAAAAATACACACAGTGGAAAGTGCTGTCAAATCACAGCTGAATTAAGCTGATGGCATAAGGTTTTCAGAGCAACAGATGAACAGAGGTGGTTGGCCATTGCCTACATCTGTGTAGCAACCCTAGTCTTCCTTGGTTCCCAGGGTCAACCCTGCTTAGCTTCCAAGATCTGATGAGATCAGGCTAGCCTGGGCCATCCAGGTCAGGGAAACACACACATAGAAAAACTCAAATATGTGGTTCCCCATATCCATAGTATTGCCTCAGGTCTCCATTGTCTCATTCTGCTGCATGAACAGCATTCTCCTGAAATGACTCATGCATTACATTTCCATTTCCATTGCATCTACTGCTAAAAAGTCAGAAACCACGGAGAAATAACATGCACTGCCCAGTCCCATGCATACTGTCTTAAGAAGTGTGTCCCACTGTGTTTATTGGGGCACCTCCCTGATGAACATGCAGAACGCAGCGGTTTTATTCTGCTTGTTGTGGATTCACCAAGGAACTGTATGATGTGCTGAAGCTCTACTCTTTCACCATTCATTCAGAGCATTTGTAGACCTTTCCATTCTTTGAATGCTCAAGGTGCCTAAACAATTTATACATCATCAATATATCATGGCCAAATATGTGGGTACTTAAATCCAGAGACTAGAGCCATGAGCAGACAAGACAAATCTTTCTACAAACATGAGAAAAATCTGAAATCTTAAAAAAAAAACCTACCCATTGGGGGTTAAAACCCCCAAAATAACAGAAACAGTGCCTCTAGCTTTAAGAAACAAATGTCCTTGGTGGCCATTGCTAGGCAACCACAACAGTATTGCCAGTTGAAGCCTTGGTTTCTGTCGGTCAAGGGCAGTGGGACGGGGCAGGGCCCTTTCCAGTGCTATTTTGGCCTTTGCAGGAGGACTGATTAGGGCCAGACTTAGCAGCAACCACTGGGTGACTTGATACCATGCAAACTGAATGACTCACCCAGGCCAGGCTCCTTGCTACACATAGACTGTATTACAGTAGTCTAAATTGGACATTACCATGGCGTGTATGACAGTGGCCGGTGTTCTCAACAGAAAACACTGTTCAAATCCTCCCTCCCTGAGATTTCACTTGGCACTGTCAGCATACTTTCAAACCCTATGATCAATCAACTTTTGTTTTTAGAACTGGCCCATATTCACTAAAGCATGAATACCCAACTCTGCTTTCAAAGAGCTTGGAGCAGATTCCTTATGGTTCCCAGGTGATCTCCCATCCAAGCAACAGCCCGGGAGACCCCTGAGGATGGAGGTTCTCTAGATGCTGCATTTTTGCATTCGATACCAAAATTATATGCAAGTGAGACCCTTGTGGAAAATAGTGCGATCACACCCATAAGCCTCACCTGTCTGCTTATCTGAACTGTTGCAGCTAGGGTGGCCAGTTTTTCTTCCCAGGAAACAGCTCTGGCACCTTAAACACCTGTGTGATGTGTAACAATTCAGCAGGTGAAGGTTTTTCTTTCTGCCTCTGTGCCTCTATAATGTGAAATCCTTTGTGCACAGAACTAGTACACAAGAGCCCCACAAAAGGGGTATGGGGGAATTTGTATTTTCAATTCTGGCAGCCCTAGGGCAGCCCTACAGATTAAAAAACAAAACTTGGACTGCTTCTTATGGAACCTTCCCCAATCCCCCTGTGTGGAGAGGAAGGCATCCAAATTAAACAGGCTGCTTTCAACCTCAGCCGAAGGCTTGCCTAGGTGGGAGATGAAATTGAACACGCTCCAGAAACCACCATAAATCTCTCCCCTCCCGTCTAGCGCTCTTCCCCAAAAATAACTCCAACGGCAACAGTTACTCTCTCACTTACAAGAGATGGGAAGGGCCAGGAAAAACACAGCCTCGTCCTGGTAGGAAATCACGGATGCATGTTAATGTGCCACCTGCTTATACAGCTCACATCTACCCAACCTTCTGTATAAACAGATATCCTCTTCCTGGGCTGGTAGACGGAACACTGCCCAAGCTTGTTCTAGGAACGTGCCAAAATTACAGTTCTTTGGCAAACAGAATATTTTAGGATTGGGTGCATTTACTGTGCCCCCCTGTCTTTTTTTTAAGTCAATCAACGGGGTATTCATTGACCACAAAATGTTTTGTCATGTTTGACTCTTAAGTAAAGGTTTCCCTTGCTCCAAAGCCAGTCAAATCCAACTCTAGGGAGTGCTCATCTCTGTTTCCAGGCTGAAGAGCCAGCGCTGTCCATAGACTTTTCCATGGTCATGTGGCCGGCATGACTAGACGCCGAGGCACACGGAATGCTGTTACCTTCTCACCAAAGTGGTACCTATTTATCTACTTGCAGTTTCTTGCTTTCGAACTGCTAGGTTGGCAGGAGCTGGGGCCAGAGACGGGAGCTCACTCTGTCACTCCGCGAGGGACAAAATGGAGTAGGGGAGAGCTGTAAGCTCCTTGGAGAAAGGTGAGGTAAAAATGAGGCATTTGGGGCAGAGGATCAGCCCTGATTTAAATCCCTGCTCTCCTCCCCTCATCCTATTGCTGCTTTTTAAAACTGGACAATTTTTTGAGATGGTAAATTCATCTAACCTATTAAGAGGGAGGACAAATACCTTTCTCTCAAATCAGACCAGCTTTCACACTCCAATGAAATATGCCCCAATGACTCAAGCTGACCAGATCCATATTTACACATTCTGTCCAAATACGGTATGCTTATGAATCGGCCTTCCAGTGTGGCCGAGAGAATCAGCCACACCACTACAACCCTACCCTCCAAGACATTCCCAAGTGGCTAGAAGTTCTAAGCACCCCTCAAAAAGACATATGAGACACAAGGGCATGTGGACTGAAGTAGTAGGGACATCAGATCTTCCAAACGAGGCTCTGCCAAGGCCTGTTCCAGAAGCATTATCCAAATCAGAAACACCAGATATCTAGTACTTATTATACTAGAGCTGAAATGCATTTGCAATTTCTCCTAACTAAAAGAAGAAGAAGAAGAAAAATCCAAATTTGATTTTCAGGGGCAGAAAGTTTGAAAACTATTATTTCATTGTTGACCTGTTTATATATCTCTCCTCTAGCTTTGAACCACTGTTTTGTACACATCAGATCAGACCAACTCAGTCTTACCGTTCCCTATTGATTTACTCACCACTTTGGATAGTATGAAATATGCTGAACAACTGATAGGGGCTTGGACCAACCTCAGTGCTTGCCATTCATGACCCCATGATGACAGCACCCAGGGATCAACTTCATTCTTTTGCCTTACAGAATCAGCCATCACACACACCAAGCAATGAGCGATAAAAGCTTGTAGAAGATGGACTTGCCTGCTAATGAAACGTGTTCTGGCTGTATGCTGCTGCCGCCAGGCAGCTGCTACTTTTAAGGTGGAAGAGCAGAGAATGCATCTCCTCCTATTAATGTTCCCTGAAACAAACAAGCATACATACAACGAGCTCAGCCGCAATTTCTTCCAGTGTTTATCTGAAATTACTTTTGCTCTTTTGCAAATGCAGCCTCTGGGACCACTTTCAAAAGGAGGAGGAGGATGACATGGGGGTGAGAGGGAAACTTTAACTCTTTCTTCCCCTGCTGTTTTCTCACCACCCTCAAGCTGCTTCTACCCCTGCAAGGGGGGGGGGAATACTACAAGGCGCTTGGGGAGGTGGGGGTGGAGTTTTTCCGGGGAGAAAGCAGCCCGGGACAAAAGTATCAACCTTTCCCTCTCTGCCCACGCCATTCTCCTCTTTGATAAAGCAACCCCAGCAGTTCCATTTGCAAAAGAAAACTAATGCAAAAGAAATCTTTTAACAAAAGAGAAGAAATTACGAGGTGCAGTTAAGTCCAGTGGGCATGAACATACTGTCTGCACCGATGATGCTCCCAGGAGTGGTAGTTTTACTTTACGTCAACACACAGGGGAGGGCTGTGGCTGAGTGGTAGAGCCTGTGCTTTGCATGCAGAAGGCCCCAGGTTCAGCCCCCAGCATCTCCAGTGAAAAGATCAGGCTGGAGGTGTGCCATGCTGAGGCCCCTCCCCTCCCCAAACCCCGCCCTCTCCTGGATCCACCCCAAAGTCTCCAGGTATTTTTCAACCCAGACCTGGAAACCCTAGAGCTGCTGCCAATCTGAGTAGACAGTACTGACTCTGATGGTCTAGTGGTCTGATTCAGATGTGTTTATCTGTTCACATACCGTTGGATCCCATACATCTGTTCCACCAGTAGAGACCCTTCCCTATGGCAGAAGGAGCCTTTCTCTGATATAAAGCACTTTTTTGGAGTGTCCCACATCAGGGGAAAGCTCATTCTGCCAGAAAAAAAATTGCTACCAGAATGAATCTGCATTTCTTCTAGCCCAACGCGACCTCTTCATCTGCTTGCTCATCTCCCACATGCACACCCTCGTCCCCTAGCTTGACTTTCTCATCAACTTGTGCACTGACCCATCAAACAGCTTTCAGAGCATGCCCATCACAGCCATATTCTACAGACAGAACAAAGTTGCTGTTCTGCAAAATAAAATGGTGAACACTTATGTTATTGTGGTGTTATTAGCCAAAGGATCCAAAGTCATCTGCTTTCCCCTGATTTACAACTAAACTGACTGCAACTAACTTCCTTCTTCCTCCTCTTAAGCTTGGATTGTAAGAACATAAGAAGAGCCCTGCTGAATCAGACCAGTGGTCCATCCAGCCCCACATCCTGTCTCACACAGTGGCCGAACAGTTCCTCTGGGCACAGAGGCCAAAGCCTTCCTCTGATGTTGCCTCCTGGCACTGGTATTCAGAACTTTACTGCCTCTGAATCTGAAAGTTCTTTTAGTCACCATGGCTAGTAACTGATAGACCTCCATGAATCTGTCTAACCCCCTTTTAAAGCCATCTATGCCGGGGGACCATCACTATATCCTCCGGGCAGTGAATTCCACATTTTCATCACTTAATGAGCAACAGAGCAGTTCTGCCCATGGAATATGACTTTTTCGCCCTTCCCCCCCACTGATAACTAAAATGCTCCCCCCCCATTGCTGTTTTTTGAGGTCCCTTGTTCCCCAAAAGCAACATTTCTGGGGACAATTGGGGTTGAACTTGGCGGGAAGGGAGGGAGCAAGAAACTCACACTCCACCCATGGCAGTACTCCGTTAGATCTGAGCGCTTGTTTTCTCTAGTGCCTATTTTCAATTATAAGATCCTTGAAGGGGAGAGAGACACGTCTATGTTGCTGTACTCTGCCAGGCACCCGCTTGCTGACTTTGCCTGTTTATAATAACGATGATGACTCAAAATAGCAAGTATTAATGTCAGAGCACGAAAGGTCAGATTATTCACTTAGTTATTACTAATGACTGCTGTTTTACGAGACATCTTCAAATGAGGAATTAATGTTCCAAAGTCCTTTCCTTTAAAAAAAGATAATGCACCCAAGGGCTTTTCCACTGCAGACAGCAAAGACACAGCCCACAAAATGATTTACTTTACATCACAAGGTGGACAGAATGGAAACCTCAGAAAGTGTAAGATCCCTTTGCCCTTGGCTTGGAGAAATCCCTAGCATCTCACCAAGCTAGTCAACATCCTTCCGAAAATCTTGAACTAAGGATGGCCTTGGCAGACTGGAGACACCATGATAATTATGGAGACACCATGACCTGGACAGCCCAGGTCTTGTCAGACCTCAGAAGCTAAGCAGGGTCACCCTTGTCTAGTATTTGGATGGGAGACCACCATGGAAGTCCAGGGTCCCCACACAACGACAGGCAATGGCAAACCACCTCTGAATGTATTTTCCCTTGAAAACCCTCCAGGGTCGCCATACGTCAGCCGTGATTTGATGGCAAAAATTGATAATAAATTCGTTCACAGGAGATGGAATGTAACATCACATCAGTACCCACACAGACTTGGGTTCAAGTCCCCACTGCATCCTTCAAGCTCGTAGAGTGACCAGCCATTCACTTTCAGCATTAATCTACCTCACAGGGTTGTTGTGATGACAAAACAAAGCAAGGCAGAACCATGTCACAATGCTCTGAACCAGAGGTCATTTCGGGGGGGATCGCAAGGGATCACAGTTCCCCCGAGTGAGGTACGGGGGGCGGGGCACATGATGAAGCCCCACCCCCTGCTTCCGGCCACCCCACTTCCGGCCCTCATTCAGCCAGGAGGAGGCAGGAGAAGAGGGAGGGTAAGTTGCTTCCTCCCTGCCTCTCCCCACCCCTGCCTGCTTGGGGCCAGGGAGGGCCTTCGCGGGGCTTCCTTGCACTCCCGACGGCCTTGCAGGTCCATCGCCGGGTCCCTCATGGGGCTCGGCAGTGGAGCTGCAAGGCCGGCGGTGGCCAGGACCGTTGGGGGCAGGATGTGTGGCCTTATGACACACCTACGGTGATGTCAGGGGGTGTGGCCTTATGACACACTACTGGTGATGTCAAAGGGTGTGGCATATGCTAATGAGTTATGCTAATGAGTTCCCCCAGCTCTTTTTCTACGAAACAACCCCTGCTCTGTACTCCTTGGAGAAAGGATGGGATTAAAAATATATATATTTGTGTCATTTATTCCACGCCTTCCTTCCCAATGGGGACCCAAAGTGGCTTACATCATTCTTCTCTCCTCCATTTTTATCCTTACAGCAGCCCTGTGAGGTAGGCTAGGCTGAGACTGTGGTCACCTGATGAACTTTCATGGCAGAGTGGTGATTCAGATTCAAACCTGGGTTTCCCAAATCCTAGTCAGACACTCCACCCACTGCACAACACTGCATATATAAATGCAGGTGTACATATGCATGCAATTTAAAGTAAAGAATGAATCAAAGAATAAAGACAACAGAAGAATCAGTAATTAGACTGGGGGAACTTGGAGGCAAGGAACTGGGCATGGTGTCTACAAACTTCTTACAGGAACCTGAACCCTAAATCTGTCAAAATACATTTTAGCCTATGAGGCTTTTCAACTTTGGTAAGAGTTTGAAACTCCCATCTAAACCAATCAGGGAGGAAAGCCCTGCAGTGTGCGTAGGAGGTGCCATCCTCTGTTTGTTCACCTGTTTATAAATAAATTGATTGCAGCGCCCTACAACAGCACAGATGAAGTTTTGAATCTTCAACTGATTTAAAAAAACAAAAAAACCCAAAACATTGTCAGAAAATGGCAGATTATGGGTGCCCGATGCAAGGAAACCAAAGAGCAAATGAGAAAATCTGTTTGTGTGCAAAGTGACATCAAGTCGTTTCCGACTTATGGTGACCCTATGAACGAATGTCCTCCAAAACATCCCTATCTTTAACAGCCTTGCTCAGGTCTTGCAAACTGAAGGCCGTGGCTTCCTCGATTGAGACAATTTGTTGTCATGCTGAGTCTTCCTCTTTTCCTGTCATGACTATCTTTTCCACTGACTCTTGTCTTCTCCTAATGTGACCAAAGTACAACAGCCTCAGTTTAGTCATTTTAGCTTCTAGGAAAAGTCCAGACTTGATTTGATCAAGAACCCACTTGTTTGTCAGCTATGCTGCCATGGGGGTTGGGGAGTGCATTCTGTGTCTTGGTAATTGCTGTTGCATTCCTATCTCTGCTGTTCTGCCTGTGCCGCAATGCTTATCTCTACAGATGTGCAGGAGGAGGTTGTGTTGGAGGCTGTATTGGCTGGAAGTCTCCTATGTACCGTGAGAGACTACTGCTTCCCAGCTTTCACCACCTAACGGTTTCCTAGCTGGTCCCGCGCCCGGGAGGGTAGCTAATTGGCCCATGCCATGGGGGGGGGGGGGCATACAAATGCCCTATATCCTATTATGCTCAATGGGTTGCCGCCATTCTTAACAGTGCTTTTGTTACTGCATCTATAGCTTTGCAATAAAAGTATAACCGTTCCTGAATGTGTGTACTTCGTTGTTAGCTGTGGGTTCTGACATTGTTTGTCTTTTTGGCAGCCTGCAGTATCCATAAAACTCTCCTCCAACACCACATTTCAAATGAATCCACTTTCTTCCTTTCGGCTTTCTTCATTGTCCAACTTTCACACCCATACATAGTACTGGGGAATACTATGGCATGAATCATCTTGATCTCGGTTGCCAGCAACACATCCTTACACTTTGGAATCTTTTCTAACTCCAAGATTTCCTGCTAACAGAAGGCACTCCCATCAGCGAAACAGAACTTTCCTGCCTCCCCCTCTCCTGCTGCAGGATCACTGGTTCAAATGCTGCCTGCTTCTGGGGGACGGGGGATCCTCAAGAACGGCACGAGGGGCAAATTGGGGGTCTGCAGCAGGGAGGGAGGGGAAACTGATGGAAATTACCCCCATCCCTTCCATTACTGGACAATTTAGTCTGGATCCAGTCTCCTGTTTAGGCTGGAGAAGTCGTGTCATAGAGGAATTGGGAGAAATTAATCTAACGTTCCAAGCTGTGTAAAAGATTAAAATCTGTATGTTTCACCATCAAACCTCTCTGTAAATGTAAAAGGAGTACTTTGAAATATTCATGCCAATTCAGATCATTTGGGTGACTTTAAAATACCGCACATGCTTAGTCTGAAAATTGCATGGCTGAAGAACAACGGTTAACTGTGCACCCACTACTGTACTCATGAACGGGCTCTGGTAAACTTCATTTAGCTTGTGATTATCATGAGCGGATTATGAGGAGACACTTTCCGGAAATTCAGGTGGTTATCCTGGCACTTGAAAGGAGCTTAAAGGTATTTAGGGCTGTGTCAGTATTACTGACATGCTTTGGGAAAGGGCAAGTGCCCCATCAAGTATACAGAGATCCAGAAAGCCACCATAGCAGGGAGGGGGCTGTGGCTCAGTGGCAGAGCATCTGCTTGGCATGCAGAAGATCTCAGGTTCAGTCCCCGGCATCCCCAGTTAACAGGACCATGAAGCACATGATCATGAGATCTTGGAGAGCTGCTGTCGGTTAGACTAGACAATACTGACCTTGAAAGCAGTTTTGTGTATTTGTCACCATCACACCTGGGAATGAGCACAGATCTCCCCACTCAACCCATCCCACTCTATTATCTGACAAACAATGTAGTTATTTAAGGTATGAGCCCTTTGGGGACAGCAGTGCACTTGGAAAAAAGAAAAGGAAAAAACTGCTGTGAGTCGCTTTGAGCTTAGGCGATAACTCAGGACCCATTCCATCACGGTGTTACCGTCTGACCACATCTCCAACGTGACATGTGCTAAATGAAAAAGAGTTTAGGATTACAGACCCTGTGAGCCGATAAGAAGAGACACCCTTTCTTCTTGTGCCTTTTCTAACCAATTGGATTTATTATATATGAAACGGGAGGAGAATCTCATTCAAAAATGTTTGTTAGAAACTACATACCTTTTTATACAAACACCAGAATACAAACTTTACTAATTCTGTGGGACTGTAAATACTGTTTTCTCTGATATAATTTGAATGATATACAAATATTGGATCCTTCTTAACTGTTCCCCCTTTCATCATCAATACCTTATCCTAAATATCAATGTATCTGGGATATAAGGGAGACTATACACACATACATCCCTGAGATATAATCCATTCATATTTGCATCTAACGGAAGCTTTCACTCTCTTTTTTTGTTTTGTTGTTGTTGTTTTGTTGTTGTTTGTTTTTTAATATGTGCATGTGTGTGCGTGCTCATGTGAGTGCGTGTGCACTTGGAAGTCATGGCGACCGCTGGTGTCTGACCCCCTACTGGGGAACTGGAGGATATTCAGAGAGGTGGCTGAATAAAGCCTGTCCCTGCCTCCCACCTCTGGTATTCCAAGGAGGTCTCCCATCCAAGTATGTGCTGAGCTTCTGAGATCTGATGAGATCGGGCTTGCCTGGGCTATCCAGGTCAGGGCAAGGGGGCTTTGACTTTTGAAAGCTCATACCCCCAAAATCTTGTGGGTCTCTAAGGTGCTACTGGACTCAAATCTAACTCTTCTACTGCACAACCAATCCAGCTGGCTTCTGTAATTATCCTAAATATTCAATAGTTTGGCATTACACCATTTTAAGGTCATAAAACTATTCATCAGATGAGGGAATATGAGTAACAACCAAGAAACCATCCGAACCAAAGACCTCCATTCCTTCCACAGAATTTGGTCTTGCAAACAGGCAGGTAAAGGACCAGAATCCACTGGGTGTTTTTCAGGTTACTACTTACAGAGGCCGTGATCTCTATGCAAAGGTCAGTATCAGCCGCCAACTGCAATAACCGAGCATCCTTCACCCCCTGACCAGCTTCTCTCCGAGAAAGCACCAGCCAACATTTAGCGCCCACTTTAAACCACTCCTTGCACGTGGCAGAATGAGGTGGCAGACCCTTGAGGTGGCCAAGCCGGCTGTACTGTCTCAGACTGCATTGCATTTTAAATGTTTCCCCTCTTCAAAAATCAAACAAACAAAAAACCTCTGCAGCTTCCAAGGAAAAGGGCCTGGCCCACTCCTCATTCTACTAGTTTCTCCTTCCAAGGAGTTTTCTATGCAGGAGCAGATTCAAAAAGGCAACTACTGCTATTGGTACAGCTCTTCCATCTGCCACAGATCTCTACTACTATTAGGGTTGCCAACCTCCAGGTGGGGCCTGGAGATCTCCCAGTATTACAGTGGATCTCCAGACAGCAGAGATCAGTTTCCCTGGAGAAAATGGCAGATTTGGAGGGTGGACTCTCTGGCATTGTACCCTGATGAGGTCTCTTTCCGTCCCAAACCCCACCCTCCCCACCTTTTCCCTCCCCAAATCTCCAGATATTTCCCAACGTAGAGCTGGCAACCCTAACTACCACACCCCTACCTCACACTCATTAAATTGCTGCTGATCGATCTATTTAAAATATTGATATGCCCGCATTTCACCCACGCATCTCAGGAGCCAAGATGGGCAACAGCACCTTTTAGAAGGGTGCCTGGGGGTGGGACAACTTTGGCCTCATCCACTCCTTCTATCCTGGGGCATGGGCCTATGGGAGTGGCAGTTCCTAGGCCCAATGGGGAGCTGCCTGCCTGGGATCCTATTTCCCTCGTCCCTCCCTATGGGCAGCCTTCTAGGGTTTCTCCTCTGGTTCTTGCTGGCCTAAAAAAGCCACTGCAGCCTCTTTCCTGTCCCGCCCTTCCAACGAAGCCTTCCCGGCTCCCGCACCAGATGAGGAGGGGGCCAGCACTTGTGGCGGGGTCTGCTGCTGGCTGGCCCTGGGCCTGCCTGGGGTCTCTGGGCATCATGGTGAGCTGGGAAGCTGCTCCTGCAGCACCACACTGGGCTTCTGTGGTCCTCCCTGGATGATTCCCTTGGCATGGTCTGGAGGTCTCTGTATCCTTGGAAGTAAGTGAAGGGACAGGAGGTCTGACCCTGGACAATTAGTTTGCCAGCAAAACACATACCCAGGCTACAGATTACTGGCAAGGTAACTTTGTCCCCCTAGTGACGGAGGCCACAGTGTAAATGAGATACTGGATAAGTGAACATTCACACCAGCAAAAGTGCTTCTGCGCGGCCAATGCCCTCTTTCAATCAGGTGTCTGACCCACCAAATCCCAGCAGCAAAGAGGTCTCTTACCTGTGAAGATGCCACTAACAGTCGTTTTTGTTTGTTTCTTTGTTTTCAGCAGCACCCCATCAGGTGGTCAGAAGATGGAAGATACACATGAGAGCCTAAAGAAGAAAAGAGAAGTTATTTTGAATACAAAAAAAGCATGCACCATGGAAAGACAGACATTCACATCAAATGGTGACTAATGCGTCTCCCCAAGAACCCACGCAAAGGTTATGGAGCAATTGTGAGCAGATCTAAGAACCACAGGGAACTTGACCTTCATCATGCTAATACCCATAACCAAGGAACAAATGGTAACTTGAACACACACGCAAACACACAGAGGAAACTGCCTTATACTGAATCAGACTCTGGGTCCATCAGGGTCAGCATTGTCTACTCAGACTGGCAGCAGCTCTCCAGGATGTCAGGCAGAGGTCTCTCCCATCACCTTTTTAACTGGAGATGCTGGGGACTGAACCGGGAACCTTCTGCCTGCCAAGCAGATGCTTTCCCACTGAGCCATCACCCCTCCCCAATTTATTTGTCATTGTACTTATATCCTGGCTTCCTCCCATCACAAAGCCCAAGGTGACACACAAACAGTACTTTGGAGGCCTCCACTCCAGACTCCAAGCTTCCAAGCAAGGTTGCCGCATCATGTATCTCAGGACCATATCCTAGGACCATCTTGGTGTGTATATATCTCCATGGGAAGCTGATCTAACCTAAGCAAAGTTACACTGTTCTAAGATCGACGTCAGTGGACTTAGAGGAGGCAAGTCTGCTTATGAGGATACCGTAAGTAGCATCCACCAACAGAGTTAGGGAATTTTTACCACTACCCTGATTCTTCTAATCAGCCATAGATGAAGGGGCCACGGCTCAGAGCATCTGCTTGTATGCTGAAGTCCCAGGTTCAATCTGTGGCACTTCCAATTAAAAGATCAGGTGGTAGGGGAAGGATAGGAGCTCTGTCTGAGATGCTAGAGAGCCAGCAGGGGGATTTGGGGGTGGTCCAGGAGCAGGCAGCAACATCCCCAATGCAATGATGACACGTGGAAGTGACATCGTGTTGGTGACGGTGCACAGCAATGCTCTGCTTTTGGGGCAAACTCTATGGTTAAAATTGGACTCAAACCACAAAGTTTTGCCCTGATAGGCCAGGCAAGCCTGATCTTGTCAGATCTCAGAAGCAAGGCTCCCTCTAAGCTGTGGAGTCTTGTGGGCAAAAAAATCTACTTTGTGAGCTACCGGCATTAAAATTGTGAGTGAGCGATTTGGCTTCTGCATAAGTCAGTTTGCTCTGGAGTAATCCTTCCTGAGCTACGACAAAAATGGGTGAGCCAAAGGCTAAAAAACTGTGAGCTAGCTCACACTAACTCAGCTTAGAGGGAACATTGTTCAGAAGCTAAGCAGGGTCAATTCTGTCAAGTATTTGGATGGGAGACGTCCTTGAAATACCATCAGGCGAGAGGCTGGCGCAGGCTTTATTCAGCCACCTCTCTGAATATCCTCCACGCTCCCAGTAGGGGTCAATCACCAGAGGTCGCCACAACTTCCAGATGCACAGACATTCACATGCGCTTGTGCACACACACACACACATTAAAATTTTTTTAAAAAACCCCAGAGAGCTTTGCTCAAAAAGCAGAGCATCACCAATGTGATGATGTCACTTCCATGTGATGTCATTGCATTGGGGATCGCTGTTTGGGGGCGGGGCTTCCCCCACTGGCCGGCAGCGGGCCGAAGCCCTGAAAATCAGGGGATCCCCCAGCACGACCAGGGGTCTGGGAATCCTAATTGTACTACAAGAGGAAACCTGCCCATGAACTCATATGCCAGTTCTTGCAACTTGTCACATGAGAAGGGTTAATCTCTGCTCATCCATACAACAAGCATATCACTCTAAAACACTGTTTCCCAAACTGTGGTTGGGACCCAAAAGTGGGTCACGAAGGCTCTGCAATTGGGTCACAGGCCAGCCCTCCCTAATGGCCGTCTCTACCACTGGAAACAGTATCTTCTATGTCATACCTTAGACTCAGTGGTCTCCAGTGTGGTGCCCAATACCTTTTCTGGTTCCTGTCAAGTGTTTTGAGGAAGTGGGTGGGGCCTGGTAGGCTTCTGATTGACTGTGCTGATCTTTTAAAAGGTTGCTTTGGCAGCAGCTGCCACCACAGTCACTGTGTTACTGAAGTTGAGCTGTGGCAATCATTTTGTGGCTGGCTCCACCTGCCGCAGCCATTTTGTGGCAGCCATTTTTTTTTGCTGCGCCCACCATGCCAAATGTGAGAATTCCAAATGTGCCGGCAGGCTTAAAAAGATTGGGGACCATTGCATTAGTTGTTTCTTTGTTTTTTCTTCACTGCGTATACACGTTGATCAAATAGAACATGTCCTGATGGTCACTAGAGTGAGTTTCTTAGAATCTTAGTGGGGATTAGAGGGAGTCATGGAGAAAGAGAGGGTGGTCAGAGGCTGGAATGTAACCCCCATGGGCAAAGGCTGTGCATGTCGGAATGCCACTTGCATTGGGGTTCATAGTGGGGCCCGCCGCACCCTTTGTGCAATGTTAGCTGGTTTCTCAAAAACATCTGGCTAGCATTTGTAGAAAACGGAACACTGAATGAGGTGGATGCCAAGGCCACAGTTTGTTTGGGGGCCCCAAAAGCCTTGAGCCAGCCTTGGATGGGTCACCATACCAAGTAAATTTGGACTGGTGGATCACCATACTGAAAACATTAGGAACCGCTGCTCTAAAGCTCTAACAACCCCAATCCTTGGTTGCTCTTGCCTAGGTTGGGTGATCCAATCTCAACTGTTTGGTTACAGATCTGGACTGACTCAAATCAAGGAAGCCACAGCCTTCAGTTTGCAAGACCTGAGCGAGGTTGGTAAACGATAGCATGTTTTGGAGGTCGTTAATTGATAGGGTGGCCGTAAGTCAGAAGTGACTTGGCGGCACATAACACAGAGACAAGGGAACCTGTGCTTTCTGAGAGCACACAGAGGGATTTGCTTCTCCATTAAACAGGGGAGCCTTTTGAGTCACTTCTTTTTTGCTTCTTCACAGACTGTAAAAACATTTGGCCATTATGGAAAAAAGCAAGCTAGAAGCACACATGACAGCACGTTCCATAAATAGCTTGAGCAACTTTTTTGTTTTGTTTTTTAGAGAAAGACACTTTCTTTGAGCTCTCCCTTGCTGTTCACATTTCATGAAGCAGTCCGAAGAGGACTTCTGGAAAATGGGGCTTGCTTATGAATCACGGCATGAAAACGTGTGGAAGCAAAAAGGATCTCATTTCAGACATTATGTGAAACCCCGGTCCCTAGTCCAGGGGTCAAGTAACTGTGGTTTGGTTATAAAACCAGGATTCAGCTCAGAGATGCTCACTCAAACCCTAGTTTGCCTCAAGAAATGGTGGTTTCAGTGTCTCTGCTCTGAAGCTGGGGTGCACAGTGCCCGGCACTATGTGTAGACAAAAGTGCCATCAAGTCTCAACCAAATTATGGCCACCCATAGGGAGGCCATGGCTCAGGTGTAAAGCACCTGCTTGGGGTGCCATCTCTGACATCTCCAGCTAAAGGGCCAGACAGTAGGTGATGGGGAAGACCTCTGCCTGAGACCCTGGAGAGCCGCTGCCTAAGTAGACAATACTGACTTTGATGGACCGATGGTCTGATTCAGTATAAGACAGCTTCATGAGTGCTCATCCCTGCTAGTGGCTTTCAAGGCAAGCAGAGGTGGTGTGCCATTGCCTTCCTCTGCAAGGTCTTCCTTGGTGGTCTCCCATCCAAGTACCCACTATGCTTAGCTTTCCAAGATCTGCTGAGATCAGATTATACCATGCCGCCTTCCCTCCCCTTCCTGCCACACAACACATACAAATCTTAATAAAGACCAACTGTGATTAACATGTCAAATTCAAAATGTGGTTTCAGATCCCGGTTGACGAACCCCCTCCCTAGCTGTAGTTAATAGAGTGGCTCACATTCTGGTAATCACACTAAGCACGGTTGGTTTAATCAAGTCATGGTTTCAAGAGATGGCTGAATTATACCTCTTTCCACCACTGTCCTGTTTTATGATGTTTCATTTCTAGTGAGCTAATCTCTGCTGCTGAGGATATGCAGACATTTCTTTTGGGAAAAAAATGAATCACATAGAACTTATGCCAACAAAAATTAATATTCTTTTGGTCAACCAGTCATCTGACATCTTCTTAGGACCAATCCAAATAGCTAGTATTTCAGTTCTGTGGGACAGAAGTACAGGCTACAAAGAAGAAAGAGAGGTATCAGGGCATGATGATGGAGTCCCTAGTCCAGGGGTCATTTCCTGCAGGAGTGCACAGGAGCGGAGCTCCAGCAGTAAAGAGCCCAGGGGGTGGGCACATGCAACAAGCCCCACCCCCTGCTCCCAGCAGCCCTCAGTCAGAGCAAGAAGCAGCCAGGTAAATTGCAGAGCTCCCCCCGGTCTCCCAGTCCAAAACAGTCCAGTGGGACCTTTAAGACCAAGTTTTATTCAGGTACAAGCTCTCCCTCCTCTGCGAGGACAGATCTGCACGCCCCTCCCCCCCAATAGCTAGCAATCCAAAACAGTCCAGTGGAGCCTGAGCGGTGGTTGTTGCCTTCTGACACACTTCTGGTGATGTCAGGGGGCGTGGCGTATGCAAATAAGTTATGCTAATGTGTCATGCTAATGAGCTCCTGCACCTCTTTTTCTACGAAACGCCCCCTTCCCTAGTCTGAAGAATCTCAGAGAAGAACAGCAAATACAGCATCTGTACTGGGGACTTCTCTGCCTTGGCTTTCAAACTGCAGTACCTTTTTGGGGAGCATTCACACAACACACCGCCCCCTCTAATGATTCACTTTCCAGGTTTTCCCTGTCCTCAAGACATTCTGTCACAAAACCTGGCATAGGATGATCTTTGTAGAAAAAAAACAAAGCACCTAAAGCAAGTTGTCTGGATGGGTGAGAAGGTGGTCTTTTCAAAGGCCGCACCCACATAAGTGCCAGCATGGTGTAGCGGTCAGAGTGTCAACCTAGGATCTGGGAGACGTGGGTTCGAATCCCCACTCAGCCATGGAAGCTTGATTGGTGACCCTGGCCCTGTCACTCACTCACAGAGTTGTTGTGAGGATAAAATGGAGAAGGGGGAAATGTTGTAAGACACTTTGGGTCCCCACTGGCGAGCAAAGTGCAGTATAAATGTAGTAAATAAATAAAAATAATTTTCCTTCCATGAGATCCTTGAGGCTGCTACTGGAGTGCATTTCGAGGGCTTTTTCAGTCAGTAATAGTTATTGGACCATTATTTCAAACTCTTTAATGAAAGATGGGAATTCAGAGAAACAAGATGACTATGGCAGTAGATTGTTATAACATGATTTCACATTGGTGCAATAGCAATTACTGGTTTTATTTTTATTTGTTTAGTGCAAAAGCAACTACTGACTTTAAAAAGCCTTCTGGTGACAGGGCAAAGAAAAAATGAAGGGGAAATGCCAGCCAAAGGAGGAAAGTGCACACAAAACTCCCCCCCATGGAAGCTTTATTGTCAGTGCAAACACTTCTGCATGTGCCAAGAACAGATGAAACGGAAATGGAGAATCCTTAACGTGTGGACAAAGCCAGAATGCATTAAAAACTTAAAACTGAAAATGGTGACATTGATACAGAACAGGATTTAAGATAACGGATTGAGAAGCCAAAATAAAAAAAAACAGCTACTGAATAATATTTTTGTTGGTCCCAATAAAGAGGCAGTTAAAGACTAAACACTATGGATCAACATCTTTGGCAAGCTGGATAAATTCAGGTTAAAAGCCAGTGCCCTGTCTTTTGAGTTCTTCCAAATGGTTCTCTCAAGGCATCAGAAATCCATCACACTTCCTGGCCTTTCTCTGTCCTTGGCACATGTGGAAGATATTAGATAACCTTTTCTCATGAGGTATCAGATGCAAGAAGATGAGAACGTGTTATTACCCAATACAATCAATGCCACTGGAAACAAACTTAAATGCACAGGTTGATCTAGAACAGAAGGGGAAGGAACACGTCTTCACACACAGGGCACAATTAGTCAGTGAAATTTGCTGCCATGAGATGTGGCAATGGCTATGGGCTTAGGGAAAATAGGTCTATGGACAGCCACGATACCTAAGTGGAACCTCCACATTCAGAGGCAGTTTGCAAGCCAGCCAGTCCAGAATCCTGATGGACATTTTGTCTGATCCCACAAGGCTATCAATACATTCTGTGAAATCCATCATATCTGCAGGTAAATCACAAGCGGGAATTAAGATTGCTGGGGAAAAGATCAACAACCTCAGATATGCAGACGATACCACTCTAATGGCAGAAAGCGAAGAGGACCTAAAGAGCCTCAGGGTCAAAGAGGAGAGGGCAAAAGTGGGCTTGAAGCTCAACATCAAAAAAACTAAGATCATGGCATCCGGCCTCATCACTCCTTGGCAAATAGAAGGGGAAGTCGTGGAAGTAGTGACAGACTTCACGTTCCTGGGATCCCAGATCACCGCAGACTGTGACAGCAGTCATGAAATTAAAAGACGCCTGCTCCTTGGGAGGAAAGCGATGGCGAACCTAAACAGCATGATAAAAAGTAGAGACATCACCCTGCCAACAAAAGTCCACATGGTCAAAGCAATGGTATTCCCAGTAGTCATGTATGGCTGCGAGAGTTGGACTATAAGGAGGGCCGAGTGCCGAAGAATAGATTCTTTTGAACTATGGTGCTGGAGAAGACTCTTGAGAGTCCCTTGGACTGCAAGAAGAACAAATCAGTCAATCCTAAAAGAAATCAACCCTGACTGTTCCCTGGAAGGCCAGATAATGAAACTGAAGCTCCAATACTTTGGCCACCAAATGAGAAGGGAGCACTCACTGGAGAAGACCCTGATGCTGGGAAAGATTGAAGGTCAAAGAAGACGGGGACGGCAAGGGATGAGATGGTTAGACAGTGTCATCGATGCAACGAACATGAAGTTGAGCCAACTTCAGAGGACAGCGGAAGACCGGAAGGCCTAGCGGGAGCTGGTCCATGGGGTCGCAAAGAGTCGGACTCGACTGTGCGACTGAACAACAACAAACCATTAGAACATAAGAACATAAGAAGAGCCCTGCTGGATCAGACCAATAGTCCATCTAGTACAGCATTCTGTCTCACACAGTCTCACACCAATTCCTCTGGATGGCCAACAACAAGGCAAAGAGGCCAAGGCCTTCCCCTGATGATGCCTCCTGGCTCTGGGATTCAGAGGCTTAGTGTCTATGAATGTGGAGGTTTCCATCAGCTAGTAGCCATTAATAGAGTTATCCTCCATGAATCTATCTAATCCCCTTTTAAAGTTTACTCCTGTACATTACGCAGGGATTGCTATAATTCCCTTTTCAATTTACAGCCATAAAGCTGAAATAAGCCCTATTCTCCACCTTAAGTAAGGTTATCACCTATCTGTCTACTATATTTTATCCCACACTTCCTCAAGAAAGCATATAAATGATTCTCTCCTCCTTCATGTTAGCCTTCCCACAACCCTGTAAGGTAGCGTAGGCTGAGAGTGACTAGCCCAAAGTCATCCAGCAAGGCTCATGGCAGAGTGGAGACTGGAACCCATATTTCACAGATCCTAGTCTCACATTTAGCCCCGACCTGGATGGCGCAAGCTAGCCCAATCTCATCAGGTTTCAGAAGCTAAGCAGGCTCGGTCCTCGTTAATATTTGGATGGGAGCAGTGTTCCCTCTAAGCTGAGTTAGTGTGAGCTAGCTTACAGTTTTTCAGCCTCCAGCTCACACATTTTTGTCTTAGCTCAGGAAGAATGGCTCCAGAGCAAACTAATATATGCAGTAGCCAAATCACTCGCTCACAACTTTAATGCCAGTAGCTCACAAAGTAGAATTTTTGTTCATGAGACTCCGTCATGACGCCTCTGAGGATACTCCAGGAGAGCGGGGGGGGGGTCACTGAGGGCTACCATGGGAGTGGAAAGAAGTTGCACTTCCATGCACACACACACACTTCT
Organism: Gekko japonicus; assembly: GCF_001447785.1. Lineage (NCBI taxonomy): Eukaryota > Metazoa > Chordata > Lepidosauria > Squamata > Gekkonidae > Gekko > Gekko japonicus. The sequence continues at coordinate 1,444,395 of NW_015166422.1, forward strand.
ATGCACTGATCTTTTCCAAAGTATCCAACCCCAGCTATTCAGGGGTAATCAAGTTCTATAGCAGAGCTGATGCTATACAGTAATACTTTACATTTATATTGCATTTTGGATAGTTCAATCAGTTACAAGGATCTTGGAGGGCTGTATGGTGGACCAGTTTTATCCTTCCTTTGTAGCAAATAGGAGGCTAAGAGGCCGTAGCTTACCCAAAGCTAACTCTGTAGCAAAAGTAAGATTCCATCAGGGACCTCCTGAGGTCATGACAGAGGGCAAGATATGAACCAGGGACTTCCTAACTCCCATGGTCACTGAGCTACCTTCCACATGAGCCATGAGAGCACTGAAGAGGGGAAACTATGCCACCACCACCCTAAAAAAATCCATCAAGAGATGATCACTGGCATTAAATTCTTTATGTTCCTGGAAGAGACATAAGATTATCCAGACTGATGTCGGAAAGTGGATTGCATGAAATGACATACAGAGAGAAGAGCAAGATCAAAATCTTGAACCACACCTGCTTTTTAAAGTGGTGCAACTGTGCTTTGCTGCCAACTTGTTTAACATACAGCAGAGCCTCCGGGGCTAGAAAGCTGGGAATGGTTTTCTCCTGGAAAGGGAGATGGTGCCAAAGGATTCCACAAAGAGAAGCAGAGCTCCGGGAAGTATTGTCAGAACATGAGCCCATAGCTTGGTGCTGAACCTAGAGCCTGAGGAATGTCATAGGAGGATTCAGCCTGTGCACGGAATGAAAAGGAGAGGTTGGATTGTGGCAAGCGTCCCAGGTTCAATCCCCAGCATCTCCAGTTAAAAGGACTGGGTTGGAGGTGATACAAAACACCTTGACCTGAGTCCTTGGAGAGCCAAGCCAGTGTGAGTAAACAATACTGATCTTGATAGACCAATGTACTGGCTCAGTATGACTTCATTAAGAGGAGAGGCTATAGCTCAAGGCAGAGCACCTGCTATGCATGCAGAAGGTCCCAGTTTCAATCTCTGGCATCTCCAGTTGAAAGGGTCATATAGTAGACCTTGGAGAACCACTGCAGATCAGCGTGGACAAGACGGACTTTGATACACTGACATTCTCACTCGGTAGAAAGCAGCGCAGGGTGTTCTCGGGGGCCGTGGCTCAGGAGTTAAGCATCTGCTTTGCATGCAGAAGGTCCTGGATTCAATCCCTGGCATCTCTAGTTGATATTACAAAAGACTTTTCCCTCCCCAAGACCTTGGAGAGCTGCTGCTAATCAGTGTAGACAAGACTGCGCTAGATGAATCAACTGTCTGACTAAGTATACGACAACTGGGTACATTCAACACAAGTCTTCTTGATGGCGCCAGCCAAGAGGCTTCAGATTTTCTCTACACACACTCCAAATCTGAGAATAAGGCCCAATTATTTATTATTGGCACAGTGATTCATGCCACCGATTCTCTCCGTTTGCATGACAAAGATGGGGAACGGTCGTTCTTTGTCCCAGACCCTGGACTCTTTTTGGCAAACCCGTGGGAACATTTACTTGCTCGCTTGCTTTGCTAGCAAAGATGGTTAAAGTTTCGGTTCACCGGAAAACTGAATTTCTTCTAAAAGATAAGTGCAAGTTTGTAACCTTAAATTTACCTACTTCACAGCAGTGGTAGCAAAAAAAAACCCAGAGCAAATTTCATTAAATCAGAGATGCAGCATGTTGTTATGGTGACCATTTTCAGCTTTAGGTCAATTTTAGCTATGTACATTTTCATCCACTGCAGTATGATGTGTTTCAGAGCACACGTGCATGTTTTCTTAGGTACAAAATGATGTGTGTCCCTTTTGGTTAACAAAACCCAGAATTCATTCATTTTAGGTAAATGGCTTATTCAGTACCTTTTATTAGCCTTCTTTGCTCATGACATTCTGGTCAAATTCCAGCAATTTAGCCATTTTTACCCCTGCCTTCTTCCAAGGAGCGAAGAGCATCCTGCCTTCTACACCACCACCACCACCCATTTTGTCCTCAGAACACCCCTGCGAGGTAGGTTAGGCTGATAGTGTGTGACTGATTCAAGAACACTCAGTGAGCATCTGTGACAGAGTGGAGATCTGAAGCTGGGTCTCCCAGATTATAGTCTAATTCTATAACCCCTGTCATCTTTCTTTACTGGGAACATTTAAAAATATATATAAGCCAGTAGTATAACAACTAAAACACAAAAGATTCCTCTCCCAGAATTTGGGGACCATTTTGGGTGGAATTCACTGCCAGAGGATATGGTGATGGCCATAGGGTTGCCATCCCCCCCCAGTGGGGCCAGGGGATCCCCCAATTTTGGGGGCTCCAATCCACTGCTGGCCAGCTGGGGGAGCCCCACCCCCAAACAGCAGCATCCCACGGGGACACTGCTGATGCAATGATGTCACCTGTAGTGATGTTATACTGGGACCGACACAAAGCAGCACTCTAGCATTCGAGGGGGGGGGAACTCCATGGTTACCAAATGCTAGAGCGTCACTGTGTGATGGCCCTAGCGCAATGACATCACTACTGGTGATGTAATTGCACTACGCATGCAAAGTGCACATGGCAGAAGACTCCTGGCGAGGAGCCAGGAGTCCCCCGCCAAACAAAAGGTGAGGCCTGGCAACCCTAGATGGCTACAAGCACAGACAGCTTTAAAGGGGGATTAGACAGATTTGTGGAGGAGAGGTCTATCAGTGGTCCTTTCCGCACTTGGATCTCATCCCTGGTTTTATCAGAGTTCAACCTGCGGCACAATACCTTGCATTTATCCCTGGTTATAACAGCATCCCCTTTATCCCGGGACAAGTGTGGGGCGAAACCAGGGTGACCTCAATGTAATGTGGAACCAAAAAATACCCCAAGATAAATACAGGGGTGAACTCGAGTGCAGTGTAGAATGTAAATTCGGGGACAGGGTTGAACCAGGATTTAAAGTTTAGTGCGGAATCACCCAGTGGCTACTAGTGACTAAAGGGAATCTCCACATTCACATGCGGAAAATCTCTGACTACCAGTGCCAGGCGGCAACACCAGAGGAAGGCCTTAGCTTCTATACTCTGTTCTTGGAATGGGTTGGCCACTGTGTGAGACAGGATGCTGTCCAGTAGGGCTCTTCTTATGTCCTTAGGGCTCTACTTATGGGTTTCAGGAAGTGAAGGAGCAGGAAGGGAGAGAAAGAAAGCAGCCCTGGCAAGCCAAAACTTTGTATGAAAAGACCTGGCCCCTGAACTCCAGAAGCCTGGTCTATCCCCATAGAAATAACAGACCTTTAAACTTGAAAGGGCACACACGATGTCAAACATGTGGGGGGGGGGGGGGGGTACTCTAACTAATAGATGGTAGACCTCGTCTCCAGTACTCAGAGACCAAGATTACCTCCCACTGAAAATAATGTCTCCTCAAAATGTAAAGGCACGTTATTTTCAGTGGGAGGTAGACCTGGTCTCAAGGGACCAGGTGTACCACCCATTATTTACAGCATTCCCCCTCCAAACTGTTTTGCAGCATATGTACCCTTCAAATTTTAGAAGTTTGCTATTTTCTGTGAGAGTAGTAGGGGCCTCTGCAATTTGGAAGCCGGGTCTTCCCACAGAAAATAACGGTCCTTCAATATTCAAAGGACACATGGGTCACCTAACACCCATTTGCCAGGAATGCTCCTTTTCCTCCCCCCCCCCCCCCCCCCCGCCAGTTGCCAGGCTTGACCTCATGACCTTCTCTTTTTAAAAAAAAATCCAGAACCTGAAAAAAAGAATCTGAAATGAAATCCAAAACTAGTAACAGCACTCCCCAAAATCTGGGATAACAAAAAGCATGTCTTCCTTCAAATACCAAAATGAAATTAATATATGAAGTGCACACCCCCTTCTTGTCCATGTTACCTAGCCATTCCTGACATGGTGCCCAATAGTGTACCCTCATATGATTCTTGGCATCCACAACCTTCTTCCTAAAAGCAAAGAGCAAATCCTGGCTTTCTTCCACCTCACAGGAGCAGGAAATGCTTCAGAAGAACTCGGAGGCATCACTTTTGGGTCTACAGGGGGCGCCCCCTTTAGGAAGAGCTGCCTCTATCCTAAGAGGACACTTGACTTAAAACATCCCAACAGGTTGTGATAGCCCTCCGTGGCAGCCATTTTGTGGTGGTGTCCCTCTGCTCCCTCTCAAACATCCCCAAGCAGCCACAGCACAACGCCACACTGTTCTAAGCATGACATCACACTGGCGCTTAGTGTACAAACCTAAACAGACCTTCTAAGCCCATGGACATCTATAGGATCAGAAAGGAGGAGAAGGTGGAGGAGATTGGATTTATACCCTGCTCTTCACTACCCGAAGAAGTCTCAGAGTGGCCTTTCCCTTCCCCTCCCCAAAACAGACACCCTGTGAGGTAGGTGGGGCTGAGAGAGCCCTTCAAGAACTGCTCTTGAGAGAACAGCTCTGAGAGAACTTGTGACTGACCCAAGGTCACACCAGCAGCTGCATATGGAGGCGTCTGAAATCAAACCCGGTTCTCCCAGACGAGAGTCCGCGCTCTTAACCACTACACCAAACTGGTGTATAAGTCAGCTTAGTTTTTCTCTGTCAATGTGGTCCTTTGCCATCCATCAAAGCGAGAACTATACATTTAATCAAGGAGTGCTAGCCCGGAAGATCACAAAGCCTTGCAGTTTGGAACTCGAAGAATCCCCTAGAATCTTAACAGCCCCGACAATTGACAGATTTGCAAGATTATTTTTCAGATAGTATCTGGTTGCTGTTACTACTACCACTGCCTGCAACATTCAATCCCTCCAGCCCCTGTTTCTTCTTCAGAAGCAGGAGTATCGCTTTGGCTTCCAGGCTGCTGGTCACAAGAGTTTCTGTGATGTATAATTGATCAGTCTCTGACAGAATCAGAGATTCTTTTTTGTGCCCCCATGAGTGTGAACTCTTGATTGTTCTGGGGTACTGGAGAGAAAGGGGAATCACACACACACCTGGAGAAAACAGTACCTCTTCAAGGCACTGCAGAACCCCTGCTGTAAGGCAGGATGGTCACTCTGGGCATCAAAACAACAGATGGAACCACAGGCAGCTCTCTCTCTCTCTCTCTCTCTCTCTCTCTCTCTCTCTCTCTCTCTCTCTCTCTCTGTGTGTGTGTGTGTGTTTGTGTGTCTGCGCCTGTC
>NW_015166422.1:1449597-1483676 GCF_001447785.1 Gekko japonicus
GGGGGGGGATACACATCTCCAGCATAATGAACTCGGGCCGTTCTTTGCCTTGCAGTTTGCAAAAGGAGTGGAAAGCTGCTGTTTGTTTCTTGGAAAGCAAATGCAAAAGCTGCAATCACACTAACGAAATAATCCACTTTCAATGCAGTTTCAACGCACTTTCCAACTGGATTTTACTGCGTGAACTGGCAAAATCTAGTTGGAACGTGCATTGAGAGTGGATTGAAAGTGGATTATTTAGTGTATGTGATCGTATGCCTCTAAAAACCGGAGAAAGGAACAAGAGTCCAGTAGCACCTTAAAGGCGAACAAAATTTGTAGCAGGGGACGAGTTTTCATGAGTCCCCGCTCACTTCTTCAGATACAGTCATGATTCACGAAAGCTCATCCCCTGCCACAAATTTTGTTCATATTTAAAGTGCTACTGGACCTTTCCTCTTTTCTACTGGTACAGACTAACACGGCTACCCATCCTGATCTAAAAACCGGAATGCTGCTTTTTTAAAAAAGATGGTTGTTATAGCAACCAAGGTTTCTATATTTAAAACCACTCTTTTTTTGCCAAGGACCAAAGTCCGTGCTATGGGGGGGGGTTTTTTAGCTTTCCTGCTTTTGTGCCCTGGCTAGGCCACCTGAAGGCCAGAAGCCTGGGACATGTCGTCATGCGATGCTGCTGGCAGGCAAATCGCAGCTGGTGGCCATGTTCCCCTGCCATGACACAAGTGATTCAGCTTCTTATGAAAGGAAGAATCACTTTGTTTTCTTTGGTCACCTCCTCCCCACAGGCTGCCACCACAGATTACTTCAGCTGGGCAGGACGGAGCCGCCACACCCACCCAAAGCAGATGGCTGCACAGAAAGGCCTGGCATCACCTTCGCCCGGCAGTTCATGCTCTTTTCAGTCAGCCTCGTGGGGCTGGCATGCTTTTCTGGGTCCACGTGCCGAAACAGATGGCCCAGGTCAGCGGTTGAGACCAAATCAGGGACCAGCTGATCCAACTGGAGGCTCAGTTTCCCACAGTGGCTGGCAGCCGGTTTGAGGATGGCACCAGGACCTTCGTCAGCCTGGAGTTTGCCTCAGCTGATTGTGCCTATCTGCAACTAGACCACTGAGTGAGGCATATGGGAAGAGGCCAGTTCCAGCACGTAGCCAGGAAAGATCTGTTGGGGAGACAGTTCCACAAAGGACTGTCGTTATCAAGCCTGGAAAAGGAAGAGGCATGATGCGGCTGTTAGAGGGCCAGGCTAGCGTCTGAGAGGCCCGAGTTCGAATCCTACTTGGCCAAACTTACTGGGTGACCTCAGGCCAGTCACTCTGTCTCAGCCTAACCTAACTCAGGTCCTGACCTGGATAGCCCAGGGTAGCCTGATCTTGTCAGATCTCAGAAGCTAAGCAGGGTCAGCCTTGGCTAATATTTGACTGGAAGACCACCAAGGACTACCAGGGTTGTGGCGTGGAGGCAGGCAATGGTAAACCACCTCTGAACGTCTCTTGCCTTGAAAAATCCTATGGAGTCATCATAAGTCGGCTACGACTTGGTGGCACTTTCCACCATCAACTTAACTCACAGGGTTGTTCTTGAAAGGGCACATTATAAGGAGAATTATAATGCTTTGGGTCACTGTTGGGAAGGAGGGGGAGGGGGGACAGAGAGAGATCCATCAAGTTGCAGACAATTTATGATGACCCCATAGGGTTTTCAATGCCAGAGACACTCAGAGGTGGTTTCCCATTGCCTGCCTCTGCGTAGCAACCCTCCACTTCCTTGGTGGTTGCCCATTCAAACACTCACCGGGGCTGACTCTAGTTAGCTTCCAAGATCTGACGAGATCAGGCTAGCCTGAACTACCCAGGTCAAAAGTAAATAAATGTTTCAAATGTATTGTAGAAGGAGCGTCTCAGCAGAATATTGATCTCTGCCTATTCTTTTCTGGTGGGTGGCTGGCCATGAGAAATAAGCTTCTGAGTCCCGTTCCGAAAGAGAACAGAAAGGCTAAACAGGAGGTTTCACGGCCCACCATGACCCCACCACTTGCCATCTTCCCCTGTCTTGTTGTGAGGCCAAAATGGATCTCTGCCTACTGTCTGGCTCTCTTTAGAGAAGGGGAAGGATCAAAACATCTCAATAAAGTCAGACATGGGGGTGTGCCCCCTAGGATTCCCCTTAGTATGTTTCAATAGAGGTGCTGGGTGCAAGGCTTCACATCACCACTTTTGTGGTCCCGCTGGGGAGGGGCGGTGGCTCAGTGGAAGAGCCTCTGTTTTGCACGCAGAAGGTCCCAGGTTCCATCCCCGGCATCTCCATTTAAAGGATCTGGCAGTAGATGATGGGAAAAACCTCTGCCTGAGACTCTGGAGCGCCGCTGCCAGTCAGAATACAGAACACTGACTCTGATGGACTGATAGTCTGATTCAGTATAAGCAGGGGTCATTTCATTAAAAAAGAGTTGCAGCTCATTAGCATAACTTATTTGCATATGACACCCCCCCTGACATCACCGGAAGTGTGTCAGAAGGCAACACCCACCGCTCAGGCTCCACTGGACTGTTTTGGATTGCTAGCTATTGGGGGGGGGGGGGGATGACCAGATCTGTCCTCGCAGAGGAGGGAGAGCTTGTGCCTGAATAAAACTTGGTCTTAAAAGTGCCACTGGACTGTTTTGGACCGGGGGGGGGGGGGCTCTGCAATTTACCTGGCTACTTCTTGCTCTGACTGAGGGCTGCTGGGAGCAGGGGGTGGGGCTTGTTGCATGTGCCCGCCCCCTGGGCTCTTTACTGCTGTACACTCCTGCAGGAAATAACCCCTGAGTATAAGGCAGTTTCATGTGTTCACATGGTGGGAAAATAATTCTCTCTCAAGCCAGATTGGCAGTGAGCTGGGTGTTTTTTGGCTCATCCCCTGCAGTGAGTGGTTTAGTTCTTCTGCCTCTCAATCAGTTTGCTTTCTACTGTGAATTTCTGCCACTGGAGCACTCCAGCCTAGCCGGTCTGCACAAGGACTGTCCCATCTTTGTAGGGAGCAGCATTTCTCCCTCGCCTTTGTCCCTAGGAGTCTAGTTCTCCCATGCATATAAACTAGTAACAAATGGATAATGAATAGCTCCATGTATAAAGTAAAAAGCACAAATACTGAGTGCCAGTCTCTTTGGTCCCATGGATACTAGTGGGATTAAGAAATGACTCGAGGCACAGCTTTTTGGTTTAAATGAGTCAGAGATGAGGCCGGCCAGCACCTCCTGACAAACCAAAACAAGCAAAGTGAAACACCACCCAAGTGTGTGAGAGTACAAGGATCATGCCCTGACGTGGATGGCTCAGGCTAGCCTGATCTCGTCAGATCGCAGAAGCTAAGCAGGAGTCGACCTTGGTTAGTACTTGGATGGGAGACCGCCAAGGAAGTCCAGGGTTGCTATGCAGAGGCAGGCAATGGCAAACCACCTCTGAATGTCTCTCGCCTTAAAAACCCTATGGAGTCGCCATAAATCGGCTGTGGCTTGACAGCGCTTTCCACTGCCGTATTGATCATATTTATTTCTCACTAAGTGAACTAGAAGTTCTACTTAGACTATTTTTATTTATTTATTTACATTATTCATAGTCACCCTTTCTCACTTGGACTCAAGGCGGGTTACACAGAGTAAGTCAATACGATCAACGGGATGGGGGAATTCAATAAACCATGCAATAGGATTCGGGTTGTAGAACCAACCAGAAGTCTAAAAACAGAACTGAAACAAGGCAGAAGTGTTAACATGACACATTCAACGATGCAAAATTACCCAACAGGCTCCAGCCCACAGCAAACTATGCACAGTAATACAGACCACGGTCCCCCATCATTTATCCAAGTAACTTTGTGAAGCCTTTTGTAACACTGCTACCTTATTGCCTGGGTAGAAAAGCCTTCTTGAATCATTCAGTCTTGTGCTGTTTGTGGAAAGCCAGGAGAGCGGGATCCCTCCCGAGGTTCTGAGGCAGGCCGTTCCACAAAGTGGGGTCCACATCAGAGCAGGCACCGGTACGGGCACCTGCAGAAGACCCGGCTCAGACAAGTGAAGCTGTTGGGGCAGAGCACAGGGGAAGAGAGATGTTCTCACAGATATGCGGGTCCAAGGCTATGAAGTGCGCTTTCTCTGTTATAAGTCTATCTTTGTCATTGGGACTCAAGGCAGATTACACAGAGTGGGTGGAACATCCAACAGAAAATGCAATGGGATCTGACTTGTAGAAATCAGGAACAAACCAGAGGTGAAGTAAAGTGTTAATAGCAACACGACACATTAAATAAATTCAAAACAGAAGAGGAGCCATGACTCAGCAGTGGAGCACACACGTTGCCTGAGTAAGGCCTCTGGTTCAATCCCTGGCTTTCTCTGGTTCAGTCTTTCTCTGCCTGAGACACTGGGCTGGATCCAGTGGATTCAACTCCTGGTGGAAGGAAGGAACCAGTTCTGCAGGCCAGCTTCAGGAGGGTAGCCATGTTGGTCTGCGTTAGAAGTCCAGTAGCACCTTGGAGACCAAAAAGATTTTGGCTGTATGAGCTTTAGAGCAGGGGTGTCAAATATAAGGCCCGGGGGGCAGAGCCCGCCCATCCAGGGCTCTTATGGGGCCCGCAAGCAACTGGTGCAAATGAGGGAACAGGAGACTGCTGGGGGGGGTGAGTGGGCAGAGCTACTGCAACTGTGGCTTCAGCATGGCGGAACAACCTCATCTTCAGCAGTCAAGCATCATAGGAGCATCTGCCCAGCACTGCGCCACTGGCTCTCCAGTCCACCCATGTGGGGTTTCCTCACAGGATTATGACTTGTGCTGGAGAGTGAAAGAGGAGAGTGCAAAAGTGGGCTTGAAGCTCAACATCAAATAAACTAAGATCATGGCATCTGGCCCCATCACTCCTTGGCATATAGAACAGGAAGTCGTGGAAGTAGTGACAGACTTCACATTCCTGGGATCCCAGATCACTGCAGACTGTGGCAGCAGCCATGAAATTAAAAGACGCCTGCTCCTTGGGAGGAAAGCGATGGTGAACCTAAACAGCATGATAAAAAGTAGAGACATCACCCTGCCAACAAAAGTTCGCTTGGTCAAAGCAATGGTATTCCCAGTAGTCATGTATGGCTGCGAGAGTTGGACTATAAGGAAGGCCGAGCGCCGAAGAATAGATTCTTTTGAACTATGGTGCTGGAGAAGACTCTTGAGAGTCCCTTGGACTGCAAGGAGATCAAATCAGTCAATCCTAAAAGAAATCAACCCTGACTGTTCCCTGGAAGGCCAGATAATGAAACTGAAGCTCCAATACTTTGGCCACCAAATGAGAAGGGAGCACTCACTGGAGAAGACCCTGATGCTGGGAAAGACTGAAGGTCAAAGAAGACGGGGACGGCAAAGGATGAGATGGTTAGACAGTGTCATAGATGCAACGAACCTGAAGTTGAGCCAACTTCAGAGGACGGCAGAAGACAGGAGGGCCTAGCGTGATCTGGTCCATGGGGTCACGAAGAGTCGGACTCGACTGTGTGACTGAACAACAACCCCCTGCCCCCGCCCAGCCCATGGGGTATTGCAGTGAGGATATACCAACCTGGAGCTTACGAGCTTCTGTCCTTTATAAAGTTTATAGAGTTTTATGGCACACATGGCCTGGCCTGACAAAGTAACATTTATGTCAGATCCGGCCCTCGTTAACAAATGAGTTCAACATCTCTGCTTTAGAGAGTCAAAGCTGCCTTCATCAAAGACTAGAGGAATTTTGGTCATTCCTAGAGGAGGGAAAACTTCATCTGAAGCAAGACACTCAGAAGAGTATCTGACAGCGGGGAAAATCATCACTGCTACCTGAACAAGACCCAGAGGATCCAACCACCTGGACAGCTTCTACCAGTCCTGACAGACAAAAGTGATAGATCAGTGATCTGACTCAATTTAAAGCAGAGTTATATCATCAGAGAAGTAAAAAAAATTTTTTTGAATGATATTTATTAAAATTTGAAATAAACCACATACAACATAAACATGGATTCATTTTAACAGAGGTTTCATATCTGCTATGGACAAGATCACCTGTACTCGTATTTTCAAGCCTATCTGTTAATTTAAACATTCTTCTCAAGCCATCTATAAAATTTTACCCAAATATTATCAAAAACATCTTCTTCCTTCCCCTGAAGCTTCATTATCAATTTATCCAGTTTAGCTATTTCTGTAATTTTAACTATACATTCCTTTCTAGACTGTTCTTTCTAGTCTTCCTGTTTCCAATATTTTGCGAACAGCATCCTAGCTGCCGTAAGTAAATGAATAATCAGGTGTGCATCTGCCTTCTTAAGATTGTCACAAGGTAACAAGAAACACTGCAATTGTGCAAGCAATAATAATGATTTTTAAAGTAGATATCATAAGTGAATACAAAAGTACAAAATTACAATATTACAATGATATTTATTTTAGTAACAGATGGTGAACAGATGGACGAAATTCTCCGGAGTTGGTGTTCCGTTCCTAATGTATGTCAGACCATAGTGCAAATTGCGGGCTGATCAGCACTACAAATGCATTGGAAAAACGGTGAATCCATTTGGAATGTCTGTGACTCTGTGAGGACACATCTTTATGAATGTTGATGTTGGAAGAAATATATACGAAACGGAACACCAACTCCGGAGAATTTCGTCCATCTGTTCACTATCTGTTACTAAAAGAAATATCATTGTAATATTGTAATTTTGTACTTTTGTATTCACTTATGATATCTACTTTAAAAATCATTATTATTGCTTACACAATTGCAGTATTTCTTGTTACCTTGGATTTATTCATACCCTTACCTGTTTTACGTATTTTCTTAAGATTGTCAGGCATAATATTTAACAAAAATATCTCAGGATGTAATGAAATTGAGAACTTAGTTATCTGGACAATAATACCATGAATTTCTTTCCAAAATCTTTGCGTTATATTACAAGACCACCAAGCATGGAAGTAAGTCCCCTTTTCTGTTTTGCACTTCCAGCATTTGTCTGAAAGGTTAAGATAACAGAGGGCTAATATCGCTGGAGTTAAATGCCAGAGGTGAAACATTTTTAAAAGGTTTTTTTTCATAGAAATTGCTTTCATCCTTGTCATGTTTTGCCACATTTCCCCCCATTTATCCCACTTGATATTATGGCCAACATTTCTAGCCTAGGATATCATTGCCGATTTTACTTCTTCATCCTGCATTTTTTTTCCAATAGAAAGTTATAGAATTTTCAAATAAGTTTGTCCCCTGCCCCTATCAGTATCTTATCAAGTTCTGCATACTCATAATTAATGCCTGTTTGTCCTTCGCCCACCTAGAAACAAGCTGATTCCTCTCCCAGCATGACATTGATATTCCTTGGGACTCTAGCAAATTCTGTGTTTTTAAATTTCCATTTGTATCTAAAATATCTCTATATGTAACATATCTTAATGACGTCATCAAGTTTGGGTTGGAGATAGCTTCGAGGGGGGCCACCCATGCTGGGATTCTAATATAAAATAATTTGTTGATCTCCATCCAAATTTTTAGCAGGGCTTTCCTCAATAAATGGTGACTAAAGTGTGTAGACATACTCTGTTTGGGGTTCCACAGAAAGGCATGCCAACCTGCGCCTAGGTCTTGACCCTCCAATTTTAAAATTCTTAAGTCTTTTAATTGTATCCAATCACGTATCCATATCATAGACGCTGCCTGATAGTACAGATGCCAATCAGATAGTGCTAAAACTCCCCTTTCTGTTTTTTTCTTGAAGGAGTTTAAGTTTAATTCATGATTTCTTCTTTTGCCATATAAAATCCCTTACCATTTTTTCTAATTTACGTATAAAGTTCAAATTACTCAAAATGGGAATATTTTGGAACAAGAAGAGTACCCTTGGCAAAACATTCATTTTTACAACTGCCACCTTTCCCATCAAAGCTAGTTGTAGTTGTCCCCAGTTATTCAGATCTTTCTTAATTTGCACCAACAATTTAACGTAGTTATCTTCGTACAAGGAACGTAACCGATTTGTCATATGAATACCTAGATATTTGACCTTTTTTGGAGTGTCAAATCCAGGGTTTTTTTGTAGCTCTAAAGTTTGTTGCCTAGTACAATTTTTTGTCATAAGCTGAGTTTTGATTACATTGACCCTGAAGCCTGCCAGTGGGCCGAATTCCTTTAGCAGTTCTAATAACCTATCCGCAGAGTCCAATGGATCAGTTAGTATTATCGTGAAGTCATCCACATATGCCTGAATTTTATATTCTTCTCCTTTAATTCTAATTCCCGTTAAATGCTGGTCATTTCTTATGTACTCCAGCAATACTTCTATGGTAAATATAAAGAGTAGGGGAGATAAAGGACATCCTTAGCGTGTGCCTTTAAAAATATTTACTTCAGTTGTCACGTCTCCATTTATCAGTATTCTCGCATTCTGTTTGGTGTAGATTGCTTCTATAGTATTATTGAAAGCTTCTCTGCATTGGGATATCTTTAGATATTCAATCATAAAGTCCCAATTAATGTTATTGAACTAAAAATTAACAAGGGATATTGGAGAGCAGTGTGATGTGGTGGACAGCATGGCAGGCTAGGACCCTGGGCGACAGGCCCGTAGCTAACGCGGGGCCCATGGGGCCTGGCCCCTCCCATTTCTTCTGGGCCACCTCCCTCCCAGGCTATCCCTGAAGTGCCTCAACTCACCACCTGCGCGCCACTTTGCACTCTGACTGAGAAACACCCCCACTTAAATCTTCTTCGGACTGCAAAGACCCGGGGTGGAAGACAGCCACATTTTTTTAACTGGGGGGGGGGATAATTTATGCAGGATGTCAAAAGCGGGAGGGGGGAGAGAAGCGGCCTTCTGCTGAGCCGGGGGTGCCACGGCGTGAAATTGACCAGCACGCTGAAACTGACTCAAAACCGCCCCCCCATGGCCCCCTCCCCAAAAAGTCCCTAGCTGCGGGGCTGCTGGGCGACCGAGGTTCAAATCCCCATTCCTACCATGGAAGTTTACTGGGTGACCTTGGGCATGTCACAAACTCTCACCCTGGCCTACCTTACAGGATTGTTGTTGTGAGAGAACAAAGGAGGGAAGAAAAATGTTCCAAGCCCGCTTTTGAGTCCCAACTGGGGAGAAAAAGTGGGATATACATAAAAAATGCACACAGGTCAATGCAAATGCAGCAGTGAGATTGACTAAAAGGAAAGGAGAGATCCATCTGGAAATGAGGCATCATCTCTAGCAAGGTGACCATGAAGAGTATGACGCGGTCTCTGCAAGCCAGGAGGAGAAGAAGCCCCCTCTCCCACTTAAAATGTTCAATGCTTGGCTGGAGAAAGCACTTAGGAAACACTCCGCACCGTCTCCAGGGATAAAGGCTAGACTCGATCTGATGGCTTCGACCACTGCCCCATGAGGCGTTCTTTCGGCAAAGCTCTCTCGTCATGCACTTTAAAACCACAGGCTGCAGAAATGCGCATATCAAAGGCCCATCCCCACCAAACTAACTGATCCATCATGCTTAAGATACCGGAGCAGATTGATTTGACACTGCTTTGTCCCAGCTGTGAACCTGATCTACGCAGGCAGCCATACAAGGGGGTAAAAACCTGAGTCGCCTGGATGGAAGGTGAGGAAGAGGGTGCTGGAAAAGACAGCCCACCCATTCCAAGCCTTTGCCAGGTTTGGGATTCCATTGCTCCTGGGCAGCCTATGTTGCCAGTGTGTTGCTGATACTAATGGATCCCTGGCACAACCAGCGGGTATCCTCTGCTCTCTCAGTAGAGAAAAGACACTCAAAAGAGAAGCCCTAACATCAAGGAACTGATAGCATAGCAACAGCGTTGAAGTTCATAGCAACACAGGTAATGCCCACCAATCACAGCAGCAAGATGACAACACTCCCCATGCTAGCCATTTATGGAAGTAGCCAACCAATGCGTGCCAACACACCTTCATGAGGTCATCGCACCCCGCCCCACCGACAGAGAGATGGTGTGGCATAAGGGTTAGGAAGGTAGACTAGGATCGAAGCGGTCCAGGTTCAAAGCCCCACTTGGGCCAGGGAGTTCACCGGGTGGCCTTTCCCTCAGCCTAGCCTACCTCACAGGGTTGTGAGGGCAAAATGAAGGGAGGGAAGCCATGAGCTCCTGGGGAAAAGGGTGGGATTAAAAAGCAGAATAGATAGGATGGACAGAACAGGGAAGACACAAAATCAATACGACACCCTTCTGCTATATGACAGAGTGGTATTTCTCTGAGCTGCTTTGGTATAGGGTCTTAGCTGCCATCCTGAAATGGTCTGGAACAGCGTCAGGATTGCACCTTTAAATCTCCCACCCCCTAATGAGGAGGAAAATGAGCATTCCCCTCTTCACTGCACTCCTTGGCGCCCTTTTAAAATGTGGCACCCTAGATAAAGCTGAGCTTATCCAGCTCCTGGTTGAGCTCCTATCTAAAGCCACAAAAGAAAACACTCTCACTAGGACAGAAGAGGCACGGTCAGGCCCGCTGCAGGTTTATCATTGATTAAAACAAAGCTTTCTTGATGCAGCTGTACTTGTAACCAATGGCTCCCTCTAAGCTGTGGAGTCTTGTGAGCAAAAATCCTATTTGGTGAGCTACTGGCATTAAACTTGTGAGCAAGCAATTTGACTACTGCATGAATTAGTTTGCTCTGGAGCCCTCCTTCCTGAGCGAAGACAAAAAGCTAGAGGCTAAAAAACTGAGCTAGCTCACACTAACTCAGCTTAGAGGGAGCACTGCTTGTAACACTGATTGCTTCCTAGAGGGAAGAACCAAGGCAATTCGCACAGAGGATACGTAAGTGACCTGTCCTGGATAGCCCGATCTCATCGGATCTCAGAAGCTAAGCAGGATCAGCCCTGGTCAGTATTTGGATGGGAGGCCACTGAGGAATCCCAGGGTCACTACGCAGAGGCAGGCGATGGCAAACCACCTCTGAATGTCTCTTGAAAACTCTAGAGGATTGCCGTAAGTCGACTGTGACGTCATAGCACTTTACACACACACAGGAGATCATTTTATTTATTTTTTTAAAATCTTATTTCATTTATACCCCATCTTTCTCCCCAATAGGGACCCAAAGTGGCTAACATAATTCTCTCTTCCATTTTATCCTCACAACAACCCTGCGAGGTAGGTTAGGCTGAGTGTGCATGACTGGCCCAAGGTCACTCAGCATGCTTCCATGGCAAAGTGTGGGTTTAAGCCTGGATTTTCCAGACCCTGATCTGATACTCTACCACTACACCACACTGGCTCGTTGTAATCCTGGGAGAACTCCAGCTGCCCACCTTGAGGCTGGTAACCCTAGATTCACTAATCTTGATTCACTAATCTTGCTGCCAGCAAAAAATAAACATGAGGATATTGTTGGCCCAAATGCCTCATTTGCAACAAGCGAATTTGGGGAAGCTGTTGGGGGGAATATGTGAACCCTGGCTCTGCTGATCAGATTTTGCTAGGTCTGCTGTTCAACTCTGAGAGAAGTTTGGACCTCTGCCTTGGCCGGTAACACCAGAATCATCAATAGGGTCTGTGCACATCCTGGGCTCAATCGTGCCAAACTGATAAAGGTCAGCCATTGTAGTTATTTTGGTGTGAGACCTTTTAGGGAATGTATTCTTGTCTTCTCGCACAATAATACGGAAAAGGGGACAGAAATAGGTGACTGAAAAGATCCGGTGGGGTGAAACATCTTCCTTACAAGAAAAGGCTTAAGGGGACTTTTAGGTTTGTGAAAAAGTAGACTCAGGGGTTCAGGAGAGAGGCACAATAAAGGATTAAAAATTATGCCCCGTGCAGAGAAAGTGGACGGAATGTTTTCTCCCTTGGCCCAATTACTAGACCCTGGGGACAGCCACTGAAAGTAATCGGGAGCAGATTCAGGGAAAAAAAAGAAAAAAGAAAATGACACGGGGCACAATCACTGCCATGGGATGTTACGCAGTACCTCAGCCAAAAAGTACAGCCAAGCTGACCAGAAGTGGGCTAAACTTTTGTGTTCAGTCTTCAGTAACTCCACAGTTTTGGCAAGCCTCAACTGCAATGAGGGCCATTGCCCTGGGGTGTCTCATTCCCTGATCTACTTGTCCCCTTTTTTTATAAGTTGCATTATATACCCTGATGGCACCAGGATCATTTTGATCTACAAGGGCACTGAAAGGGGAAATTGAAATTAGCATGAAATTGACACTTGGAAAAAAAATCCTTGTTTTCCCCCTGGTATCTTGGTGGCTGTTCAGTTTCTTTGCCGAATGGAAATATTAAATAAAGGGCCTCCCTCATGGATCACTGCCTTGACGTGGTGAGGGGGCTTGCGCGGTTCGATGAGGCTGTGGGCTATGCCATAGAGAGCCACCCAGGATGGACAGGCCACAGCAGAGAACTCAGACCAAGTGTGATCCACTGGAGAAGGAAATGGCAACCCACTCCAGTATCTTTGCCAAGAAAATCCCATGGACAGTAACAAAAAGCTAAAAGATATGACGCCAGAAGATGAGCCCCTCAGGTCGGAAGGTATCCAATATGCTACTGAGGAAGAGCAGAGGGCAAGTACAAGTAACCCCAGAAAGAGTGAAGCGGCTGGGCCAAAGCCGAAAGGACGCTCAGTTGTGGATGTGTCTGATGGTGAAAGGAAAGTCCGATGCTGCAAAGAACAATACTGCTTAGGAACCTGGAATGTAAGATCTAAGAATCAAGGTAAGCTTGATGTGGTCAAAAATGAGATGGCAAGACAGCATCGATATCTTAGAAATCAGTGAACTAAAGTGGACAGGAATGGGCGAATTTAACTCAGAAGACCATTATATCTACTACTGTGGCCAGGAATCTCATAGAAAAAATGGTGTGGCCTTTATAGTCAACAAGAGAGTGCGAAAGGCAGTACTGGGATACAATCTCAAAAATGACAGAATGATTTCAGTCCGATTCCAAGGAAAACCATTCAACATCTCAGTAATCCAAGTCTATGCCCCAACCACTGATGCAGAAGAGGCTGAAGTGGACCGGTTCTATGAAGACCTACAACACCTCCTAGAACTAACACCAAAAAATGATGTCCTCATCATCATAGGGGACTGGAATGCTAAAGTAGGAAGTCAAAAGGTAACCGGAATAACAGACAAGTTTGGCCTTGGAAAGCAAAATGAAGCAGGGCAAAGGTTAACAGAGTTTTGTCAAGAGAACACACTGGTCATAGCGAACACCCTTTTCCAACAACCTAAGAGGCGACTCTACACATGGACATCACCAGATGGGCAACACCGAAATCAGATTGACTATATAATTTGCAGTCAAAGATGGAGAAGCTCTATCCAGTCAGTAAAAACAAGACCTGGAGCTGACTGTGGTTCAGATCATGAGCTACTCATTGCAAAATTCAGACTTAAACTGAAGAAAATTGGGAAAACCACGAGGCCATTCAGGTTTGACCTAGATCGCATCCCTGATGAATATACAGTAGAGGTGAAGAATAGATTCAAGGGTCTGGATTTGATAGATAGAGTGCCTGAAGAACTATGGACAGAGGTTCGTGACATCGTACAGGAGGCAGCAATCACCACCATACCAAAGAAAAAGAAATGCAAGAAAGCAAAATGGCTTTCTGATGAGGCTTTACAAATAGCAGAGGAAAGAAGGAAAGCGAAAGGCAAAGGCGAAAAGGAAAGATTTACCCAACTGAACGCAGATTTCCAGAGAACAGCAAGGAGAGATAAGGAGGCCTTCCTGAATGAACAGTGCAAAGTAATAGAAGAAAACAATAGAATGGGAAGGACTAGAGATCTCTTCAAGAAAATTGGAGAAATCAAGGGAGCGTTCCATGCAAAGCTCAAAGTCTTAAAAGATGATGCTGTTAAAGTGCTGCACTCAATTTGCCAGAAAATTTGGAAAATGCAACAGTGGCCACAGGATCGGAAAAGATCAGTTTACATTCCAATCCCAAGGAAGGGCAATGCCAAGGAATGTTCAAACTATCACACAATTGCACTAATTTCACACGCTAGCAAGGTCATGCTCAAGATCCTACAAGCTAGGCTTCAGCAGTACGTGGATAGAGAACTGCCACAAGTACAAGCTGAGTTTCGAAGATTTAGAGGAACTAGAGATCAAATTGCTAACATTTGCTGGATTATGGAGAAAGCAAAAGAGTACCAGAAAAACATCTACTTCTGCTTCATTGACTATATGCTTTCGAATTATGGTGCTGG
This sequence comes from Gekko japonicus, assembly GCF_001447785.1. Lineage (NCBI taxonomy): Eukaryota > Metazoa > Chordata > Lepidosauria > Squamata > Gekkonidae > Gekko > Gekko japonicus. The sequence goes on from NW_015166422.1 coordinate 1,463,838, forward strand.
AGAAGACTCTTGAGAATCCCTAAGACTGCAAGGAGATCAAATCAGTCAATCCTAAAAGAAATCAACCCTGACTGTTCCCTGGAAGGCCAGATAATGAAACTGAAGCTCAAATACTTTGGCCACCAAATGAGAAGGGAGCACTCATTGGAGAAGACCGTGATGCTGGGTCAAAGAAGAAGGGGACGGCAAAGGATTAGATGGTTAGACAGTGTTATCGAGGCAACGAACATGAAATTAAGCAAACTCCGGAGTGCAACAGAAATACAGGGGGGCCTGGCGTGATGTGGTCCATGGGGTTGCAAAGAGTCAGACTCGACTATGCGACTGAACGACGACAACAACAACAAAGGGCTGATTTTTTAAAAAACATCTTGGTGGCAACTTCAGCACATTTTTATTTCTATGAAAGATAAGACCCTTACGCCCCATACTGGCCTAGTAAAAGTACACTTCTTGTTAGAGGGCAGGGATCCCCAACATGTTTCTTGTGGGAGCCATGATTCTCCCTGACACGATTCTCCCAAGTAGGGGGTCCTGCCAGCAGGGCTTCTGATTGGTCACTCGAGATCTCATTGGCTGTACAGATTAAAATAAAGTTGTTTTGGCAGCAGCTGCCTCCCCAGTATTGGTTCTATTCTCTCTCTTGCTCCTCTTTCCCAGTGTGGTTTTTTTTTTTTTAAATTACACCTCTTGTCCCCTGTGTCACTCCCCACTCCTCTTTCCCAGTGTGGGTTTGTTTTTTTTAATTACACCTCTTGTCCCCTATGTCACTCCCCACGGCAGCCATTTTGTGGCTGTACCCACGCCCCTGTGTCAGAATTTCAAAGGTACCAACAAGCTCAGAAACAGTGGAGACCACTGTCTTAGGGCAAAGACAAGTACATGGCAAAGAAGTCCACTGAGGGATATCTGACTGTCATAATAGCCAAATGGATCCTCCAAGTTAAGAGGAAGTATACCAGTGAATGCCAGTTGCTGAGGGTGCCACCCCACCCCCCATCACGAAATCAACTGAACTTGGTTGGCCACTGTGAGAAACAGGATGCTGGGCTAAAAGGGACCGCTGGTCTGATCCAGCAGGGCGTCTGTTCTGATAATCCAATCTACCCTTTGGAATTCGTTAGCCCCAATTTGCCCACCCTCCAAAAAAAGGTACAAACCAGGTAAAGGGCTTTTATAATGTGCCTGGATCACATCACTTAATCGTGATCTGAGGTCACATTCACAGCACTGCTTGCCCCCAAAGGAGAGATCACCGCCAGGCTCCACTTCCCACACATGCCAGAGCAGATATAATAACGGCAAAATGCATTACTGCATCCCCATAAAGCAAAATTCTCCTTAGTCAGCCTGAATACTTAGAAGCCCCTTTGCACATAAAATGCTCCATGAAAGCAGATATTTGTCGTGCTCAATCCACCCCCACTCTTTAACCTCTAGGGCAATGTTGCCCTAATAAACAGAATGCTCCAGTATTAAATATGCGCTACAACACCGCCTTATACAGCAGCTATGTGATTAATTAAAATTTACAAGAGCCAACCGCGCACTCCTAAACATGCTTCTTGGCGTCAGCACCCATAGCTCTTTGCCAATAACCTCTTAAAATGAATGACAACCTCAAAGCTGACCTTTGGGAGCTGTGAAGAGCCTCTCTTAAGCTGCTCCATAACCCAGGAAAAGAAAGGGAAGAGAGATGGATTTGAATGAGAATGGAAACCCATCCGATCCACTAATAGATGGGGGCTTTTTGATAGCTCAAGGGAAACCCAGTTCATAAATTGCACACAAGTGGTGCACGGCTACAAACACTAGGAATGCAGAGAATGGTGTATAAATGTTTTCAGTCAATGCATAAGAAAATATTAATATGGAAGAAACAGCACTTAAGAGATACTCTCTTTTTTTTTTACCGTCCATCACAGCCAACTTACAGCGACCCTGAAGCATTTTCAAGGCAAGAGATGAACAGAGGTGGTCTGCCACTGTGACCCTGGACTTCCTTGGCAGTGTCACATCCAAATACTAACCCAGGCTGACCCTGCTAGCTGAGGCTGTTCAGGGCTATCCAGCTCAGGACAAGAGATCTTTACTGTATGCAATATGTAATTCTCATGACTGATTTCACCAAAGCTCAAAAGTAAGCCGCTCTAGTTAGGTTCAGGATGGACAGAGAGTGATTAAGATTCACTGCCAGAGGATGTAGTAATGGCCACAGAAATAAACAGTTTACAAAGGGGATTAGATAGATTAATGGAGGATAAATCTATCAATGGCTACTAGCCATGGTCACAGAGGGGAACCTCCACATTCAGAGGCACTGAGCCTCTGAATCCCAGAGTCAGGAGGCAACATCAGGGAAGGCCTCAGCCTCTATGCCCTGTTCTTGACTCTCCAGAGGAATTGGTTTGCCACTGTGTGACAGGATGCTGGACTAGATGGACTAATAGTCTGATCCAGCAGGGCTCTTCTTATATTCAGTTAACATTTCTTTCTCCAGCTCACAGTCACAATGTTTGATTGAACTGACTCCTCTCACATTATAATTCATATTCATTTCTTGTCATCACCAAGGAAAGATTTAAACTTTGAGACTTATTTGTTTACTTCATTTATCCTCCACCTTTTCCCCCCAGTAATGGTCCAAATAACCCAATTTAGCCTGATCACATCAGGGTTGGCCATAGTTAGTACTTCGATGGGAGACCACCAATGAAGTTGCTACGCAGAGGCAGGCAATGGCAAACCACTTCTGCTCACCCCTTTCCTGGAATGCTCCATGGAATAGGACCCCATGAGTTGGTTACGACTTAACTGCACCTTATTTTTTCTCCCTGATGGGGACCCAAACTGATTTATAGCATTCTCCTTGCCTCCATTTATCCTCACAACAACCTTTTCAGGTAGTTTAGGCTGAGTGTGTGTGACTGGCCCAAGGTCACCTAGTGAGCTTCCATGGCAGATTCAGAACCTGGCTGTCATGGGTCAGCCAGGGCTCAGCGATAGTGAGGATTCCTCAGGAGAAAATGAGCCCCATGTAGCCAGCCTTGAGTTAACAGAAGTTGACCAGCAGGAAAATGAGCTGTAGGCTTGTCAGGACTCACAGCCAACAGCTGGTGCAGAGCCACCACCCTCTAGTCCTGATTCAACAGGTAAAACTCAGTTGGCCATTCCCAGCCCACCAGTACCACACACACCCTTAGAGCGCCACAGACAGAGGCTGAGAACAGAGCTACAGATAAGACGGCAAAGTGCATGCCTCCTGGTCCAACGCCAGCTGCTTGCTGATAACAAAGATGAGTAGTTGCAGGACTGCTTCTGAGCAGCTGGCTGAAAGCATGACCCTTAAGCATGGGGCTATAAAAACCAGTGACTGTTAGGCCTGGATGGAACAAGGTGTCATGGGCTAGTCTGCTTTAACTGAAGAGCACTCAGCTAATGCTGATAGCAGCACCTCTGAGACTCAGCCAGCTGATGCTCCTAATGACCCTGGGACAGCGGAGGCAGGTCCTAGTGCCCCAGTTGATGAGGGCAGCAGGCACTCCAGCCCCATGAGCACTGGCAATACAGAAGAGACAACCCAGAAAGGTGGCACCTCAACAACCTGAGATTGTGGGGAAACTTCACAGGCTGCCTCGCCTCCTCTGTCCCCAAAGCCAGGGGAACACAGGAGGAGGTGGGCGTGCTTGGAGCTTCTTGAGAGGAGGCGGAGTGCACATCTTGCTGCCTGGTGACTGCCAGACCAAAAGGAACACCTGGAGTTAATGGACAGCACTCTCGTAAGCAACGAGACCCAGCTGTGAGCTGCCGATAAAGGGTGGGGTTTCAGAGGGGGAAGGCATGGGAGCCCCTCGTCATTTTCCTGGGGATGCGCAACCACACCATCCAGACTTGTTTCTGCCTGCTATTCCTGAACCTTTGGCTTTGGCCCCGGACCTGCTTGACAATGCCTCTCGGACCTGCTTGAATTCTGTTTCTTGGACCCTCGGCTGGCTTCCCTTGTGTATGACTCTTGGACTGAAGTCTTGACTTACGCTTCTGGTTAGTGCTTCTGTCTCGTCCCCTTGGTCTTGGCTGAGTCTGCTCTGACCCAGGACACAAGTACAATAGATGCTAAGCCACTGAATCTGCCTTGCCTGACTTCTGGAACCTGATACTTGGAGCCTACAAGCCAGTATCCTGGCTCTCCTAGATTCTAGCTTGACATGCTAACCGCTAGACCATACTGCCTCCCCAATTCATAGCTCTGCTACAACAGATGCAAGACTTCCTCACTGCAACAAGCCCCCCCCCCCATGTCACTTTGCTCACACTTGCAGTTTGTTGCTGGTTACCATACGCCAGTAAACATGAAGAATCCCTGACATCCTATTTGTGCATGAAGCTGAAGAGAACCTTCTGAAAGAATTCCTGTTTTAACATCTCCTACAAAGGCTATCAAACCAGATCTACAGATGGATGCTCCCTGCATGTTTCAAAGTTCAGGACTGGGAGATCTGGTTGATCAACTGGCTTCGGGGAGGCATGGAGATGGGACAAGCATCTAGCACATTCAAAAGTCAGTCCCTTCTTACCCCACAACACCTTCGGTTGTGCCCAGAAGAAGGGCAGCAGTGAACACGTATTCAAAATCTGGACAGCGTTGTGGAGCAGCTCCCGAATGCCACCTGTCTTCTCCTGTCCTCTGCTGGCATCACTGCTCCAATTTATCATTCTGTTTCTATTAAAAGGGCATTGTGTCAGAAGCACCACTGAAGTGCCGTTGTAATTCTTCTTGATTGACAGTTCAGGTTTAACGAGCGTGGTTGCCGGGGAGGGCCACGGGCAAGAAGGAAGCCCTAAATAGACCTGTCACAGAGAGGCTGAAGAGACACGCCGGAGTTCTAACACTTACAATCCATTTTTTAAAAAATCTATTTCCAATTAGACATGTTTACCAGAGCCTACAATCTATAAACGATGCTTGCTTCATTTCTATTAATCAATTAGAGCGGTCATTCAGAATTTATGACTGGATTTCTCTGTATGGCATCGATATGCCATAGCCTTCCCAGAAGATCGGTTGCCAGCTGTAGTTTGAGCTTTGTTTGCAGAGGAGAGGAGAAGTCGTGGTTGGTGAGCCTCAGGTTGGTGGTAAGGGTGGAAAGGGCTGAGGTCCCAAATTGGCAAGATCAGGAGGCTGCCGAGCCCTAGAGGCTCGGGGGGGGGGGGACAAGGGATCCACCATTATGATGCCCCATCCCCTCCTTCCCTTATTGTGTATCCATACGTATGTTGGAACATAGGTCCTCCTCTCCTCTGGAAGCCCCTGCATTGTCACAGGGAAATCTGGGATGATTTCCCACTTCCTGTTGGGAGGACTGCTGGGATAGGTAGTGAAGTAAAGCTCTTTCATGCAAGCATTATGGAGATGGGAAATCACAATGTCTTGGATGATGTCCCTTTTCCTTTTAAAAAAATATTTTATTTATTTAATTTTGTATTATACAGCCACAGACATTTTATATCTTTACAGTCATATGATCAGCTCTTAGATAAAAAAGATAAGATCCAAAACTTAGATGCAAAGAATATTAACTTAACATGGTGGGAATCGGCGCAATTGATGTCTATTTATAACAAAGATAAAGTAACGGGATTTTTCAAGGAAAATAATGAATTAGATAAGATATGGCTGTCAACAAGTGACAAGTGACAAACTAATAGAAAAACTATACAGGTTTTTACTAGAAAGTTATATGGAAGATGAGACGGTTAAACCTTCTATGTTAGCATGGATGAGGGACATGGGATATACAACAGAATTTGATGACTGGGACAAAATATGGAAGGTAATGAAATATCTAGGATCAACAGCTTATAAAGAAAATATATATAAAATGTTCCATCGATGGTATTTTGCGCCGGATAGAATTGCAAAATGTGCTCCAAAAATATCAAAGAACTGTTGGAAATGTAAGAACAAAGTAGGAACGTTTATGCATATGTGGTGGAAATGTGGCAATACGCAAACATTTTGGAAAATGGTGCAGCAAATGATATTTGAAATAATGAATGTGAATCTAAAGTTGGTACTGGAAATATACTTGTTAAATATTATCCCAGATAATTTTGATCAAAATGATAAATATCTACTAACATATATTTTAACATCATCAAGAATTATGGTAGCAAAATATTGGAAAACGGAAAAACTACCCTCTAGAATAGAAATAGCAAAAAAATTGCTGGATGTAGCTGAACTAGATAAACGACCAATGCTATTACGTGGAAAAGAAGAAATAATATTTCAAAACAAATGGTTAAGAATGTATAAATGGTGGGAAAAACTTACTATGTATAAGACCTCCAAAAAGACGACGTCCCTTTTCCTGATGAAAAGGAAGGTCAGGCAAGTCAGGAGGAAACTACCCTTACATGAGAGAGGCTTATTCTGCTGTATCCCCAGAGATATCTCCAGTGGAGAAACAGAAGACACCCCAGAAACCGCTTTGACATTGTACCTCAGTCTCCTAGTTCCTGGTCCAGAGAGGCACTGGAAGGAGTGAAGCAGCAACATTTGGTTCCTTTTAGCTCCACTTCACCAGCTCCAAAGAAGGGAGGGGGGAGGGAGAGCATGTTGGTGTTTCACGTATCATATGGGTGCATTTAGTGCATTCAGTTCCTCACCCCCCCCAAAAAAAAATACTACCCCATATGTCACAAAACTACCCAGTCATTCCAGCTACTGCGAATGGGGAGGCTCTCTCTTTCCAAGGCCCAAGCTGTCTTGCCAACAAGGGACGAGAAATCCCAGCTCTTAAATTTCAAAGCAGAGTCTTTGCAAAACTGCCCAGCAGCAGGCTTGTCAAAATGAACCCGGAGGGTGGGCTGCTATTCTTTCCCGTCCCCTTCTGGGTGAGTGGCACATCCATTCTAAACCTGCATTCACACCACTGCAAGTAGGAACCTGCGTCTTTTCTTCCTCGTTCCCCACAATAGGGCCTGAGGGGCCGGTTCACTAGTGCAGGGAGTGGAAGAGGAGGATGGCTTTTGAATGGGAGAAAGGGGCTCTTTCCTTAAGCAGGGAGAGAGAGACAGAATATATGCCCCAGGGGTCTTCAACACACACTTTGCATAGACTGACTGGAGCTATTCACCAAGTCAACACAACAACTTCTTGGCCCAGACAGCAAGAAAGACTCTATACCCGGTTTGCTCTTGGGGGGGACCCCAAATTTGAACTGGAATAGATTTTTTATTTGCTTTTATTTTTCACACTGTGAAAAGGTGCACTTATCTTACATTGCTCTTCCATCTAAGTTCTAAACCCCACTCCTCAGATTTTAATGCCAGAGACATTTGTCAGTGCCGTCAGAACAAGTTGTTAGGAAGCTGGGATTGTATCCTTGGAGTCAGGGTAATATAGTGGTTAGAGGCCCAGGTTGAAATCCCCTCTCTGCCAGACAGCTCACCAGGTGACCTTGGGCCAGTCGGCCACTCCCTTTCAGTGCAGAAATTCAACAGATGCAAATGTCACACGATCCTTGAGCTTATCCTTGTTGATTTGTTACCTGTACGGACACTGGAGCCCAACCGGGGTGGGGTGGGGAATGGTAATCTTGCCCACAGAGCTTGCTTAAGAGTGCTTCATTTTTTTAAAAAAAATGTTGTTTGTTTTGCCATCATGTCACAGCTGACTAAAGGCAGCCCCATAGGGTTTTCAAGGCAAGAGACGTTCAGAGGCAGTTTGCCATTGCCTGCCTCTGCATAGCAACCCTAGGCTTCCTTGGTGATCTCACACCCAAATACTAGCCAGGGCCAACCCTGCTTAGCTTCCCAGATCTGAGAAGACCGGACTAGCTGCTACAGCTGCAGGTGACAGTGTATATGCACGGGAAGGGAGTGTCTCTATGAACAAAGCCCACACAAATGCTTTTTGTTTATTTACTTCATTTATACCCTACATTTCTCCTCAGTAGGGACCCAAGGTGGCTTCCAACATTCTCTGCTTCTTCATTTTATCCTCACAACGACCATGTGAGGTAGGTGTGGCTGAGAATGTGTGACTGGCCCAAGGTCATCCAGCAAGCTTCCATTGCAGAGTGGGGATTTGTGCTCGGGTCCCCCAGATCATAGCCCGACACTCTTAACTGCTGCATCACATTGGCATTGTGAGCAATCCAAGGCACATTTGCATTCATCATCACAGCACCCCCCCTCCTCCCCACCCCAGTATTTCCCAGTTCACCTGGAGCACTCAACAGTGGAACTGAAAGAACTTAGAACACCAATGTGGGAGGGGCTGCCTGCTTTGTCGGGCAGGCCACAGAATGGGATATGCAGAAGAAATCCACAATCAGCACCTTGGCCAGCGCACTGTGGGACCCAGAGACTAGGCTGGAAGTGCAATCCTAAACAGAAATACACCCTCACTCCATTGAAGTCAATGGGTTTAGAAAACTGCAATTCTGCTTAGTGTTGCAAAGTAGGGCGGCAATCTTTTGCATGCGCACCTGGGAGTAAGCTCATTCACATCAGAGGAACTTGCTTCCGAGTAGACAAGGACAAAGCTGAGCAGCCGGTCAACCAGCTTGATCTTGTTCAGGGAAAATGTTAATCTGGAGTGTTGATCCAGAAGGTCTGGCACCTACTGAGGAGTTTAGTACGCATGCGGTAAGCCCTGCATCCCTGGAGGAAATCTGTTCTCTGTTAAAGAGAGATGTGGGGATTCTTTCTGCTATCCTTGCTTTGGGTGTGGAATGGTATGGTATAGTCAGATCTCAGAAGCAAAACTGGGTTGCTACTTGGATGGGGGACCATGAAGGAAGACTTTGCAGAGGAAGACAATGGCCAACCACCTCTGCTTAATCTCTTTCCTTAAAACCCCTACGGGGTCGCCATAAGTCATCTGAGACTTGAAGGCGCTTTACACACATCCTTGCTTTATCGCATCCATCTGTTTGCTGTTCATTTTTGCTCCCACCCACCCGCAACTAATGCCTACTCCACATGAACACAAGTGAAGCTGCCTTTTATTAAATGAGACCGCTGGCCCATCAAGTTCAGTATTGTCTACTCAGAACAGCTGCAGCTTTCCGGGATCTCAGGCAGAGGTCTTTCGCATCATCTCTGACCTGATCCTTTTAATTGGAGATGCCGGGGATTGAACCTGAGAGCCAGTGTGGTGTAATGGTTAAGAAGTTAAGGCGGACTCTAATCTGGAAAAATGGGTTTGATTTCCCACTCCTCTTCCATATGAAGCCTACTGGGTGACCCTGGGCCAGTCACAGTCCTTTCAGAACTCTCTCAACCCCACCTACCTCACTGGTGCCTGTTGTGGGGAGAGGAAGGGAAAGGAGATTGTATGCCACTCAGAGACTCCTTAGAGTAGAGAAAAGCAGAGTACAAAAAAACCTCTTTTCCATGCAAAACCGAGGCTCTCCCAACTGAGCTATAGTCTCTCTCCACCAGTCAAGCAGACATCTGGGGGATCACACTTCCCAGAGCGCACCAAGGTGCCATGGTGTCCAAAACGTCAGAAGAGAGAAGTAAAGGGAGATTCTCCCACCTGCCTACTGGCTGGCTGGTCACCTAGCCCCTACAGAAAGACCCAGTTCCAGGGATTTTCTAGGCCCAAGAGGGTACACCACTTTCTGCTTCCACCTGCAGGAGCAAGCTGGGCCACAGTGGAGCTCGGAGCACCACAGAGGCTCATGTTCAGACCCAGCCAATCTGCATGGGTCCAGAAGGGGATGGTGCGCATAGGCCATGGCCACCATCTCCTTCCCACATGGCTGGCAGCCAGGAGTAAGCTGAGCCCCAGTGCCTCATCAGCACGTCCCTCATTGTGATGGCCTCAAGCAGCTACGTGGGTGGCTTACGTGGACAGCCAGCCTTGGGCCACGAGCACTGGCCTGTAGCACGTGATGCAGGAGGGTTGGAGGGGCAAGGAAGGAATTTCCCGGCAACCTAGGAACAAACGGCATCTCTGCAGTCACTGCTTTCCCCATTCATCTTCCAAACCCATGGAACAGATGGGACGTCTGCAATTTGTTCTTTTCGTTTGTTTTTAAAATGCTCATTTCAAAACAAAGGCAGAGCCTTATTAAAGAGGTTTGTGACATCCTCTGCTGCCTCTGGGACTAGCCTGCTGGTGAAGGTGGGAATCCTCAGAGGGTGGGCAAGGAAACCTCCTTGGGAGCAGGAGGATGGAGGCATCGCTCTCCTTTGAGGTTCTCTCCCCATCCCATAGGTGGAAATCTCTAGCTAAGGGGTTGCCCTGGTGACTGCCTCCCAAGATGGTCCAGAGAGAGGGCATCCCCTGTCCTCAGCATCCCAGGACTCCACTAGGTCTGTATGGATTCAGACCCTGGGCTATGAGAATGACATTTCCCCATAGAAATGAACTGTTATATGGGGGGGGGAGCAGGGAGGAACCCAGTGGGGTGGAAAGACCTCCGTCCTTCTTCTAGAGCAGCGGTACACAGTCCATGTCTTGCAGGGAGCCACTTACACAATTACCATCAACCAAAAGAGCCACATTTGCTTCCATCCATCCCTGACATGAGGCCTGCATACCTCACAAAGCTCAAAGCTCACCCGTTCCCTCCAAGGTAAGAACCACCTGCCAACCACAAGCCCAAGCAGGCAAAGGCCTTGCCCACTTTCCTAAAACATGGGACAGGTGCGGTGCCACACCAGGTAACAGTGCTCAGAAGAGTCACCAGCAGCTATTTAACAGCTATTTAACCAGCAGCTATGTGTCTATCAATGTTCAGCCATTGAGAATCAAGACTGCCTCCATTAGCACAGCCCTTTCTGTTCATTTGCATCATCCCATTTGGGGTTTTCTTTCTTGGTCATACTAGAATGACAGAACACTGGCTACGAAGCTTGGGCGTGCATGCATCCAAATATTTATAGCCCACCCTTTCAACCAAATAGGTTCTCAAGGCCATTTCCAACTGTATAAAAATCGTGCAGTAAAAGCAATGCATCAAAAGGAAAAAACTGACTATGCAGCAAACAATACAAAGTGTCGCAACATACCAGAGAGCCATATGTTGTAGTGATTACACTGCCAGTAGGATCTGGGAGACCTAGGTTCGAATCCCCGCCCTTGCTTTCTGGGTGACCTTGGGCCAGTCACACATTGTCAGCCTAGCCTACCTCACAGGGTTGCTGCACAAATACAATGGAGGAGAGGAGAAAGATGGATCCCCCTTGGGGGAAAACGAGGGTATAAATGACATCCACAAGTAAATGACATAAGTCCCATACCGATACCCATAAGACTGTAGAGGGGAGGGAATAGTCTTCACCCTGCCCACTCAGGAGCATCAAGTAAAGACATCCTTTGGGACGACATTCCACAGCCTTGGTGCCACCACCTAAAAGGTCTTGCTTTATGCCGCCACCACCAAACATTCAATAGACACAGCATTCTGGGAAGATGACCCAAGTGTGTGTGTGTGTGTGTGTGTGAACTGATAATACCTCTAAATACTACTCTCGCAAAGATTATATAAGTCCAAGTTCCAATTCATTACAAACCTCTTCCAATACTTCCCCCCCTCTCCTGAAGGTGTAGTTATATAACATTTAAGTCTTGCCCTTCCCCCCCCCACACGCACACACAAAAAACAAATCTGCTGGCAATTCATTGTTCAGAGAATTAAGCTCTTGCTCCCCCCTAAAACTGAAAACACAAGAAAAGCTCAGTGACAGGAGGATGAAGGAAGTCTCTGCTTTTCACCATCCTCCCAGCCACCCACACGCGATCTTAATTCATCAGCAGACAAAGCCCGTCCTTTGTCTTGGCGGCTCCATCTCTGCCATTCATTTCGGGTGAGACATAGCAGCACCCAGTAATCAGATGCTGGAAGTGGAAGTGGGGGGAACGGAGAAAAGAAGATTCAATCCACCACCACCCCAAAATCATCCTGTTGCTTTAACAAAAAGTCAAGGGCAAAGGCAGAGAGAGAACCCTGTTGGATCTGCCCAAATGTCAATATAGACCAGCATCCTATCTTGCATGGTTAGGGTTGCCAGCTCTGTGTTGGGAAATACCTGGAGATTTTGGGGGTGAAACTTGAAGTCAGGGCCGTCTCGCCCGCTAGGCAAACTAGGTGCTCGCCTAGGGTGCACCGGCCCTCAGGGGCACCAAACTGCACCCCGCCCCCCCGCCAAAAGCCCCCCGCCGCCCTAACAAGGCGATCGCCGCCGCCATGGGAAGGGGCCGGGGAGGGGAGCAGGGCCAGGCTGCTGCCAAAACCCCTGAATGATGGCTTCCCTACTGGGCCCTGCCGCAGGAGGAGGTGGCGGCTGGTGAGTGAGCAGAGGCGGGAAGCGCTGGGGGGTTGCGCCCTTCACCGACGCAGCAGCTGAACCCCCCCTCCTGGCGAGAGAGAAAAGAAAAGCTGCAAGGATTGAGGGTCTCTGCCCGCCCCTCTCACTCGCACTCTCTCTCTCTCTCTCGCCGCCAGCAGGAGAAGCAGGAGGACGCCCGCAGCTCGCCCGCCCTCTCCCCTCCCCCCGCAGGAGGAGGCAGAGGTGGCATGGCGGCGGCCAGCGGGGACTCGCCACCACCAGCAGGAGAAGCAGGAGGATGCCTGGCCAGGGTGCAGGAGGCGGTGCCGCAGCTCGCCCGCCCTCAAGGGGGAGGAGGCGGAGGAGGCAGAGGTGGCATGGCGGCGGCCAGCGGGGACTCGCCACCACCAGCAGGAGAAGCAGGAGGATGCCTGGCCAGGGTGCAGGAGGCGGTGCCGCAGCTCGCCCGCCCTCAAGGGGGAAGAGGCGGAGGAGGCAGAGGCGGCATGGCGGCGGCCAATGGGGACTCGCCACCAACAGCGGGAGAAGCAGCAGGATGCCCGGCCAGGCCGCAGCTCACCTGTCCTCCCCCCTGGGGGGGAGGAGGAGGCGGCAGCAAAAGGGTCTCCAGGCCCCATCGGGCGGTTGGCACCTGCGCCTTGCCTAGGGTGCAGGATCACCTCAAGCCAGCCCTGCCTGAAGTGGGCAGAGTTTGGGGAAGGGGAGGATCCTCAGTGGGTTATAATGCCATTGAGTCCACCCTACAAAGCAGCCATTCCCTCCAAACCTTGAGCACTTGAAGATCAACTGTAATAAGCAGGAGATCTCCAGGTGCCACCTGGAAGTTGGAAGCCATACACATGGTGGCCAAATAGATGAGCCAAAAATGACCACAAGCAGGGCAGCAGCCCTCCCCACCTGAGCACATGACACTGCCGTATCCTGTGTCCGTCCACCAAGGTCAATATTGTGTACTTTGACTGACAGCAGCTCTCCAAAAGAGGCCTTTCCTGTGCCTCTCCAGGGTCTCTGGCAGAGGTAATTCACATCTGCTACCAGTTCCTTTTAACTGGAGAAGCCAGGCATTGAACCCAGTACCTTCTGCATGCCAAGCAGAGGCTCTACCACACAGCACCATCCCTAACCTCATCCTCTGCTGTTGCCCCGCCTCTAGCAAACGGTATATTTCACGGTTTTCTTTTTTTTCTCTCTCCCCGATGGGGAATTTTTTATTGCATTTTTATTAAAACTATAAACTATAACAGAAATAAAGAAGGGGACTACATTTAAGGGGGATAAAGAAAAGATACCCACTACTGACTAAAAACCCAAGAAAGATCTTGTAATCATCTTAAATACACATCTAGTCTTAATCATATTAATCTCATTACAAACTGAGTCACACAGTCTGTTAACTTTTCCCACATCTTAAATTTAACTGATATCAGGAAATACCCCAAAGCATCTCAATTCAAAATTTTTCAAAGGCCAATTCAGAGTCCTTCAGCCTTTACTTCTTCTTGTTCAGTCTCTTCCACAACTTATAAGGACTTTTAGGGGCTGCTGCCACTTTGAGAGTCCTCTCCGGAAGAACCCGAGTCCAGCTCGCCACTGGACTTGCTGTCCCCTTCTTTTTCTTCCTCCTCTGGCCCTCCCAGCTGGACTCTTAAAAATTCTCTCACTTTCAGAACAGAGCCAATCTTTTCTTTTTTATCCTTAATTTTAAAGGTGATGCCTTCTGGAATTAACCATCTATATCCAATTGAATTTGAATAAAAAGAACAAGATCTTTATATTTCTTTCTCCGCTGTCTTATTTCAAATGGAATATCCTTCAGTACTCTGATGACACTCTCTCCAGCTCTCAGGGGTGCTCCAGATACTGCTTTCAGGATTGCATCCCTTACATGCCTCTTTGAGAATCTTACGACAATTTCCCCAGGCAGATTATTTTTCTTTATGTATCCTGAATATGATCTGTAGGCCACATCCATTTCGCTTAGCAAAAATTCCACCTTCATCTTTGTCACTGGGGCCAGTATTTCACTCATCACTTCCTTCAGATTCTCTCCCTTAGTCTCTGGCATGTCCTGAAAGCGAAGGATCATATTAGCCTTTTCCATTTGTAATTGTAGCAACTGCTCTTCTGTAGAAACTTGCTTCTTTTCCAGTTTTTGTACTTTCTTCTTCACCTTTTGGGTAGTGGCATCCACTTCTTTCACCTTCTCATTCGTTTGATTCATCATTTTCAGGGTCTCGCTGATATGATTTTGTAGAGTGGTAATACACTGGGTCATTGATGTCATCTGCTCTTTAAGATTATTCATTTGGTCCAGCAGGTGGCGCATGGAGTTTTCTTTCCCGCCATGTTTTTCTCTTTGTTTACTTTCGCAAACTTTTTGAAAGTCTCTGAATATGCTCCTTAACGCTCACACTCGCCTTGGTAAGTACTCCTTAGCAGTTTTAACCTTTTATGCTTCTGCTCCCCCCCTCAATCGCTCTAAAGTCTATGCGTTTGGGAGGCGTCCCTCCCCCGCTCGCCTTATCTTCTGTTCCGTGGGGTGGGGGTGGGGAGCTTCTTTTCTTTTTAATCAATGCTTAACGACTCACATTCATAATCGGTCCACAGACCTTGTTTACACTCCATTTCACGCTCAGTCTCCTGCACTTGCCCCGGTCAGCGTCACTTAGTCCATTCGGTCTCTCAGCACGAAGAACCATCAGAGCGGAGAGGTGCCTCAATTCTCCGGCATTACGCCGTCGAAGAGGCAACCTCTCAAAAGCTCCACGGCCAGGGTCCCTTCAGCCGGGTCCCTGGGGGAGTAGTGAGCCTGCACACACTCCTCCTTCGGCTGGAGCGCAGCTTCACCCCCGGGAGGCCCGGGAGGTGAGTCTGCTAGTGTGCCGCCATCAACCGGAAGTCCCATGGTTTTCATCAGATCAATCAGCTGCCTCTCTAGATTTGACAACCAGTGTAGCACAGTGTCAAGATGAGGGTTTGGAAGTCCCAGGTTTGAATCCCCACTCATGCCAAGGATGGGTGACCTTGGGACAGTTGCTGTATCTCAGACTAACCTTCCTGACAGGATTGCTGGGAGGACCAAATGGGTGTGGGAAAGAAGTCCACATATTTTGAGTTTCTAGGAAGAAGGAGAAGGGATACAAATGTATAGATAGATTATTATTTCTTGGTATCTTCCCCAGATCTAGGATATCTTTTGGGGGTGGGTTGACTAAAAAGGGGGGGGGGGTTGCACACCCCATCAAGTTACAGCTGACTTATTGGGTATTCAAGGCAAGAGAAGTTCAGATGTGGTTTGCCTGTCTCTGCATCATGATGACCCTGGTATTCCTTGGCGGTCTCTCATCCAAATCCTAGCCAGGGTGGATCCTGCTTAGCTTCTGATATCTGACAAAATCAATCTATCCAGGTCAGGTCACTTATGTATCAGGCTAGCCTGAGCTATCCAGCTCAGGGGGTAAAAGGTATACCATATTCTAAATGTGGTCGTCATACTATAGGTAACTTCACAGGGATCCATCTCACAGTATTTCCAATTCCATTCCTAATTCTTAATACTGAACTTGCCTGTTTTGCCGCTGCCCAGCACTGACTTGACATTTTCAGAGGGCTTTCCACTATGACCACAAGACCTATTTCTGAGTGGTTACACAACCAATTTAGGTCTGATGTGAAGATGGGAATTTAGGGTTTCATTTTATTGTCCTCCCACTTTGCACTTTTATTGAATGTCCTCTACCATTCTGTCACCCAGCTTGGAAAGGTCCTTTTTAGGAGCTCTTCACAGTTTGCTTGGGATTTTTCTCTTCTGAATAATTCAGTGCCAACTGCCTCTTGGTTTCCTTACTACTGTCCTGCTATAGACCAATTCATAATGGTAGGAACTGTGGCTGAGAGTTTTAACTAACTAGCAAATCAATCAATTCTAAGACTGTCCAATTAGAATTTCCTTCCCAAATAACCTCTGGGGTGGTCTTCTACTTTTCTGCATTTGGGTACCTTTATTTATTTACGTTATTTATATCCCACCTTTCTTCCCAATGGAGACCCAGAATGCTTTACATCTTTCTCCTCTCCTCCATTTTATCCTTACAACAACCCTCCGAGGTAGGGAAGGCTGAGTGTGTGCCTGGCTCAATGTCACCCAGCAAGCTTCCACGGCAGAGTGGGGACTCAGACTTGGGCCTCCCAGGATCCAAGTCTAACCACGATACCATCTAATTCACTGTGCAGTTGAGAGGATTTCCTCTGCTTCTGTTCATCTACTTGACCCCATCAGTCACTCTGCCCTAGATTCCATTCCCTCCTGAATCGCAGCTGCACTAGGAGACTTTCTGAAATTAATTCCAGAGGCCCTGACCTGGATAGCCCAGGCAAGCCCAATCTCGTCAGATCTTGGGAGCAAAGTAGGGTCGACTCTGGCAGGTACTTGGATGGGAGACCTCCTTGAAACACCAGAGGTGGGAACAGGCTTTATTCAGCCACCTCCCTGAATATCTTCCAGACCCCCGGTAGGGGTCAATCACTAGAGGTCAACATGACTTCCAGGTACTCACACACACGGACATATGAAAAACAAAAAACCCAATAAAATAAAATACATTCCAGAATTGGAGCATACACAGTTCAATGCAGCTTTCAGTTTGCTCACCCTACTGGTATCCTTTTCCCCTTCATCTGCATTATTATGTATAATACATACTGATTTTAAAAAGGGCAAAAAGTAATTTTATGCGATTGCACATATGATGGCAGATTTTTCTGATGAATACTACCAATCTACACATGTGCTCCTGCACATTTATAAGCAATACTACAAGAATATTTATTTTAATAAATGTTTGTCACCCAACAATCCTGTACCAAAATTTTGCTCTCCAAGCAGCTAGCCTTTGTCAAGTGATTGGGCAATGACATTCATTTTAAGTGCTTTATCAAAGTGTGCATGAGCAACGTTTAGAGCAGGGGTCCCCAAAGTGGTGCCCACTGGTGCCACAGCGCCTACGAACACCTTCCCTGCTGCCCGCCAAGTGTTTTTAGAAAGTAGGCAGGGCCGGGTAGGGCTTTTGCCCAGCAAAGCCTCTGATTGGCCATTGGAGATTTGATTGGCCATGTAGATTTTTTAAAAAAATTTGCTTTGGCAGCAGCTGCCACCACTGCACAAGAATCCTCATCTTGTGCCTGAAGGTAAGCTGCAGTAGCCATTTTGTGGCTGGCTCCACCTCTCGTAGCAGCTGTTTTGTGGCTTTGCCCACCATGCTGTGTCAGAATTCTAAAGGTGCCCACAGGCTTAAAAAGTAGGGGAACCCTCAAGAGGAGAGAAAAATACCCAGAGAATAGAAAAAAAAAAAAGCTATATCAGACTGCCTAAGCACAGTGCTGGGTAGTAAATGGGGCAAAATACCAGGACTCAAATGTGATTGTGGAGCAGCCCGCTAAACTATTTTCCATCTGTCACAGGAATGTGAGCATTGTGATTTCCAGGGAGATGTGATGGAGCTCTTTGAAGTCTCCCCAGCTGCGACTGAGTGGACTGAAAAATTAGTTATTAGTATTTAGGGGGATTACCCAACCAGTCTGCTTACCCGTTGTATCATCTTGGTTCTGTATTTTATATTATTATATGCTTCCTGTGTGTAACTCTGCCATATGATAAATATATAAATGCCTGAAAATAAATTTAAAAAAACTGAACAGTGGATGGTTCTTAACACAACAGTGCCAATCTGGACACACCACCCTGACATCTGACTTCCAAAAGCCACAGGGAAAGTTGGGCAGAGAGAATTCCAGACACATCACTAATTCATTCTGTGCAGTGATTTTTTTCTCTCCTCTTCTCCAGATGCCATTTTCAATTATGGCTTCTCTGGCTAACATACAAGCTGTCATTTCTGCTCAGAAAACAGCTTTCTTTGAAAATCAAACTCTTGTGGTTTCCTCTTATTACCATAGCTAATAAAAGCTAATGACTTGCCTAGTTTTCTTGCTTCCTTAGTTCTAATGAACACATTCAAGGCTGTGTTCCGATGTCACAATGAACTATGGTTTAGTTAAGTCTAACAGAAGTACAAAACAGACCACGATTTATTTATTTATTTATTATTCAGCTTATACCCCGCCCTCCCCACAAAGCAGACTCAGGGTGGCTTACATTAATTAAAACATATTACATAATATATAGATAGCGATTAAAATCCAATAAAATCAACATAAAACAATTCAATTTCAATAATAATAATAAGTGCTGTTGATGTTTCGCTAATTATATGGTGTACTTTTTGTAAGTTTTTCAGTTTCTCAATGTTCTTCACACAAGCCAGCCATTGCAGCCGAGAGTTGGTGGTAATAGTGGGGGCGGCTCCTAGTCGATAGCCTGGTGGAAGAGCTCCGTCTTGCAGGCCCTGCAGAGCTGTGCAAGGTCCCACAGGGCCCTGATCTCTTCCAGGAGCTCATTCCACCAGTATGGAGCGACCATAGTGCTGTATGGGGTATGTATAGGGAAAGGTATGTCGGACCCTGGCCATATAGGGCTTTACCTTTACCTTTTTATCAGCACATTGAAGCCAATTTGGTATGCTATTGGCAGCGAGTGCAGTGTCCTCAGCACAGGCTGGAAGTGCTCCCATCTAGGGAGGCCCATCAAAAGCCTGGCCGCTGCATTCTGCACCAGCTGCAGCTTCTGAATTTGCAACAAGGGCAGCCCCATGTAGAGAGTGTAACAGTAGTCCAATCTCGAGGTGACCATCACATGGATCACTGTAGCCAAGTCGTTGCAGTCCAGGAAGGGAGCCAACTGCCTGACCAGCTGCAGATGGTAAAAGGCCAACTTGGCAGTGGCTGCTACCTGGACATCCATTGTTAAGGAGGTATCCAGGAACACTCCCAGACTCCTAAACTCTGGCGCCGGCACCAATGGTACCCTGTTGAAGGTCGAGAGTGGGATCCTCACCCCCGAACCACCCCAACTCAAGCACAGGACCTCCGTCTTCATCAGATTCAACTTCAGCTGACTCAGCCTGAGCCAACCAGCCATGGCTTGTAGTGCCCGGTCCAGATCTTCCGGTCTGGAGTCCAACCGGCTGCCCAACATCAGAGAGAGCTGGGTGTCATCAGCATACCGTTTTTTTTAAGAGAGGGCGGACCATCGCTTCCTTAAGTGCCCCTGGGAACAGCCCCTCAGATAGGGACTTGTTGATAATATCCCTAAGGGCACCTTGAAACCCCTCGTAGCAAGCTTTAATAAGCCAGGAAGGGCACGGATCCAGGACGCACATGGTTGCACATACAGTCGAGAGCAATCTGTCGACTTATTCATGGATCCCACTTAGTCTGCTGCTTGTCTCCTTTGCCAGCCTTCAAGCAGAGTCCCTGGAGGCTATCTTGAGTCCCTCTGCCTTGGCCAACTGCTTGCAAATCCTTCAGTAGGTATACAACCCACTCACTATTGGTCAGCCGCAATACATAGGCAGGGAAAGGACCGGGGAGCTTAGGAGAAGCCAAGCCAACCGCTTCCTCTTGGCTAAG